>NC_092721.1:19143339-19464172 GCF_047496885.1 Scyliorhinus torazame | reverse complement strand
GTTAACGATAAAAATGTCAGAGATGAGGGTGAGGGAAATGGCTGTTCAACTGGGCAGCTGACAGTGCGAGTTTACGTGATAAAACTAGGAATGTGTCAACCCAAAGTTGACAACAGCTGAAGCAGATTGTGCTGTGTAGTTTACAAATTTTTACAGGCAGTAGTTGAGCTGTGGATTCCAGGGTGATCTCCAGGCTATCTAAACTGTGTTCATGGATCCCAGCCAGGATAGTGGTAATAAAGGAGCTACAATTAGGCCTCAAGATATAAACCTTGCTCCCGATCACCTGCTGGTGATCCTTTCTGGAAGTGTAACGTCAAAAGCTGACAAGACTGGTCTTGTTTTAGAGCCACTACAGTCTTCATCCACTCATCATAATGTTGAATGAGCTGCTGGAAATCTTTTTTCTTTGCAAAAATATACTTTATTCATAAAATATCTGAAACAGCATTACAAACATTTCAAAATGGCCATCACAGAGAGTGCAATAATATTCACCTTTTCTACTTAGATCAAGTTGCACTCTGAGGTGCTTCGATGACCTTCTGGAAATCATTCACAAGGCATAACATGTAAAGAAGGGCCAATTGGCACTGGAGATTGGGACCTTTAATCCAAAAAGGACTGCATAGCATCATGAGATTGGGGGAGTTTGAAAGGGGAAAACAAGTGCAAATGTCTGATTAACAGTGGTATTCGGAGTCATGTTCTATCCTATGTGGACATAGGGGATTAAATTTTGCTTGTGACACGATCATCCCTAAGGTGGTATCAGAGTTTGGAAATGTACTGTTAATAGTCCTGGTAAGTATAATGCAGCAAGATGTAAATTCAGATAGGCATTCTGGCTTGGGCATGACTTATGAACCATGCAGCAAGTAATTTTGCAGAATCTTTCCTCAGTAGATGATCTGGGAGGAAGGTGGATGATGCATCTTCTTCCGAAGAATCGTGAACCAAACGCCCCTGACTCATTACATTGTGATGATTAGCCCCAAGTCAGATAATGGAGGTGTACATATCACAGTTTCCACTGGTTCATCTTACCATCCCTGATGTTCGTGCTCAAATGAGATCCATTAATCGTTATATTATCACCAACAATATATTATTTAAGAAAGAAAAATATTGTGCACCTTTGTATGTTTCAGAGTTTTTATAAAGCTCTTGGTAGCTCGCATGGTTTGCTTATAGGGCAATCTTCTAATCGGGCATTCTTCTAACTTCTAATTTGGTTTAGCTCAGTTGGCTGGACAGCTGGTTTGTGATGCAGAGTGAGGCCAGGTTTGTTTGGAATCACTAGCTTTCGGAGCACAGCTCCTTCCTCAGCTGAGTGACTCACCTGATGAAGGAGCTAAGCTCCGAAAGCTAGTGATTCCAAACAAACCTGTTGGACTTTAACCTGGTGTTGTAAGACTTCTTACTGTGCCCACCCCAGTCCAACGCCGGCATCTCCACATCAGACCTAATCATAGTAGTAATACTCAGCTCTTGCACTACAAGGAGGTTCTCCATTGGCTGCCTGGTGCAGTCTTCGATTTACTTGGCAAGAGACGAATTGTATCTGTTGTTCAGCTTGATCTGAACTTCCAACTTCACAGCCAGGGTCAAGCAAATGAGACGGCCACAGAGTGGAGCATTCATATGTAAAACGCAGATAGACCAGTAAACTCCAAAAATATTTACTCCATATTTACACACATCCTTCAGTTCAGATACAGATTCGTGAGGAGCATCCAAGTAGGGCTTCACTGATGAAAGGATGTCCAATGTAAGCCCATTGATTGGTTGGGGTGGGATCCTGGGACAGATTTCTGATGCTCTTTTCTCCCCAAGCAGCTGAAGGCATGGCTGGATGGAGCAATTATTATCGGGCATTCTCCAGAGGCCAGAATTAGAGGAACTCAGAAATCTTGGAAAGTTCTGGGGTTGGAGGAAATTAGAGAGATATGGATGAGCAAAAGCCAAGGAGGAATTTGAAAACAAAGGTGAGAATGTTAAATCCGAGGCCTTGTGGGTCTAGGAGCCAACCTAGGTCTGAGAACACAGGGGTGATGAGTGAACAAGTTAGGGTACAGTTGGCAGATATTTGGATGAGCTGAAGTTTAGGAAGTTTACGCCGTCATAGTCTAACCTTAGACATGTTTGCCTATCTCACATCTCTCCTTGTCTCATCTTCTTTTATTCAGGTCTCACAGCAGCAGCGGCCGCCGCTGCAGCAGCTGCTACCAATGCCGCCATAGCAGAGGCCATGAAGGCAAAGAAGATCAAACTGGAGGCCATGAACAGTTTCCATGGTAACAGCAACCAGCACGGCACCGAGTCTGAAAATGGTGACATGAACTCCAGTATCGGTGAGCTTCCGCAAAAATTAAGCTTCAAATTAAGAGTCCCACATGTGTTAACGTCAGACATAAAATGTAATCAGACACAAAAAGAAATCAATCTAGATTTTTGTGAATATTGCGATGCTCCAATTTCACATAGGCCTTGCTGAACACTGTTTGAGTTGCCATTCGGCCCATCTGAAAGGACTGGTACGTTGTGCATGATGGCTCAGATTTCCTGGAAGTAAGTTCCTGCAGGTTTGAGAGTAACTAGGGCAACAGAGCAAAGTCGTTCCACTTTTCTTTCCCATGGAAATTTGCAGACAAATGTTTTACGTCGGTTCTCCGCCAGCTATGCACAATTACCTCAGTCATTTTGCTTTGTTGCCCAGTTTAATTCGCTGAAACTACACTTGGCTTATGAACAGCTCTGCTCACATGCAAAAGCTCAAGGTTGGGATTATCCAGTCCCGCCATTGGCTGTTACCATTAATTGACTTTTGGCTACTCTCCAAATCTTCTCGTCCCGTCGTGCCGACGGCAGGGCTGGGAAGTTCCAGCTGGAGATTGTGAGTTCCCTGCTCACATTCTGAACTTATGTAAATTGATGGCCAACTTTTTTGCTGATCATTAATGATGCTTTTTGGCAGTTTCTTTATTTCTCCTTACGCAGAGCCGTACTGAACTTTACATATCCTCAAATTATTTTTTTAAATTACATCAGTACGTATTCAGTTAAAAAGAGATAAGCTTGCAACTGCGTTTTCCTGAGCATTCTGCACTCGACGTGCATAAATGACAGTTTGGAATTGCTTCAAACTTTAACTTTCACAACCCGATTGCTTCTTTCTGTTGATTTTCGTTTGGCCTCAGCTTGTTTTTACATCTTGCCGAATGCTGATGCTGGTCAGGAAACCTGGGTGTAAGATTGCCGTTCGAAACCGTGTATTATTTCCATGTCAGCACATTCCAGGAAATTCCAGGTTAAATGTGGAATCGTTAACAAATGTAAGACTACCGAGATTCTTTAAGCTTGTCTTCTCATTCTCCATTAGCAATGCAAGGCTCACTGCTCAAACAGTGATTCCCACCTTCCTTTCTTTCTCTGCTATCTTATTCTAGCCCACTCAATGCCAGGCACTGGACTTCAAATCAGATAACTTTGAAGATTCTAGGCACTGTCATCCCGCAAAAAGATTATTGTCGGATGAGATGGGGAATACCTTTGTTAATGATTTTGATAACCCTATTGCCCAGTGTCAAAAATTGGCATTAATGGAGCCTTATAGGAAAGTTCACCAGCCCTGGTAATGGTTTTGCTGCTGTAAAACATGCTCATTACAGTATTATCTCGATGTCTTGGAGAATTGAGGGGATAAGGGAAGAGTTTTCTTTATATTTTTCTGTACAATTTTGTTTCTGCCCCCTCGATTTTGTGACGATGTTGACATTCAATTGCAAGTATATTAGCTTCCTTCTGGTACATCATCTAAGCAACCATTATCAAATGCCATTCTTCGTAAGATATTGCACGTGCAGGACCTCACATCTCAGCCCAGGTCAATTTAAGTATGTGTATTTCCAGCAGATGTCACTCTTAACAAGGGCTAGGGAAGGACTTGGATGGTCAAGAGAGTTGAGATGCTCTTCACCCACAAAAAATTCCATATGGTCAGTACTTCAGGCAGCCTCTCAGAATCCTGTTGCCTGGCTTCGCCTGTTGATCCCTGTGGAGAACTGTGGGCAGATGTGTGAAGGCAAGTGCCTGATGTCTCAAAACCAGGCAGCTCCAGGCAGGTAGGGTTCGTGCCCCTTGGTTTATAGCCAGTGGCGGATTTACCATTTGTGGAGCCCCGCGCTCACCTTCACTTCTGCCTCCCCACCTCAACATCAAGCCGCTCCCGATCCCACCCACCTTTGACACACAAAATGCAAAGGCGGAAGCCATAAAAATACACAAATTGCTCAATGCTTTTTAGCTTGTAAAAACACACCTGTATGAATAATTTCGGAATTAAAATCCAAGCTTACCTCTTGTCCCAATAATGGTAAAGATGGTCAATATTGCGATGTGTGAGGCTGGAAGTGAGCAAACATGGCCTTGCTGACGAGCCACGAGAGTGCAAAATGATCTGATGACATCACTGCAGTGCAGGCCAGCGCTGGAGCAAATATTCCAATCAACAGGATGCGTACGCTGCTATTTCGTATTTTACATAGAGTCTCACCCAGTTTCAGAAATAAAAATTAACTTCCTCATATCCTCTCACAAAATCAGAGTAGACGTTTGGAAGGCCAATATTGAAAGAGATGGTGACCAGCCCTTCTGCATGACCAGCAAAAGTCCATTTTCGAACACAGAATTTAAAAAACAGAATATGAAAAAGGGACACATTTGTCAAATTTTCTTGCTTCATCCCTGGTTGGCATGGTAATTTAGATAGCTTTTTTTCTACCCGTTTTCTTCACAAAATCATCAATTATATCATCATAGCTATAATTTTGTAAAGATGCACTTTCAATTGTCAAATTGATGAACGTGTCAAATGTTCCTGACTCATTGCACTTTGCAAATAATTTTTAACTCTTTTCAATACAGAAAAAGAATGTTCATCAGAAGCATTTGTGACAGGTAGTGTTAAAAATATTTTCTGAATGGTTTCCACATTTGGAAAGGTTGCCTGAAAGCCATCACATACAAGTCAGAACGAATCACCTGGTCAATGATGATCTTCCTTTTGTCTTTTAAAGTGGCTTAATTGTCTCTAGTTTAATCAAACAATAACTTCCTGTGTCTTGTACACTTCTCAACATCAGAGGGACTTATATTTTTTGTTAATGTTAGTGCCTCTGCTTCCACTGAGCAATAGTCATTTTAAACTCGCAGAACAAAACTTTTAACTGAACATAAGAATATAAGAACCAGGAGCAGGAGTAGGCCATCTGGCCCCTCGAGCCTGCTCCACCATTCAATGAGATCATGGCTGATCTTTTGGGGACTCAGCTCCACTTTCCGGCCTGAACACCATAACCCATAATCCCTTTATTTTTCAAAAAACTATCTATCTTTATCTTAAAAACATTTAATGAAGGAGCCTCTACTGCTTCTACTGAGCCTCTACTGAGGCTAACAATTGTGCAGCATTCAATAAAGTTGGATCAACATTTTGCAGCAATTTGCTGACAGCATAAATTCTTTGAAGTAAACTGTTCCACAAAAGAGTAAAAACAGCAACATTGTTCTTTTCAAACTTCTTTGCTCAGGATTGTGCTTCGGTTTTCAAATATGGGCTGGGGTTCTCCAATCCTGTGACCAAGTTCTGACGCCGGCGTGAAAAGCGACGCCAACCACACCGGCGTCAACGGTCCCCGACAATGAGGAATGCTCCCCTTCCGAAGGGGCTAGGTCGGCGCCGGAGTGGTCACCGCAGCCAGCGCGGAGCGGCTGGTGCGAGTTCGCGCATGCACGCTATGTGTGCCGTGATTCCGCGCATGTGCGGAATGGCCGCCATGATTCCGCGCACACACGTGGGTTCCCATCTTCCCGCCGGCCCCAGGGCAATACTGTGGAGCCCTACAGGGGCCCGGCGCGGAGGAACATAGGCCACCACGGAACCAGCCCGCCTGCCGATCGGTAGGCCCCGATCGCGGGCCAGGCCACCGTGGAGGCTCCCCTCAGGGTCGGATGGCCCCCCGCAGACACACCTCCCAGGTCCCGCCGTGTGGGAACTGAGTAACCCACGGCGACGGGACTCCGCTGAACTCGGCGGCCACTCGGCCCGTGGGCCCGGAGAATCGCCGGGGGGGGGGCGCTGTCAACGCCCCTGGCCGGCGTGGTGGCGATCCGCGGGCAACCGAGCATCGGCGCCGGAGAATCGGTAAGCCGGTGTCTGGGCAGTGGTGCCAGATTTTCGGGTTCCTCCCGGAATTCTTCGACCTGGCGCGGGGTCGGAGTATCCCAGACATGGTTTTTCTGAATTTGCTGCAGATACATTTAATAGGATTTCCATTATATCAGTAAAGTCCATTTTCACAGCCAGAACAGCATCTGCATGAGCGGACTACCTGGCCTTACAAATTATTTTGACTGTCAAATATCTTCAATTTGTCTGCTCCAAGCGTGATTGCAACATATTCAACTGATGCATGGAAACGGAAAAAGAGGCACACGCATTTTGAACAAATTCAAGAAAATGTACGGCTACCTCACAGGATTCAGCTGCAGCATTGCAGATTAAATTCAAGGAGTGACTGGAACATGGAAAGAATAATGCATCAGGGCTTGCATTGTTCGGTCTTGCTTGTAGACATGAATATTTTCCTTCGATATTTGTAGTATTATCGAAGCACTGTCCATGACAATTTTTGATGTCCAAACCTAAAGTTGTAATGATTTCCGAAACAGTTGTCTCCAGGCACTCCGAAGAGTGGGATTGTTGCTGGACAAAGCAAAGAAATCGCTCCATAACTTCACCATTGCTGGTCACGAATCTTAAAATTAATGTGAATTGGTCCACATGACTCGCATCTGGTGTTGAATCAACTATTACGGAATAGTATTTGCCACCTTTTACTTCATTAGTGTTTCTGAGTCGTTTTGTCTTCATAGTGATGAAGTCACCGTGTATAGAACATAGAACATAGGGCCCTCGATGTTGCGCCAACCTGTGAAACCACTCTAAAGCCCATCTACACTATTCCCTTATCGTCCATATGTCCATCCAATGACCATTTGAATGCCCTTAGTGTTGGCGAGTCCGCTAGTGTTGCATTCCACGCCCTTACTACTCTCTGAGTAAAGAACCTACCTCTGACATCTGTCTTATATCTATCTCCCCTCAATTTAAAGCTATGTCCCCTCGTTCTAGACATCACCATCCGAGGAAGAAGGCTCTCACTGTCCACCCTATCCAATCCTCTGATCATCTTGTATGCCTCAATTATGTCACCTCTTAACCTTCTTCTCTCTAATGAAAACAGCCTCAAGTCCCTCAGCCTTTCCTCATAAGATCTTCCCTCCATAACAGGCAACATTCTGGTAAATCTCCTCTGCACCCTTTCCAATGCTTCCACATCCTTCCTATAATGCGGCGACCAGAATTGCACGCAATACTCCAAATGCGGCCGCACCAGAGTTTTGTACAGCTGCAACATGACCTCATGGCTCCGAAACTCAATCCCTCTATCAATAAAAGCTAACACACCGTACGCCTTCTTAACAACCCTCTCAACCTGGGTGGCAACTTTCAGGGATCTATGTACATGGACACCGAGACCTCTCTGCTCATCCACACTGCCAAGAATCTTACCATTAGCCCAGTACTCTGTCTTCCTGTTATTCCTTCCAAAATGAATCACCTCACACTTTTCTGCATTAAACTCCATTTGCCACCTCTCAGCCCAGCGCTGCAGCTTATCTATGTCCCTCTGTAACTTGTAACATCCTTCCGCACTGTCCACAATTCCACCAACTTTAGTGTCATCTGCAAATTTTCTCACCCATCCTTCTACACCTTCCTCCAGGTAATTTATAAAAATAACAAACAGCAGTGGCCCCAAAACAGATCCTTGTGGTACACCACTAGTAACTGGACTCCAGTCGGAATATTTCCCACCAACCACCACCCTCTGTCTTCTTCCAGCTAGCCAATTTCTGATCCAAACTGCTAAATCACCTTGAATCCCATGCCTACGTATTTTCTGCAATAGCCTACCGTGGGGAACCTTATCAAACGCTTTACTGAAATCCATATACACCATATCAACTGCTTTACCCTCATCCACCTGTTTGGTCACCTTCTCAAAGAACTCAATAAGGTTTGTGAGGCATGACCTACCCTTCACAAAACCGTGTTGACTATCTCTAATCAAATTATTCCTTTCCTGATGATTATACATCCTATCTCTTATAAAACTTTCCAAGATTTTGCCTACAACAGAAGTAAAGCTCACTGGTCTATAGTAGGTTTAGTGCGTTAAATAGTTGGTCTTCCATGAGTCACAATATTGGTAACTTTTCAAATACTCTTTTTGAGAAGCTCATCAAGTTCACTGAGATATTCAAGGAAGGCTAATAAATTACCTCTTTGGTTTGACAACGTTGACTCATCATGTCCTCTCCGAGATACTCCCAAAAAAGACAGCAACACGCCCTCAACACTCTCCTTCAACAAGAAACAACAAGTGCCGTAGATTCCATGGTACTCTATAGGCAAATGGGGTTAGTTTAGATGGGCTTTTGGCTGGCATGGACCAGTTTGGGCCGAAGGGCCTGTCTCCATGCCGTAGATTCGATGATAAGAACGCACCTTTTCAAACTGAGCCGTTAACGCAGAATCAATTCTTCGAGACAATTTACATCTTTGAACAAACACACACACGGCTTTAATATGAGCTTTGGAAGTTTCATGATCAGCAATATCTCTTCCAACAATGGACGGTGTCCTGGAGTCAGCACTGCAGTGGAACAGTCTGAGAATAGTGTAAGTCAGAACGAGCATAATAAAGTGGCAAGTAATTACAATAGGCAATACGAGGATAAGTAGGTTGGTTGAATTAGAATAGGAGATTAATTTAAGGTAAGAGGAGTATCTTTTAAGACAATTTGTAATTTGAAAAGTGATGAAATAAGATAAATGAAATTTAAGTTTGAGACATGTCAGATGAGGACAGCTAAGTGGAATGTGTGGCCAGGCATATACGGGAAGTCATGGACCAGACCAGTATACCAGATGACCACATGTACAGGAAGTGCTCCCAACTGCAGGAACTTGAGCTCCGGGTTTCAGAGCTCAAACGGCTGCCGGATACACTGTGGCGCATCCCCGAGGCTGAGAGTTATGTGGATAGCACATTTAGAGAGATGGTCACACCGCAGCTCAAGGGACTCGCGGAAAGAAGGGCGACCACTAGGCAGTCCAAGAGAAACAGGCAGGTAGTGCAGAAGTCCCCTGGAGTCCCGCTCTCAAATTAGTTTTACATTGTGGAAGCTGATGAGGGTGTTGATTCCTCAAGGGAGTGCAGTCAGAGCCTAGCTTCTTGCACCACAAGTGGCTTGACTGTACAGGAGAGGAGGAAGAAGGAAGGAAGGGAGACAGATAACGATTGGAGATTCATCAGTTAGGGGAACAACCAGGTGTTTCTGTGCCTGTAGAGTGACTCCAGAATGGTGTGTTGCCTCTCTGGGGCCAATGTAAGGGGTATCACTGAATGGCTCCAGGGCATCCTAAAGCGAGAGGGTGATGAGTCAGAGGTTGTGGTACACGCGGGTACCAATGATATAGATAGAGTGAAGGCTGAGGTTTTGCATCAAGAATTCAGGGAGCGAGACAGCAGATTAAAAAGCAGGAATTCAAAGGTTGTAACCTCTAGGTTACTCCCAGTGCCACGTGCCAGCGAGTACAGAAACACGATAATAGGGCAGATGAATGCGTGGCTCAAGAGTTGATGCAGGAGGGAGGGTTTTACATTCCTGGGACCATTTCTGCAGAAGGTGGGACATGTACAAGAGGGACCGGGCACCTGAACCAGAATGGGATCAAGATCCTCACGGGTGGATTTGAGAGTGCTGTTGGGAAGAGTTCAAACCAGTTTGGCAGCGGGAGGGGACACAGAACATTCGTACAATAGGGACACAGCCTACAGTAAAGGAACCGAGACAGAGGGAGTTCAGCCATGTTGAGTTCCAATGGAGTAAGGTGAGGTTGAATGGTCTCTACTTTAATGCCAGGAGCATTTTAGGTAAAACTGATAAGTTAAGGGTGTGGATTGACACGTAGATTTGGGAAATTGTTGCCATCACAGAGATATGGCTGAGGGAGGAGCAGGACTGGCGACTCAACATCCCGCGGTATAGGATCTTCAGGAGAGACGGGGAGGGTGTAAACGAGGAGTTGGCATCGCATTATTAATTAAGGAGTCAGTTACTGCTGTAAGGAGGGACAATATCTTGGAAGGGTCTTCAATCAAGGCTTTTGGGGTACAGCTTAGGAATAACAAGGTGACATTCATATTGATGAGACCCCAAAATGTCAGGGGGTAACAATAGAGTAGATATGTAGACAATTCATTGAGGTGTTTAAAAATAATAATTGAGTAATTATAACAGGGAACTTCATCTTCCCCAACGTTAATTGGGATAGTCATAGTGTAAAGGGTTTAGAGTGGATGGATTTCTAGAAATGTATTCAGGAGAGCTTTTTATGTCAATATGTAGAAGGCCCAACAAGTGACGTGCAGTGCTGGATCTAATTCTGGGGAACGAAGCCAGACAGATGTTCATGGTGGCAGTGAGGGAGCATTTTAGTGATAGCGACCACAACACAGTACGATTTAAGTTTGTTATGGAGAAGGAAGAAAATGGTTTGCAAAATACGGTTTTGGATTGGGAGACGGCAGATTTCATTAGAATGAGGCAGGATCTCACCAACGTAGGTTGGGAATGGCTTCTTGTAGGGAAACCTACAGCAGAGCAGTGGTGGATGTTCAAAAAGGAAACGGGGAGGTAGAGGCCCAACATGTGCACTTTAGGGTGAAATGTAGGAGCAACAAGTCCACAGAATCCTGTCAAGAAATTTCCGGGACTGGATAAAAAAGAAAAGAGAGGCTTTTACCAGGTACAAAGGGGAGCAAATCAGCGGAGGCCTTAGTGGAGTAGAGAAAGTGCAGGGGGAACTTAAGAAAGCAGACTCAATGAGCCAAAGGGCTTCTTCTGTACCCTATTCTATCTCTATGACTATGACATTTCTCCAGTTCGAGTACCCGTCAATGAAGGCTTGTTTCGCTTTATGACGATCAGGGAATAATTTGCAAACATAACAGTAGATCGCCCTAGAGGTTTCCGAAAAAGTCAACCAATTCCTAATTTCCGTCATCTCATTTCTGTTCACCCTCAGAAAATGGGACTTTTGAGGATTTCTAACCTGTTTTCAGCCTCCAACTTCAAATTTTCTCAAATTTTCCATATTATCTACGATTTCTTGTTTATTTAGTACAAAATATTGTATCGCATCCAGTAGAATAGATTTTGGCCACAAGACAATGTCTTCAGGGTTAGTTTCTTCACTCACTGCAACATGCGTTTCAGCAATATCTTGTAGTTCCGTTGTCATTTCGGAGTCCACTTCTTGTTCCACCTTTTCAGACAACGTGACACCTCTGGAAATCGGCAAGTCTAACCCATTAGGAAATTCACCCATACTTTTGGATGAGGATGAATGTGCAGTTTGTACACTGTTCAATCCTTCAAATTTTAAGAAGTAAAATGGCAAACTGTCTTTTTGCCCAGCTTCGTCCTCTTGCCTCACCTTCGATTTTCTGCATTTTCGCCTGCCAGATTGATAGCGTTGCTTCATATTGCTAAAGAAACTGATCTTGATTTTAGACAGCTCATCAAGTGCCTGGAAGAGCAGGTGTTTTTTTACACCGTCGATCCCATGTTGTTATCAGGTTCAAGCTCTGCAAAAATTGGATTAATCTTTTAACTGTGATGATGGATTTCAAACAACACTCACTCCAGTCTTCTCCCGCCCAATCCCCTCACAAACTCATTCTCCCTCTGTAATGCAACGCAAGCCGCTCACACACTCTTCCCCACCCCAAAACCCTCACATTCTCCACCCCCCCAACTCGTCACACTCCCCCGTTTTCACAATATCACTCACCTCACTTGCCTCGGTCTTCAAGGCAGCCAACCTCACTTGTTGTGGACGCCGCGCCTTTCCCTCACCTCAGGGCGTAGTTGCGTGCCATTTGCTCGCCTGGACCCCCTGCTCGACAGCTGATCTCGTGGCTTGATTGAGCGGTCACCCCTCGCCCACCCTTTGCTGGCTGATGTGTTGGGTGTTATGGATCACAAGCAGGTCACCAACACTGGAAGTGGTGCAACTCTATTTTATTATATGGTTAACTATATTAACATACTGGAGCTGTGGGTAAATGCAATACCAGCTTTAACTGTTGACCCTTGCCTAGTCCTAACCAGGTGATGCACTCAGCACATGGTGAATGTCTGTGTGCAAGCTGTGAGCTCTGTGCTCCGAGCTGGCTGCTGCTAGAATGAGCGGGAACTCTCCTGTCCCCTGTCTTTATAGTGCTTGTGCTCTCACTGGTGATTGGCTGTGGTGTTGTGTATGCTGATTGGTCCCACTGCATGTCCATCAGTGTGTGTGTGTGTATCTGCACCATAATGTACTGGTGTATATTATGACACTGGCTATGGGCCCGCTAATGCCGACGCCCGGTGCGAACCTGCTCAGCTCCTCGTGGCTTGATTCGCAAACATCAGCAGTCTGTCCCTCGCCTCTCGGCATCGTCTCACGTGCCTCAAATTAACCATTCGTTACAAGTTCGCAGACTCACCAATCAAGAGTCTAATTTGGCTCCACATTTGCTGCTAGTAGGCTCAATGAGCCATTCATCATGGAATGCAGAGTAATCAGCCCGCAATTAGATGCCCAGTGTACCCGCGCGGGGCTCC
This sequence comes from Scyliorhinus torazame, assembly GCF_047496885.1. NCBI lineage: Eukaryota > Metazoa > Chordata > Chondrichthyes > Carcharhiniformes > Scyliorhinidae > Scyliorhinus > Scyliorhinus torazame. The sequence goes on along the minus strand of NC_092721.1, from coordinate 19,451,368 downwards.
CCGTTGGCCCTGTGCCTGCACACGATGTGTTTCATTGTAAATCCACATCTGTTGGCAGCCTTACCAATGAGAAAGAACACTTATTCTTATTTATTTATTTTTAAAATTTAAAGTGCACATTTCATTTATTTTTACAATTAAGGGCAATTTACAATTAAGGCCAATCCACCTACCCTGCACATCTCTGGGTTGTGGGGGTGAAAGCCACGCAAACACGGGGAGAATGTGCAAACTCCACACGGACAGTGACCCAGAGCCGGGATTCGAACCCGGGTCCTCGGCGCCGTGAGGCAGCACTGCTAATCAATGTGCCACCTTGCCGCCAGAAACTCTGATTTTAGACCCCTGGCTGTTGGTTGAAGCAGTCTTCATCAGCTGACAGCGCAGGAAAAGACAGACGGTGAAATGGATTGGGTGACACTGTGAAAGGGCAAGTGAAGCTCTCCGCCTTATTTAGCAGCTCATCCAGGAGCAGGTCAGCTCCAAACTTAAAACCTGCATTCTTTCAGCCGCTGCACTCATGACACGTGTCGCACCCGTGCAGCGTTAGTTGCCTCGGATGAGGGGGAGGTGCTCTGCAAAAAAAATAATAAATTCCACCCACTTGAGTACACATAACAGGCAGGTTGTTCAGCAAATCAAACCAACCAGCTCCCGGCTAGCAGAAATGAGAACCCTGACTGATTTCCCCTCCCTTATCCAGGCACTAAGAGCAATCCTGGTATCCTGATCGTATTGAGTCACCAACAAATCAAATGGCTGGATCTGTGGCCTACTGGGTCATCATGGTTCAACTGCTCATCAGTTAAAGTTGATGAACCATTGGGATTGATGATTCCGGCCAGACGAAAGGAAAAGATGACTATTTTTAAGATCTGGTTGACTGGTTTATCAATAACCTTTTTTAATAATCTTTATTGTCACAAGTAGGCTTACATTAACACTGCAATGAAGTTACTGTGAAAAGCCCCTCGTCGCCACACTCCGGCACCTGGTCGGGTACACGGAGGGAGAATTCAAAATGGCCAAATGACCTAACAGCACGTCTTTTGGGACTTGTGGGAGGAAACCGGAGCACCCAGAGGAAACCCACGCAGACACGGGGAGAACGTGCAGACTCCGCACAGACAGTGACCCAAGCCGGGAATCGAACCTGAGACCCAGGCACTGTGAAGCAACAGTGCTAACCACTGTGCTACCGTGCTGCCCAAAATGAGAGGAGATAGAATACTGAGTCACTGTTAGTCAAGATCAAGGGCAATCCAATGTCGGAAAGAGGTGCAAACACAACTCCTTTTAACTCAAAACACATTCTTCTTTCTTTATATCACAATGAACTTGGTGGCAGCAAGTTAATGAAATGCACTGCCCATGAAATTAATGCCATTTATTTTGGTAAGAATGTGATGCCGTTCACATAGTCTTATAAGCTTAGACCTGGTCAAGGAAGTCACTCTGTTTACATGTTTGATAAACATTGACAAGTAAGCCATGCCAGACACAATTTTGTGTTGTTTATTTTTTGTTTATTTGTTCGTGTGATGTGGGCTTCGCTGGCTAGGCCAACATTTACTGTCCATCCCTAATTGTCCTTGAGAAAGTGGTGATAAATCATCTTCTAGAACATCTTGGTAATTTGGACGTTCTGAATTCTCCCTCTGTGTACCCGAACAGGCGCCGGAATGTGGCAACTAGGGGCTTTTCATAGTAACTTCATTGCAGTGTTAATGCAAGCCGACTTATGACAATAAAGATTATTATTATTATTACAGCCCATATGGTGTAGGTACACGCACTGTACTGTAAGAAAGGGAGTTCCAGTATTTTAACCCAGCGACAGTGAAGGAATGACGGTATAGTTCCAAGTCAGGATGGTGAGTGCCTTGGTGGGGAACTTGCAGGTGGTGTTGTTCCCATGAATCTGCTGCCTTTGTCCCTCTACGTGGTAAAGTTCATGGATTCGGAAGGTGTGCTCCAAGGAGCCTTGCTGAGTGCATTGTGTAGATGGTTCTGACAGTCTTCCACCGACCCAATCATATTGGAGCCACAATGCCAGTCTAGGCGCTGACTGCTTCATTGCTCCTTGCACCTGTCACGTTTACCTATCAGTAAATGGTCTGCCCACCCTTGACCTAAAACAAAGAAAAATTGGGCAGGGTTTATGATGGGCTATTTATCTGCTTTCACCAGCATTTCCACCTACCTGAAGTTTAAATGTACCTGAAGATCTCTTGCAAACGCCCCTCTCACATTGCCTGTGAATCACAAGGTTCCAGGTTCAAGTCCCTGTCCAGGGCTCGAGTACAAAAACCGAGGCTGTCATTCCAGTGCAGTACTGAGGGAGCATTGCAATGTTGGGTGTTCTGTCTTTCAGATGAGATATCAAACTGAGGTCCCAGCTCCCTGCGCAGGTGATTGTCAAGGATCCCAGGGCCCTAATTCAAAGTAGAGAGGCGGGGGGAGGAGGTTATCCCAGGTGTCCTGGTCAATAGTTATCCCTCAATCAACATCACAAAAAAACAGACTACCCCGTCACTATCACATAGCTGTTGGTGGGAGTTCGCTCAGTGCAAATTAGGTGCTGTGTTTACTTCATTACAAAGAAGAAAGAAAAAATGCAGCACAGGAACAGGCCCTTTGGCCCTCCAAGCCTGCGCCGATCCAGATCCTCTATCTAAAACTGTCGCCTATTTTCTAAGGATCTGTATCCCTCTGCTCCCTGCCCATTCATGTATCTGTCTAGATACATCTTAAATGACACTATCGTGCCCGCCTCTACCACCTCCGCCAGCAATGCGTTCCAGGCACCCACCACCCTCTGCGTAAAGAACTTTCCATGCATATCTCCCTTAAACTTTTCCCCTCTCACCTTGAACTCGTGACCCCTAGTAATTGAGTCCCCCACCCTGGGAAAAAGCTTCTTGCTATCCACCCTATCTATACCTCTCATGATTTTGTACACCTCAATGAGGTCCCCCCTCAACTTCATGGTTAATCGGCTGTAAGGCACCTTGACACACCCAGTGACTGCCAAAAGTGCCATATAAATTCAAGTTTTCCTTTCACCCCGTTAGCTGTTCTGTCCTCTTGAAAGTAACCCCAACTGATCTTTTAAAAATATTTCTATTTTTCCACACCTGCAGAGGGAGATAGTTGAAGCCATCGGTTCAGTTTGCAACAGCAATAAAGAGATCAAACAGCCATCTTGGATTGTACAGGAAGATAAATAGAGCACTGCTGTCAACAAGTAATTTCAAAGCTTGTGAATCTGCCCCCGCCTGGACAACTGCGTACGATTCCGATCAGTATTTTAGGGGACAGATATCCAAACATTGACAAGGACACAGCAGTGGTAAACCACGTTGATAGCTAGGATTAGGCACTTGAGGTGTAAGGAGAGGCTGCAGGAACGTTTACACTGGAGGGGGAGAAGGATCAAGTCTGATTTTAAAATGAAGCATTTAAGATATTAAGGAATAAAGAGGAGATAAATATTTAACTTTTTCACACATTCTACAACAAAATTACACAGCCTCAATATTAGAAGTGAGGAGGCAAAAAGAACAATTTAGATTTAATTATTTTATGTCAAGGGTGAAGAAAAGGGGAATTGCTGACAAGGGACGAGAGATTGTACCAGCAACTGCTAAGAGAATTGAATTTATTGCCCAATGAAAAATATTGGATGTGGAGGTATGATAGGTGCTTTGGGATATAGTTCCAAGATACTGGAAGTTGTCTGACGGTTCTGTGCAGTCCTACATTTTTCTGTTCTCATCGTAGAAACATACGTTGCTCAATCTCCACCTAAAGACTTGTCAAGTCTCGCACTTGGTTGAACACCCCATTCAAACGTTGGCACCTCCAGCTGTGCAGCATTCCCTTGGTGTCGGCCTAGATTTTGTGTGCAAGTCTATGGTAGGGATTTGAACCCACAAACTTCTGACTTAAATGACGCTATCGTGCCCGCCTCTACCACCTCCTAGTGCCGCTAGCGAAAAATGGCGGTTGTTTGCTTATGGACCAAAAAGCCAAGCTTCGGCATTGTGTAAACTAACAAGGGCAATTAGGGATGGACAAGAAATGTTGGCCTAGCCAGGGAAGCCCACATCCCAGGAACAAATAAAACAGCCAACACATGAGTGGTGGTGAATGGCCTCCTCTTTGCAGTAATATTCCATTATCCTACGATGTAACTTCACTAATGACAGAACAGTCATTTTACATCCCATGTTCCTGAGTTTTTGATAGACCTCTCATGCATGAAAAGTTGAAAATTTGATGTCTGCCAAAACTTTCAGCGGCTGTGGAGGGGCTAGAACCGGTGCCATGTGGAACACATTTGCAATGAAAATTGGTGTGGGATTCACCGGGCCCGTGATTGACACTCGGGAGGCTGACAAGCTGCAGCCGCATACACACATTAAAATCCCTATACACACTCATCGCAGCCAACAATGTGGCACTGGTTGCGCTGGAGCGCACCCATCCGCTGATGGGTCGGCTGGGGCAAGAGGGTACATAGGGGGGTGCCCTGGGGGGGCACCCAAATAACCTGTGGCCCTAAGTTCACAAGGGGCAATCAGCGGCGTGTGCAGCTGCATGGCTGTCCGGCTGGCCTCGGCAATGGTGCTCCATGCTCGTCCACCCCATCCCCACAGCCCACCTCCTGGCCACCCCTCGCTACTTCCCCCAGCCCTGACAGAAGCTCCTTGGCCATCAGCACAACTGTCAGCAAACTATGGCGATGTTGGGGCACTTTCCATATCCCCTCTCCCTCATCGGCCAAGACACCGGATTCACGATTTTTAAAAGCACAAGTTAACTTCGGCGTAGGGAATCACGGAGGCTAATGATATGCCAATGGCGTTTACTGTACATGCATTCTGGAACGCATTGACGGCGCCGACGAGGCACCGGAGAATTGCGATTTGGTGTGAAATCGGCACCCGCGTGATTTTGCAGTTAGAACCAATTCAAGTCTCCGCCCAGTCGATTTCCCGAATCTGAGGTCGGCTGACGGAGAATCCTGCCCTATATATTACTTTCACATTTGTACAGAGTACGTTGAATAACAGGTGCTGAAAGTGGACAAATTGCATTTCTGAGACACATTATCCAATATTAAGTAATGGTAAGTGAGACGAATTGCACAGCTTTAGTGTTTGACACTATCTCTAGAGAGTATCCATATCAGGAAAATGCCATTGCTTAAACTGTAGTAGTTCCAGTCCATCCAGGCAGCATTGCTGTGGTATGTCACTGGGACAGTCGCGAGCTCCAGTTAGGTGCATTCTTGGAGTTTGATGGCATCAGCAGTGCGTCTGAAACTCCCTCCCTCTTCATAACCAGATTCCTGCCACCAGTCACCTGACATGTAGAACCATCGAAACCCGATAGTGCAGAAGGAGGCCATTCGGCCCATTGAGCCTGCACTAACCCTCTGAAAAAGCACCCTTTCTGGGCCCACCCGCTCATCCGATCCCTGTAACCCCATCTAACCTGCACATCTTTGAACTGTGGGAGGAAAACTGGGGCATCTGGAGGAAATCCATGTGGAAACGGCGAGAAAGTACAAACTGCAAAGGTCACTTTGTTCATTTCTTATACTCATGTGAAAAAAACTCCTTCTATATTCAAAACAGTTTCTGATTTTTAATCTCCCACTTATGGTAAACAGTAATTACTTATAAATGGAGGGCAGATGATCAGACAATGTTTAATAGATTGAATTGGCTGGGCTTCCCAACACAGAATCTTTTGCCCAGCATCTGTCGTTACAGTTTAATGGCCACAAATTCTGTTAACGTCCATTACAGGAATGTAATAAAGTGCATTGTTTTGGTTCGGGATTGCACCTTTATCGTGTGCAATGGTCAGACGTGCTTAGCTCTCAGTTCAGTGGTGATTCTTCGGCAGTTTGTCGGGAATGAAGGAATCGAGCAGACATTAGTCAGTTATCAAGTAAAGGCTGAAGAATCCATTGTCACATTCCTTGTTTTGACTCAAGCCTCAACATTCCTCTTTTCACTTCAGTGTCATTTGATTGAATGCCTACCTTCTATCTGATCTGGAACAGTGTGACTGGAGTGAGATGCAGGACAAGAGGCTTGTCACAAGGCCTCGTCTTTTTTCAACATTCAGATCGCTACGTTGGAATGCCTCACACCCGGACCACAGTATCACATAGAATTATGCTGAATTGACTGCACAGGAACAGACCATTTGGCCCAACAAGTCTATACTGGTGTTTAGACTTCACACAAACCTCCTCCAACCCTACATTCAATATGAATGAATGTGCGTGGCAAAGTCTGATAAATGGATATCTTCAATTCCCCAACTTAATGATTAACTCAGGAGAACAGAGTGGAAACGCCACCTTATGTTACAATTATATTCCTTTCTATATGAAAATGTAAAACACAATCGTCTGCATGTGTTGTCCTATATAGATGTGCTGGATGGCTGCAGATTAGTTGTATGTATTCTCTATACTGTGAGTGCATTTTGTTATCCAGATTGTCATGGTGCATCAAAATAATTGGACAATAAACGTTAGTTGGGCTTTTTTTGAATAATCTTTTTATTGTCACAAGTAGGCTTACATTAACACTGCAATGAAGTTATTGTGAAAAGCCCCTTGGGTTGAATAATCATGTTAAAATAGTTGCAGACTTCGAAAGGTTTTGCTAAAAAAGGTGGCTCATTAAATTCAAGGGATTAACCCACTGTCTTTCATCTTTAGTTAGATAGGTGGCAGTTAACCCTCACCAGTTAGTGGCTGTGATTTAAGCTCAAACCATTTACATGTGGGTTTGATTCCACTGTACAGGCCTATCCACTATTTTTCCTCACTCATTTATGGTATGTGCGCGTCGCTGGCTAGGTCAGCATTTATTGCCTATTGCCAATTGCCTTTGAGACGATGGTGCAGAGCCACCTTCTTGTACCGCTGTGGTCCACGGGGGGACGGCGAGGTGGCCTGGGGTCACAGGCTTGCTGGGTAATAGGGATTAATCTCTGATTGGGATAACGGAAGAAGTCTCCAGACCACCCGTGACTGCGCTGACACAAACTGGCTCAGAAGTGAAAAATAAAGCAGTATCAACTCGCTTCTCACTTACAAAGGAATTAATCTAGTGAGGGTTCCTTTCGTTGGCAGTGTTATACATGCAGTATGTAATAACAAGAATGGATCTCATCACTGTCGAAATGTGCCACGGGGGAGGGGGTTTGTCCCACACCATGAAGCGTTGTTTGATGGTGGTAAGAAGAGCCAACATCATCATTACTGCATCCCTCTCATGCATTAAGACACTGCTTAAAACCTTACCTCTTTTACAGAGCTTTTGGTCACCTATAGCTCTAAATCGGAGTTGGAAAAGCCACTATATCGATGCAATTGCCGTTTTGTTAGACTCTCACAGCACCTTAAAAATGTGAAACAAAATAACAGCTGTAGATTTCATAGATTGGCGGAGATAGCCAGTGGGCTACAGGGTGGCGACAGGGGCCAATTGTCAATTCCTTTACTGACACTAAAGACTGAAAATGGAAATAGCTTGCTGACATCTGTGTTTTTCGTTAATGCAATTTGAGTTTCAGCAGCCCCCTGAAACCTCCTAAAGTAATTATTCTTCATGTGATGCTGAGCAGGACTCAGTTTGCAGCACTTTTATATCTCGAGTCAGAGGGGTTATGGAATGAATTGCCACTCGGCACAGCAGTCCTGGCCGGCAATGGAAGGGAGCACTGAGCGAGTGCTGCACTTTTGGAGGTGCCATCTTTCAAATTAAACCGAGACCCCATTTGCCCTCTCGGGTGGGCGTGGTAGATCTCATGGCATTAGGATGGCAGAGTTCTCCCCAGTGTCTTATCAATATCAATGAAAAACAGATTCTCTGGTTGTTGTCACAACGCTGCTTGGGGAGAGTTTGCTGCGCAAACATTAGCTGCCACATTACTTACAACAGTGACTACGCTTCAAAAGCACTTCATTTGGTACTTTGCGATGTCCTGAGGGTTGTGAAGGTGGCTATATAAATGCACGTTTATCTTTCTCTGAACAGTCATACGGTCAGGATGTTTTTTTATTGTCAAGCCTTCACAGTCTGAAAACCTAACCCGACATCCATATACGAATGTAGGAGTAGTTAACTGGGATTCATTTCTGTTCCCCTATCCCAATTGAAGACAATTTTATCGGCCCTACTGCTCAGACTCAGCAAACCAGCACAGGATGTCAAGTCTGAAACATGCCTGCTTCGTTTGACTCAGTATTCCAATGGGAATGGTGGTGGAGAGGAGTTTTAATTGAAAACGCAAGAACTCCTGGCCAGCCTTGCCAGGAGTACCTGCATTCAATCCTCTAAAAACATCTGGGCTGGGATTCTCCCCTACCCGGCGGGGCAGGGGGTCCTGGCGGGATGAAGTGGCGGGAACCACTCTGGCGTCGGGCCACCCCAAAGGTGCGGATTTCTCCGCACTTTTAGGGGCCAAGCCCTCACCTTGAGGGGCTAGGCCCGCGCCGGAGTGGTTGGCGCGCCGCTGGCTGGCGGGAAAGGCCTTTGGCGCCACGCCAGCCGAGGCCGAATGGACTTTGCCGGCCGGTGGAAGTCCGCGCATGCGCGGGAGCGTCAGCGGCTGCTGACGTCATCCCCTCGCATGCATGGGGGGGGTCACTTCCGCATCGGCCATGGTGAAGGCTGTGGCCGAGGCGGAAGGAAAAGAGTGCCCCCACGGCACAGGCTAGCCCGTGGATCGGTGGGCCCCGATCGCGGGCCAGGCCACCTTGGGGGCACCCCGCGGGCTCAGATCGCCCCGCGCCGACCCCAGGACCCCGGAGCCCGCCCGGTCCGCCAGTCCCGCCAGTAAGGTAGGTGGTTTGATTCACGCCAGCGGGACTGGCATGACAGCAGCGGGACTTTGGCCCATCACGGGCTGGAGAATCGCCAGGGGGAGGGCCCGCCGACCGGCGCGATTCCCACCCCCGCATTCGGTGCCGGAGAATTTGGGGGCGGGATTCACGCCGCCACCCAGTGATTCTCCAACCCGGCGGGGGGGGTCGGAGTATCCCGCCCCAGGTCACCCTAAACTCTGTCCATGTCCTAATTCTGTTCACCCATCACCTTTGTTTTCACATGGGATTCCACTTAAATAGCGCCTCAATTTTCAAACTTCTCATTTCTTTCTTTGCAAGACTCTCCACGGACTAATCCCTCCCTATCTCTGTGATCCACTGCAGCCCCCATAGGTATCCGAGCTCTTTCACCTCTGGCCACATGGGCATTCCTAGTTTTAGTTGCTCTACCAGCCGTTTTCTGACAAGGCCCTGAATCCTGTAATGGCACCTTTCTTGTCCCCCTTTAAGACGTTCCTTAAAACCTCTCTGGCTAAACTTCTGATCATCTTCCCTGACATCTCTCTTGTGTGACTTGGTGCAAGATGCTATTTGGTAATGTAGGTAAGTGGCGCCTTGGATGTTGTGAGCTTTGACAGTAAATGTATTCCTCGAAAGCTGCAATTGCTCCCGGATGGATGCAGTTGTTGAGATGTAGTTATGTGGAAGGATTTCTACATTAGTCCTGGCGGTTTGTGGATCAGGTCGAAATTTCATTTGACATCATGGGCGAAATTCTCCGTTATCGGCGGAAACTCCGCCGATCGGCGCAAAAAACGGCGCAAATCCCACTTGCGTCACGTCATAAAAATGGGCCGATAGTCTGCGGCCCGAAATGGGCTAGCAGCGACGTAACGGGATCCGCGCTTGCGCAGTGGTTCACGCCGTGCAGCGTCATACGCGCTGCACGGCGTGACGGCTCATAAGGCCGCGCAGCTCCCCCCCCACCCGACCGGAACAGCCGACCGCAACACCCGACTTGATGGCTGGCCGTCGCTCAGCCCCGAGGTTCGAGTCACGCGATGTGGAGGCGCTCCTGGATGCGGTGGAGCAGAGGAGGGACGCCCTGTATCCCGGGCACGGCCGCAGAGTTGCCCCACGCCACAGCCGGCGTCTGTGGAGGGAGGTGGCAGAGGCCGTCACCGCTGTGGCCCTGACACCACGGACAGGCACCCAGTGCCACAAGAAGGTGAACGACCTCGTCAGAGCAGGCAGGGTGAGCGTCCCCCATATCCCCCATATCCCCTCTCCCCCAAATCCCCCCCTCCCCCATATCCCCCATATCCCCCCTCCCCCATATCCCCCATATTCCCCCCTCCCCCATATCCCCCCCTCCCCCATATCCCCCATATTCCCCCCTCCCCCATATCCCCATATCCCCCCTCCCCCATATCCCCCCTCCCCCATATCCCCCCCTCCCACATATCCCCCCTCCCCCATATCCCCCCTCCCCCATATCCCCCATATCCCCCCTCCCCCATATCCCCCATATCCCCCCTCCCCCATATCCCCCATATCCCCCCTCCCCCATATCCCCCCTCCCCCATATCCCCCATATCCCCAAGTGAATCCAGCCCTAACCTTAACCTCTGCAATGCACGCGCAACCGATGGCGTGCATTCATATACCTGCCTAACACTGTTGCCTTTTACCCCTGCCACCACCCCCCCCCCCCCCCCCCCCAGGAGAAGCGCGCACACAACAATAGGGAGCATGTGAGGACTGGAGGAGGGCCCGCTGATGAGAGGCCACTGACCGTACACGAGGAAAGGGCCCTGGAACTGGCTGGCGGACCTGACGACCGGGAGGTTGCTGATGCAGAGGTCGGGGCCCCACGAGCAAGTGAGCCACCAACAGCCCGTCCCCATATCCCCCCTCCCCTATATCCCCCTCTCCCGTATCACCTGATCACTGCCTGATGTCTAACCATGCATGCTTCATTGTGTATCGCAGGACCAAACGTCCAGGCACCCATCCCCGCAGATGCAGACCGCCCGCAGGATGCCCCTCGGAGACCACGGGAGACGGAGAGACCCGAACCCTCCAGCATGCGACGCCCGCAGGATGCCCCTCGGAGACCACGGGAGACGGAGAGACCCGAACCCTCCAGCATGCGACGCCCGCAGGATGCCCCTCGGAGACCACGGGAGACGGAGAGACCCGAACCCTCCAGCATGCGACGCCCGCAGGATGCCCCTCGGAGACCACGGGAGACGGAGAGACCTGGAGCAACAGGGAGACGACACCCCCGTCACGTGCGGGAGCGACCACCCAGCGATGAGGGGGGCAGCCACAGGCCCCCGTCACATCCGAGCCAGGACACCACTACCCAGGACACCACTATCCAGGACACCCCTACCCGGGACACCACTACCCAGGACACCCCTACCCGGGACAGCACTACCCGGGACAGCACTACCCAGGACACCCCTACCCGGGAAGACGAAATACCGGACAGTGACTCAGAGTGGATGGGTGGAGACGAACCCCCACCCCAAAGTGCCATGGACTCAGAGTGGGACGAAGAGCACGACACAACGCCACTGCTGTCACCAACACCCTCCACCATCGCAGAAACACTCACCACGGTTGGGCACTTTAGTGATGAGGCGTCTGGTACACTCACTGGTGCGCACAACACAGCCGTCCCGGTACAGCAGGTGGAGGTAGGAGCAGCAGAGGGACCGGGCGGTCGGAGGGCAGCCCAGGCCAAGCGAACATCTGCCGCCCAGATGGATCCCGGGTTCCTGCAGTTACCACACCCACACATAGATCCGATGCAACCACCGACACGGAGACGAGCGAATAGGGTGACGGGTGGCTTGCGGCGGCTGCGGTCGCAGGTGGAGGAGTCCACCCGCGTCCAGGAGCTGGGAGTGGTCCCGGTCATGCGTGCCACCCAGGCTGACACCGCACGGGTGGCGTCCGCGGTGGAGGCAATGGGTGCGACGGTGTCAGACATGGGGAACGGTTTGCGAGGCCTGGGGCCTTCCGTGCAGGCGGCGTCTGTGGCCCAGGAAATGGCTGCCCTCTCACAGGAGGCCATGAGCCAGTGCCAGCGCCAGATGGCAGAGGCGCTCAACGCCATAGCCCAGTCTCAGCAGGCCATGGCCCAGTCTCAGCAGGCCATAGCCCAGTCTCTGCAGGCCATGGCCCAGTCTCTGCAGGCCATGGCCCAGTCTCAGCAGGCCATCGCTGAGGGCATCGGCGCCAGTGGCCATGTGCGAGCTGGCGTCGCACTGTCGCAGACAGGGTTCGACAACCCCCTGGGCTCCATGGCTGCAAACCTGCAGACCCCTGTCGATACCAGCACGGGCCTCCAGGACTGGCAGCGCCAGATGTCGGGGGCGCGTCGGATGGCCAGTCCGTTCGCATCCCCCACCCATGTAGAGGCCTGGGGGCCATCGGGCACCCCGAGGGAGGAGGAGGTGGTGTGGTCCATCCCGGCTCCCTCTGTAGGGGAGGTCCCGGTACACCGCGACACCTCGGACTCCCCCCCTTCCGTCCCAGGTGCATCGGGTGGGCAACGGGCAGGACAGGCTGGCAGCTCGCCATCCCAGTCGCCCGGGCCGCAGCCTGGCCCATCTAGGCCAGGACGCCCCAGGAAACGGCCGCCAAAGGGATCCAGTGTCAGAGGGCAGGAATCACAGGAGTCCACCTCCAGTTCTGCTGTACCGTCTGGGGAACCACGTAGACGTAGTCAAAGGGCCCGTAAGGCCAAACAATTAGACACTGAGTAAGTTGGCACGGGTGCAGGGCACAGATGAGTTTTAGGCGCTAGGGCACGTGCATGAACTCCTTTGGTTATTAAAGTCAATGTTACACCTACCGAAGCTGCCTTTATGCTCTGTCCAAAGTGTGCGGGGGTGTCATGTACGTTGAGCGCAAGTGTGTGTGTGAGGGGTGGTCTTACCTCAGCCCCAGGTGAGTCTGCCCCCTTCCCCCTGGGCCGCCATCAACATCCCCCGGGCAGAGGACGGGACCGTGCGCTGCAGTATCACAGCCGCATGCAGGGATGGTCCGGGTGGATGGTGGTACTGTGGCCATGGGTCAGACATAGTCCAACGATGTAGAGCCAGGAGCTCATCGGAGGCGGGCTGTCATCATTCTCCATGGCCTGCGATAGACACGCGTCCACCCGCAACTGGGTGAGCCCGGCCCGTTGTGCCGCCGGTGGATCGGCAATTGGGAGTGGGGGGGTGGTGTGCATGCGGGTGGGGTGTGTGGGGTTGGGGAGGGGGGTGATGGTGCTGGGTGGATGGATGGGTGGGGGGTGTGGGTGGTCGGCTGTTGTCATGGTGTGCGGTCTGTGGCCATACTACCCGATTCCCACGCCCATCTAGTCAGTGAAGCGGGCGTCTATCAGTCTGTCCCGTGCCCGCTGGGCCAGCCGGTAACGGTGGACAGCCACCCGTCTGTGTCTACCCCGTCTGCCCTGACCATTGCCCCCATCCCCCTCATCTGGGGAGGACTGGGCCTCTTCCTGCTGCTCCTCCACTCCGCCCTCCTCTGCCTGCGGCACATCGCCCCTCTGCTGGGCTATGTTGTGCAGGACGCAGCACACCACAATGATGCGGCCGACCCTATCTGACCGATACTGGAGGGCGCCCCCAGAGAGGTCCAGGCACCTGAAACGCATCTTCAGCACGCCAAAGCACCTCTCGATCACTCCCCTTGTCGCTACATGGGCATCATTGTAGCGGTTCTCCGCCTCATTGCGTGGCCTCCGTATAGGCGTCATCAGCCACGATCGCAATGGGTAGCCCCTGTCGCCCAGCAACCAGCCCCTCAGCCGGGGATGGCGTCCCTCGTACATGCCGGGGATGGATGACCGCGACAACACGAATGAGTCGTGTACACTGCCTGGGTAACGGGCGCAGACGTGCAGGATCATCATGCGGTGGTCGCAGACCACCTGTACGTTCATCGAATAGGTCCCCTTCCTATTAGTGAACACGGCCCTGTTATCTGCAGGTGGCCGCACGGCGACGTGCATCCCATCGATCGCGCCCTGGACCATGGGGAACCCGGCAATGGCAGAGAAGCCCACGGCCCGGGCATCTTGGCTGGCCCGGTCCACGGGGAAGCGGATGTAGCGGTGCGCCATGGCATAAAGGGCATCTGTCACTGCCCGGATGCACCGATGCACCGATGTCTGCGATATGCCGGACAGGTCCCCACTCGGTGCCTGGAATGACCCCGTTGCATAAAAGTTCAGGGCCACCGTAACCTTGACGGACACGGGGAGAGGGTGTCCCCCGCCAGTGCCACGCGGTGACAGGTGTGCCAGCAGGTGGCAGATGTGTGCCACGGTTTCCCGGCTCATCCGGAGTCTCCTCCTGCATTCCCGGTCCGTGAGGTCCTGGTATGACTGCCGGGGCCGGTACACACGGGGCGCCCTCGGGTGCCTCCGTTGCCGTGGGGCCGCGACGTCCTCCTCCCCCTCCTCGTCCTGTCGGTCAGGTGTCCCTCCAGCCTGGGCGGCTGCCGCCTGCCCCTCTGCGGCAGCCTGCGCCGCCTCTCTGGCACGCTCCTCCTCCTCCTCCTCCTCCTCCTCCTCCTCATCCAGGGCAACATAGACATGAGCGGCTGCCACCACGGCGGCCAACATCGCTGGATGATCTGAAAACATGACGACCTGGTGGGGGGGAGGGGAACGACGACATGTCATCATTGCCCATATCCCCTCCTCCCCCCAGCCAGGTGGCATGGACCGCATGGGTCCAACTGTTGGAGGCTGGCACCTGGCCAGGTGGACCAACTCATTTGCCCTCCCATCACCCACCCCGGCACGGACCCCCCCCCGCCCCAACCTCCACCCCAGCACGGACCCCCCCCCAACCTCCACCCCGGCACGGACCCCCTCCCCAACCCCCAACCTCCACCCCAGCACGGACCCCCCCCCCCCAACCTCCACCCCGGCACGGACCCCCTCCACAACCCCCAACCTCCACCCCGGCACGGACCCCCTCCACAACCTCCACCCCGGCACGGACCCCCTCCACAACCCCCAACCTCCACCCCAGCACGGACCCCCCCCCCCCAACCTCCACCCCGGCACGGACCCCCTCCACAACCCCCAACCTCCACCCCGGCACGGACCCCCTCCACAACCCCCAACCTCCACCCCGGCACGGACCCCCTCCACAACCTCCACCCCGGCACGGACCCCCTCCACAACCCCCAACCTCCACCCCAGCACGGACCCCCCCCCCCCCAACCTCCACCCCGGCACGGACCCCCTCCACAACCCCCAACCTCCACCCCGGCACGGACCCCCTCCACAACCCCCAACCTCCACCCCGGCACGGACCCCCTCCACAACCCCCAACCTCCACCCCGGCACGGACCCCCTCCCCAACCCCCAACCTCCACCCCAGCACGGACCCCCCCCCCCCAACCTCCACCCCGGCACGGACCCCCTCCACAACCCCCAACCTCCACCCCGGCACGGACCCCCTCCACAACCTCCACCCCGGCACGGACCCCCTCCCGGCACTCCCCCGGAGCCCAGCCTACTCTAACCACCCCCCCCCCCCCCCCGCCGCACACACACACAAGCCGAGACACACCTCTTCTCAGGCAATCAGTCTGCGGCCACGCCATTTCCTGCCCAGAGCCAACCCCCCAGGCCGTCACTCACCTCCTCGCTGGTCGGCGTGAGCCTGGAGCACCGGGTCACGCCGATGAAAAGGAGGTTTGATTGACGTCGACGTGAACGGTCATCACGTCGACGGGACTTCGGCCCATCCGGAAGGGAGAATATCGGCAGGCCGAAAATCGGCTGCCTTGCGCAGGCCCGTGACATTCTCCGCGGCAGCGGCGCCATTAACGCCCCGCCGACTTTTCTCCCTTCGGAGACTTCGGCGGGGGCGGGGGCGGGATTCACGGCGGCCAACGGCCATTCTCCGACCCGGCGGGGGGTCGGAGAATGACGCCCATCATAAGTTGAACATCGTCAAGTCACCGAGAATTCGCTACAAAGTTTTCATTATTTGCCCAGTGAGCTCATCAATTTATAACTGTTATCCAGTAACTTGCATGTCAAACAATAAAAGCATCTTGCTCATCTGGGGAAAATGGAAGTGGACAGAAAGTTTAAGGTTGAGGCAAAATAACAAAAATAACACAGTACAAATGGGTGGGATGACAGCTCTGGAGAGGCCACAGTAGCGGCAGCACAGCATAGAATCGTAGAATTTACAGTGCAGAAGGAGGCCATTCGGCCCATCGAGTCTGCACCGGCCCGTGGAAATAGTCCACACCTTCACCCTATTCCTGTAACCCAGTAACCCTACTTAACCTTTTTGGACACGAAGGGCAATTTAGCATGGTGAATCCACTTAACCGGCACATCTTTGGACTGTGGGAGGAAACCGGAGCACCCGGAGGAAACCCGAGCACCCGGAGGAAACTCACGCCGACACGGGGAGAACATGCAGACTCCGCACAAGCAGTGACCCAAGCCGGGAATCGAACCTGGGACTCTGGAGCTGCGAAGTGATAGTGCTAACCACTGTGCTACCGTACCGCTCATAGAACAGTTCATAAGATATAGGAGCAGAATTAGGCCATTTGGCCCATCGAGTCTGCTCCACCGTTCGATCATAGCTGATCTCACACTGGCCTTAACTCTGCCGCCCCGCCTGTTCTCCAATCCCTTCAACCCATTACCAATTAAATATCTGTCTAGCTCCTCCTTAAATTTACTCACTGTCCCAGCATCCACCGCACGCTGAGGTAGCAAATTCCACAGATTCACGACCCTTTGTCTCAGCTCTGTTTTATATTTGCTACATCTTATCCTGGGACTATGCTGCCCACAAGACGAAGGATCCACTCCATGTCTACTTTATCCATCCCTTTTTATCATCTTGTACACCTCAATTTGATCTCACTGGTGGCCCAATGCCTGTAGATTGCGGAAATTAGAGTCGCAAAGCTGAGAGACTCCGTCACTGTCCCCGGGTCACAATCCTGGAACTCCCTCCCTGACAGCACTCTGGGTGTACCTACACCACATGGACTGCAGCGGTTCAAGAAGGCAGCTCACCACCAGCTTCTCAGGGGCAATTGAGGAGGGGCAACAAATGCTGGCCTAGCCAGCGATGCCCACCTCGTACGAATGGAGAAAAAAAGGGGAAAGGGGAAGAATCACCAGAAACGATAACAATGGAGAAAATGTGAATCGGTCCCCAGAGTGACACCTCACGATAGACTGGTGTTAGTCCAGCTTGTGTCCCAATGAACTGCCGCTAGTTTCTGTGAGTTCTGCTCAAACCATCACGTCTAATCTTTTTCAATTGAAATCTGGCACCGAGACCTTACTTGAGTTCCATTGTGACCAATATCGCACCACTCATAAGCCCTTGGGTGTGCTAGCAATTAAACAGAGCGATACGTGCAGCCTGGAAATATGCCTGGCGGAGGCTTTTGGTGGAAAATTTGTTAAGGAAATCTGGACAGAGAAGCTGTTACTGCAGATAAGCGAGCAGATAGGGTCAGACTAATCGGCTGAGCTGAGATCTGCTGATTAACAGAGTGCGGTCATGCCAATGAAGCTAATAGGAAACTGTTTTATCTCTTTCCCTTTCATGCCGTAACCTTGAGCCACTGTCTTCAAGCAGCATTATAATTCTAGTAAATGAGCCGCAGAAAGCACGGGGAGCGAGGCATTAGCACTTTAGGTAAAATATATGGCCGCGGCGCCTTCTCTCTTCCATCCACAATCAATTGGGCTATTCTACTTTAATATTTACTTGCTGGGATGAGATGCTCGTCTGCATGATGAAGAATGGTTTGCCTGTGGCGTTTGAAGGTGACCTGTCAGTCGGAATGGACAAATCTCCCGCTTCGTGAAATGTACAAAATAAATCAATAAAGCAGGCAGCTCGCGTGGTCCCGGATTTAAATCACCTCAGATTTATTATTGGAATTAATGCTTGCTTCGGCCATTGGAATGGAGGGTGAGAAAAATGATGCGGACTGGAGGGGCCTCAATACTTGAGCTGTCCTACCATTGATCACCAGCAATGTCTGGGTGATCTCTTGTTTATACCAAGGGCTGCCTTCCGACGGATTTGCTGATCTGAACTAATGACTTCCAGATAGATAAGGTGCAAGAGATGCATTCTGTGTCACGGTCGACTGGGCCTGACAGCAGTACAAAGGACATTGGAGTGTACACCTTAGAACTTTGAAAGCAGAATCTACAAGGTTCAGGACTTTTCAATGCGTTCACACCGCAAAGTCGATTTTGTTTTGTTTTTAAAAACAGCAACGCACTGAATCAACATCAAAAGGCAAACAGGTTCTGAGAAGATAAAATACAAAACAGAAGTGCTGTTCTATTTCACGGTGCCTCAACTGCCTAACCAAACATGAGGATATGTGCTAATGTAGCTGATCAATTTAGATCTCTCAGCCACAGTCCTCTTGAGGCAATAAGGAACAGGCTGTCTGACGCAGTGTTTCAGATGAAAGCTCGCCTCTGTGCTTTTACTCGCTGAACAGCCAACAAAGAAACACTTAGAAACCTTCCTTTAGGGTTTTTTTTCTGAGTTCTGTTGCCTTTACTAAGCATTTGATTAAACGGAGCTAGGACGACCCCGCGTAACAGCTGACGTTCGTGGTCTATTCTCAGGCAGGAAAAGTGGTCATTCAGGTGAGGTCTGGAAGATGTTATTATAAGGTTCGGAAAGGAGTCCACACGGAGCCGAATGGGTTGGATCAACAGGAAAAAGGTTTAATGCAACAGAACAAGTGTACAGAACAGTTCTTCTACTACAGGGAGCCACTCAGGTCATGGCCCTCCTGTTTTGGGGTCTGGTTTAGCACAGCGGGCTAAACAGCTGGCTTGTAATGCAGAACAACGCCAGCAGCGCGGGTTCAATTCCCGTACCGGCCTCCCCAAACAGGCGCCGGAATGTGGCGACTAGCAGCTTTTCACAGCAACTTCATTGAAGCCTAATTGTGACAAGCGATTATTATTATTGTTATACAGGATGTAGAAGGGGGCACCCCGCCCCTCAGTGGGGGAATGTGGGGGATATCAATCCCTCAGTCTCGTAAGTGTCCCATGAGTTGCTGACGGTTTCATTCGGGTCCCATGACCTGTTATGACAGGTGCGATTGCTGATCACCATTGGTGGCTGTTCCTTCAACTTTCTAGGCCCTACATTTCCTTCCTACACCTTTACGTCTCCCTACCCCTTGAGACACTCCTCAAAAATTACCTCTTTGACCAAGCTTTTGGTCATCTGGCTTAATATCTCCTTATGTGACTCAGTGCCAATTTGTTTTGATAATGCACCGTCCTGTTGTCTTTGAAGCTCCTTGGGATGATTTATTACAATAAAGGTGCAATATAAATGTAAGTTGCTGGGATTGGCAGTACTTCAAAGAGGAAACCAGAAAATCGTGGGTTTCCTTAACTGCACACTGCTTGTCCATTATCATTAATAGCACCAGTTTGGTCAACTATTATGTGGCTGGAGAGCTTTTGGTACTTGGGGATACAAGTGGCCAGGAACTGGGATGCCTTGCACAGGCTCAACTTAACCCGGCTCGTGGAGCAGATACAGGGAGAATTTAAAAGGTGGGATATGCTCCTGCTTTCCCTGGCGGGCGGGTGCAGATTGTGAAGATGACGGTTCTCCCCAGGTTCCTCTTCGTCTTTCAGTGCCTCCCCATTTTCATCCCCAAGTCCTTTTTTAAGCGGGTGACTAGGATTGTTGCGGGATTTGTGTGGGGGAATAAAACCCCGCGAGTTAAAAGGGCATTCTTGGAGTATAGCCGGGGGTGGGGTGGGGGAGGACTGGCTCTGCCGAACTTCTGCAGCTATTATTGGGCGGCCAATGTAGCCATGATTAGGAAGTGGATGATGGAGCTGGGGACAGCTGGAGGCGGCGTCATGCAAAGGCACCAGCCTCGGGGCACTAGACACGGCTCCGCTGCCGTTCTCACCGGCGCGATACACCACACGTCCGGTGGTGGCGGCGGCACTGAGGATTTGGGGGCAGTGGAGGAAATGAAAAGTTGAAAAAATGAAAATTGCTTATTGTCACAAGTAGGCTTCAAATGAAGTTATTGTGAAAAGCCCCGAGTCGCCACATTCCGGCACCTATTCGGGGAGGCTGGTACGGGAATTGAACCGTCCTGCTGGCCTGCCTTGGTCTGCTTTAAAAGCCAGCGATTTAGCCATATGCTAAACCAGCCCCACAAGGAGACACAGGCAGGAGGAGGCCCCACATAAGATTTAAGAATAACCATAGATTTGCTCCGGGTAGGATGGATGGGGGAGTTCCAAGGCTGGTATAGGGCAGGTATTAGGAGGATGGGGGACCTGTTTATAGACGGGACTTTGCCTAGCATGCAGGCGCTGGAGGAGAAGTTCGGCCTGCCCCCGGGGAATGCGTTCAGGTACCTCCAGGTTCGGGACTTTCTTAGAAAACAGGTGGGGACATTTCCGTTGCTGCCCCCGCGTAGGATAAAGGACAGGGTGGTGTCTGGTATCTGGGTAGGGGAGGGGAAGGTGTTGGACATTTATCAGGAGCTGCAGGAGGTGGAGGAAGCCTCAGTGGAGGAGTTGAAGGGCAAGTGGGAGGAGGAGCTGAGTGAGGAGCTGGATGAGGGCCTGTGAGCCGATGCCCTGGGCAGGGTGAACTCCTCCTCATCATGTGCCAGGCTCAACTTAATTCAGTTTAAGGTGGTGCATCGGGCGCACATAACGGCGGCAAGAATGAGTAAGTTATTTTGGGTGGAGGATAGGTGCCCGGATGTGCAGGGAGTCCGGCGAACCATGCCCATATGTTTTGGGCATGCCCGGCGCTTAAAGAATTCTGGCAGGGGTTTGCGAGGATGATGTCTAGGATTTTGGACACTCGGGTGAAGGCGAGTCTAACAGTAGCGATATTTGGGGTGTCGGAGGATCCGGGAGTGCAGGAAGCGAAAGAGGCCGAGGTCCTGGCCTTTGCCTCCCTGGTAGCCCGGAGATGGATTTTGTTAATGTGGAGGGACTCGAATCCCCCGGGTGTGGAGACCTGGGTTAGCAATATGGCGGGGTTCCTCAGCCTGGAGCGAATAAAGTTCGCCTTGAGAGGGTCCTTGATGGGGTTCTCCCGGCGGTGGCAACCTTTCCTTGACTTTCTAGGGGAGCAGTAAGTGTCAGCAGCAGCATCCTGGGGGGGCGGGGAAGGGGGGGGGGGGTAATGGGGGAGGGAACGGGGGGGGCGGGGGTACTGTTGATATAATGTAAGTTTTATATGAAGACAACACCCACCTTGTTTTGTTTAATAATTCTTGTTTATTTTTTATTATTTGTAATTCTATCTTTGTAAAAACGTTGGTTGGAAAAGCATTAATAAAACATTTATTAAAAAAAACTATTATGTGGCAATGTTACCTGCTTGAATTAAAGGGAGCTTTAAGGTCACGGAATAGGTCAAAGGGGCAGCACTGTAGCACAGTGGGTAGCACTGTTGCTTCACACTTTTTAAAAAGATATTTTTATACGAGGCATTTTCAGTTATGTACAGAAAAAGAGAAAAATGGCACTTTAATAATCAGCCTTCACAAACCGTATTCCAAGTACCCAGCCCCTTCCGTTCCCTCTGCCCTGTTTTCTAACTGTAGTAGCAGAAGAAGCCCCCCCAGAAGAACCCCCCATACAAACCCCCCTCGCTGATGTTTTCCCACTCTTTAAAGAAGTCGATGAACAGCCTCCACCTCGAGAAGAGCTCCTCACCTGCGCTTCTAATAGCAAACTTTGCCAAGTCATTCACTCACACCGTCGCTTTCGGTGGCTCCGGGCCCCAACGCCCTAACAGTATCCGCCTCCGGGCTGTCAGAGAGGCAAATGCCAACACGGTTCTTCCGAAACTCCATATACTGCCTCCCAGAGCCACCTTCACCCCCAGAACCTTTGGCATAGTTCCCGCAAAGACCTCCCCCCACTCCTCCAATGTGGAGCGTACCCAAAACATGTGGACATGATTCGGCGCACTGTGTCCGCCCATATCTATCCACTACTCTTGGAAAGAACCGACTTATCCTGGACACCGTCATGTGTGCCCTACGCTCCACTTTGAACTGGATGAGACTCTGTCTCACCCACGAGGAGGATAAGTTTACCCATCGCAGGGCCTCACTTCGTTTCCTGGCATCTAAGGTCCCCCCCACCCCGCCGCCGGCCCCCCCCCCAACTCCTCTTCCCATTTACGTTTTTTACCTCCACTGAAAACCTCTCCCTCTCCATCAACTCCCCATCTATGTCCAAGATCTTTCCCTCCCCTAGCTTGTCCTTGGACACAATCTTGCAGCTCCAGGGGTGGTAATTTCGGGGATGTAGCCAACTCCTTCCTGACAAAGTGTCTGGCTTGCAGATATCGAAACTCATTCCCCCTCGGAGTTGGAACTCCGCCTCTAGCACTCCCAACTTTCCAAACCCCTCCGGCCCCCGCCCTTCCCGGCGAACAGAACCATAAAGCACCGTATCCGTAGCCCCACCCACTTCCGCATCCCAAACGTGGAATCTAGACCTGCCAGAATAAACCTGTGATTGCCACAGATTGGCGCGCACAGTGACATACTTTCCATTTGAAAGTGCTGCCGGCGTTGATTCCACACCCTCAACGCTGATACCACTACTGGGCTTGTGGAGTACCTGGTCGATGAGGATGGAAGAGGTGCCCATAACAGTGCCCTCAAACTCCTCCCTCTACATGAGGCTTCCTCCATCTCACCCCACTCCTACCTCTCCTCCACTGCCCATTTCCTGACCTTCTCCACCTTCGTCGGTCAGTAATAATTCTGCAGGCTCGGCAGTGCCACTCCCCCCCCCCCCCCCTCCATCTGGCTCTCTCCAAAAACACCCTCCTAATCCGGGGTACCTTACCCGCCCATATAAACTCTGAGATGATCCTACTGACCCTACCAAAAAAGGATTTTGGCCAAAAAAATCCAGAGATTCTGGAAGACGAACAGAAACATCAGCAGCACCGTCATTTTAACTGTCTGGACCCTTGCAGTCAATGACAGAGGCAAAAAATCCCACCACCAGATTCGCCAAATTCAGCTTGTGCAACTCAGCCCAACTATATTCCACTTATACCCACGTACCGGAAACCCACCCCGATCAGCCGAAACGCTTCCCCTGCACCCGCGCATTGACCAGGAATACCTCGCTCTTCCCCATGTTGAGCTGATGCCCCGAGAACAAGCCAAACTCCACCAGTATCCTCGTGACACTATCAAAGCTCTCCGCCAAGTTTGTAACACACAAGAGGTTGTCTATATACAGGAAAACCCGATGCTCCAACGCCCTCCTCACAATGCCCCCCCACCCTGCCAAGGCCCTCAGTGCCATTGCCAGAGGCACGATTGCCAAGGCAAAAAGAAACGGAGACAGAGGACACCCCTGCCTCGTTCCCCGGTGCAGACCAAACTACCCCAAACTAACATTGTTCGTATGAACACTCGCCGTGGGGGCCAAACACAACAACCTAACCCAACCTACGAACCCCTGACCAAACCAAAACCATCCGAATACCTCAAACAAATACACCCACTCAACCCAGTCAAACGCTTTCTCTAGACACTATCACCTCCGGTTCCTGGCACTCCGGAGGCATCATGATCACATTCAACAGCCTTCTAATCTTAGCCCACACGTGCAGTTCTTTTATAAACCCTGTTTGTTCCTCACCAATCATCCCTGGCGCACAGTCCTCTGTATGCGTCGCGTATTAACAGCTTCGCGGCCACATTTGGCAGCGATATCAGGAGGTACGATCCACATTACTCTGGGTCCTTATTCTTCTTCAAAATGAGTGAATTTGAAGCCTGAGATAGTATGGGCAGGAGCTCCCCCTTACCGACCGACCGGCTCATTATACATCTCCACTAATAGGGATCCCAATTCCGTACCAAACATTTTGTAAAACTCTGCCACAAATGTAGGGCCATCCTGGATTGCATCAAATGTACGCACCCCATTACTTTTCTCAGCCCGATTGGGACACCCAACCCCTGCACCTTCCCCTTCTCAACCGCCGGGAAATCCAGTCAATCCAAAAACCATCTCATGCCTTCATCCCTCACCGGAGGCCCCGATCTGTACAGTCTGCGCTCAAGGACCTCAAATACCGCATTTACCTCAACCGCCGAAGTGAACACCTTACACCCCCCAAATCTTTTATCCGACTAATCTCCATCGTCTCTGCCGCCTGCCCAACCATCCCCCGCCCATCGCAAACAAACAAAACCATCTCAATCCAAACACTCCCAAACACCCCACTTCACTTCCGCCCAACAAAACGTCCTTCTGCCCCTCTGCCCCACCCAACCTTCGTGCCCTCCCAAACATCTTCATCTACCTCACGCTGCCCACCAATACACCCAGATTTTAATCTACATCCAACACTGCGCCCAACGCTGTGAGGATAAGAAGGTACAATTCGGCCTTAACACAGGTAACTAATTGAACGCAGTAGGTAATATAATCAAAGCCAATCATAATAACCCGGCACAAACATACACAGTTCCCCTCCCTGGGTACAGCAGCTCCAGTCCATTTTACAGGTGAACCCACCCAAGTTCTGTTGTTCTCAAAGTCCCCCAGTCCATGGTCTCTGAGGAACGTACTTGCCTCCTCCGGCGTATCAATACAGTGTTCCTGTCCCTCATACGTGACCCACAAATGACCAGGATACAGCACCCCAAACCTCACTTTATTCCTAAATGAAGCCACCTTGACCCTATTGAACCCGACCCACCGCTTGGCCAGCTCCGTTTCAAGTCCTGATAGATGCGAACCGCGTCCTCTTCCAAGGTACACTCTCTTGTCTCCTTCACCCACCATAGGATCTTCTCCTTATCCAGATAGCGATGTAGCAGGACAATGATCGCTCTCGGCAGCTCTACCGCTTTCGGCTTCCTCCTTGGCGAACTGTGCGCCCAATCCACTTCAGGAGGTTGGTCAAAGACCCCCACCCCCACCAACGTCTCCATCATCCTAGTCACATACTTCGTAGCCTGCGTTCCCTTGATCCATTTAGGCAGCCCTGAGATTTTGCCTCCTCGAGCGGTTCTCCAGGGTGTCCACCTTTTCCCTCAATGCCTTCTGGCCCTCCGCATCAACAGCATTTCTACCACCAACGAGGCCAACTGATTCTCATGGTTGGTCACTGACTCCTCCACCTTCTGGAGCAACGCATTCTGCGCCTCCAGCCTCTGTTCCACTCACTCTAGGGAGCCCGAATCGGCTCTGCCCCCTTAGCCAACTCTCCTGAGGCCGCCTTCCTCTGCTGCTGGAATTCAGCCATCAAAAACTCCACTAGTTGCTCCGTTCACTATTGTGTGGGCAACGACACCACAGATCTCCCCGCCATCTTTTCCTCTGTAGCACTTTGAGAGCCCTCCTGGTCTGACTGCTGCCCTTTGTTTGTTGCACTCCTCGTTTGGTTGGACTCAGACATTCCCCACTAAAGGAGAATCACTAATTCCCAATGTTCCCACCTGTTTTCTACCTGTGTAACGCCCCACAAATAAAGTTAAAAGGACCAAGGACTCCATGGCTGCCACCGGAAGTCCATTTTTGATAGTTCCAATAGGCTTGACAACGAATTAGTTTATGCAGTTTTTCTGCACATTCATGCCTACTTTTAAAGATCCCAAGGGGCACTTTACCTCTTCCAAATGGCACCTGATCTCCCCCAAAGATGTCCTGGGACCAAAAGGGTACCTCACCACTCAAAAAAACTCCACTAAGTTCAGTCCTGCTCCTACCAGGTGTAAACTCTGCATGTCACGTTTCAAACACCTGGGTCACAGAATTAGACATGAGTGGAAACATCTGCTGATTTATATGGGCAGCTGTTTCCGCCAAATGCACATTTGCATAATGTGACCCACCCCTGTTCGGGTTCGAGACTTTTGCCCTTGGGCCTCTTCTGCCATTTTCACACTGAGAGAGGCTCTCCGTCATTGCACAAATCTAGGCCTGAGTTGGTGGGAATTGCTAAACTGAGGTGACGGCGCTACCTCTGGCAGGAGGGTGTAATTACAGTGTGACAATTTGACACAGGCCTCCATTATTAAAAATGGTGATCTAAGGACTTCAAATCAAATAAGTCAATAGGAACCTCAAGATGCTTTACTAAACATGCTATATTGAAGTTTACTCAAGATATAGGAGTGCATTTTATGAATGAATGTTCCCACTGCAGATTTCCTTTGTGATGGGAAAAGGTATTGGCAATTCAATTGATATGGGTAAGAGACACTGCACAATTATCCGTCCTCTAAATTTAATGATTTGCAGTCCTTGCAGGACACACTGAACCCTGATATGAACTTCCACAGTGCAAATCTTTGTACTGGGAGTAGAATTTGGTAAAGTTGATCCCATAGAGATGTGTGAAAAATCGTAGAATCCCGACAGTGCAGAAGGAGGCTATTCAGCCCATCGGGTCTGCACCGGCCTATTGGAAGAGCCCCATACCTGGGCCCAATCCCCACCCTATCCCCGTAAACCCACTTGACCTTTAGATACTAAGGGGCAATTTAGCATGGCCAATCCACCTAACCTGCACATCTTTGGAAACCAGAGCACCCGGAGGAAACCCATCCAGTCACGGGGAGAATGCGCAAACTCCACACAGACAGTCACCCGAGGTTAGAATCGAACCTGGGTCCCTGGTGCTGTGAGAAACAGTGCTAAGCACTGTGCCACCGTGCTGCCCCCTGCCAATAAAATTATTGGCAGTGTATTTGAAAAATGTATTTTGTACATATATATTACATGCCATACTAATGGTTATAAATGGATGAGGGAATTACAATTGTTAGGCAATATTGAACTTGTTGAGATATTCTGCAATCCCGCGTATTTAATAATATTCAGAAAGAGGTATTTGCAGGACTTTTTCAGCTCATACACTACGTGGGAAAACACGCACTTGGAATGTTGCAAAGTCACTGGGGGTGGTTCTTCCCCTGTGTTGCACGTCGCTACTACCGGAGAAGAGTGAGGGAACCCCTAAACCGGGATCGCGCCGGACATGAGAGTCCGACCGCCAGCACACCCTCGCCGCAGGTTTCCCGACGGCAGGGAGTGGCTTTCAATGGGAATTTCCATTGACAGCGGTGGGACCCAAGAATCCTGCCACCAGCGAATGGCACGCTGTCTCCCGCTGCCGAAAAGCACGCGGCTGCGAGGCTGGAGAATCCCGCCCTTTATTTTGACCCGTGCCAAAAAATGCGATATCTCTACCGTAATTATCACAACTCTTTACTTTCCAGAAGAATCCCCTGGAATGCCTGCTCATTTACCTGTTGCACAAAATAATGCCTCAGCGTGCGATTTACTGACAGAAAGTGGAGAATTTTACGAGAGAATTTGGAGGAAATGTAGGTTTTTTTGCTGATCTTCATTAAAAGCAACTTGCATTTATATAGTGCTTCTTGTGTCCTCAGGAAATTCCAAAGAGCTTAACAGCCGATGAAGTATTCTCAAAGTGTAATCACTGTTAGAATGTAGGAAATTAATTATCAGGGAGACAGTGGTGCAGTGATAATATTACTAGTCCAGTAATCCGGAGGTTTAGATTAATGCTCTAAGGGCATGGGTTCACATCCCACCCCAGCAGCTCTTGGAATTTAAATTCAATTAATAAATCTGGAATGTAAAGCTATTCTCAGTAATGGTGGCCAGGAAACTGTCGTCAATGATTGTAGAACTCCATCGGGTTCCCTCCGCAGGGAGGGAAATCTGCCAACTTCAGCTGGTCTGGCACATTTTTGACTCCAGACCCAATTTGCTTGACTTTTAACCGCTCTCTGAAACGGCCGAGCAAGGGCAATTAGGGTTGGGCAACAAATACTGACCTTGCCATCCCACGAAAGAATTAAAGAAAAATCTTATTGACACTTCTTTCAATAAACCAAACATAATGGTTTGCATTCTGCTGGAGCAGAATCGCTCCTGGTCTCCGCGTATACCCAGAGAGGCGGCCAGCAGCGAATCCCTCTCCTTGTCCATGCAAATTTATGCATGGAAGCGAGCTGGCGGGAGGCCCAATATTGGGATCCCGCGGCTGGCCCCACTTTCCCCTAAAATTGTAAATCCTGCCCCCCATCGCTGAAAAGTAGGGGCATTCTCTCTCCCCCCTCTCCTCCCACCACCACCACACGAGTAACGGGTCACTCCCCACAGCACATACACATGAGGCTGACACAATCTCCCCATCAAAGGCCCATCAGAATCCACCATCAGACCCCCGAATAAGAGAATATCAATAGGGACCCCTCCATAAGAACCACCCCCCCCAGCACCCCGCATCAGTGACCCAGAGCCGGGATCGACCCTGGGACCTCAGCGCCGTGAGGCAGCAGTGCTAACCATTGGGCCGCTGTGCTCCCCTTCTTTAGCCTGTGATTGACAGTTTTATTATTCCAGAGATAGCTGCTTGGTGGATTGTTTATTGATCATTCTTTCACCCGTGAATGCATCTCCATTACCCTGCTTTGATGTTAACTCCAACATTTCTCAACACTTTTGCTTGATTGACTATCCTCACCACATCAAATGCAGCTAAGTGCTTCCTGCTGGAAAAAGAGGAAGTGAAATCACTTAGCTGCTTTTGATGTGCTGGCGGCTGTGTGTGTGTGTGTGGGGGGTTCTGATGGGGCGGTCTGATGAGAGTGGCTGGGGGTGGGGGTCTGATGGTGCATTCTGATGGGGGGGAATGTGGGTGGTTGGGAGGGCTGTAGGGCAGGGGGCAGATTTGCATTGTGTGGGGGAGGGGTGGCCTTCCCATGGAATTTAGGCGCACCTCCATTATACATTGACTTCCTTGACTCACTGCAGCGTCGCCAGCATCATAACCACGTTTGAAAATACCTGCACCAATCCACACCTGCGTTACGGAGCCTGGAGATTCGTGTTTCCAGTCTGGCGCGGGAGCGTGTTGCTCGTTGCCGCTGTCGGTGCGGCCCGGGCATAGGAACCGGACGCGGTTCCTGTTTCTAGGCCGATGCTCGAATCTCTTCCAGATCAGGAAAATCGCTAACGGCGGCAGGTGGCAGAGAATCCACCCTGATGTGTGGTGTGGAAAGTGCATTTGTGGTGACCTCAACAGAAAGCTATTGTCGAGCGTGGCCATTTTCTTTTTAACAACGCCTGACTGCCGTTTCTAAGAGAATTAACCTAATATTACAAGGGGGAGAAAAAATGGGCCTCCCAGAAAAAGAAGCAGCACAATTTCAGGCCATGGAACAAGATTTGGCACTTTCACACTTAATTCCCTGCCTCGCCGATGTTAATGAACCTCAAATCCTCACCGTAATTAGATGTGGGAATTGATTATATTTTCAAGCAGATGATGCTGCTATAATGAAGCGAGTGACAGGGAATTTAAGTCCGTCCACCGCACTCATTTAGTTTCTGTTATAAAGACCGATGAGAAGTTTTCGGAAATCGATTTGGCTTTCCGTAAAAGGAGCTCGGTTAAGCCCTGTGAGAGGAGGCAGCGAATGAGTAAGTGACACGTGTCACGCTACGTCGCAATTAGGAACTAACTGCATGCAGATGGAAGCCACAGAGGATGCTGGGAAATGATGGGGGGGGGGGGGGGCGGGATTGGTTGACGTCTTCGTTCTGCCTGCCCTGTTGCCTGCGAAGGCCAAGGCTCCAGAGAAGGATCCCGATTGAGTGCACAGCTGTAACTGCTGATGAGCTAATTGCTCCTGATCTCTCAGTCTCATTCATCTTCATTTTTTACCAATTACTGGGAATTATCAGTGTCCTCAGATGGATCTGAGAGTGAATCCTTTTGCCTTTTTGGTTCAACTCACAGTTTGCATCAACGGATTTCTTTAGCAGGCATATGGGGGTGAATAGACAGAGTGTAGCCCCACTTCATACACTTGCACAACTCAATATTATGGTTTGATCAGACCTTCCGCAGGCTTTACTTACTTAAAATTATTTACTTAATTTTTTTCTAAGAGTGTTCTACTCCTCCTTCCCCCGTCAAATGCTCATGTGAACTCTGTTTCTGTCTAATGGGTCTTTCAAGTGACAGCTGCTGAGACGATGCCCTGTCCATGAACGACACTGAAGCTGCTCTGCTTATCGTTGGGAGTCAGATGGGGGGGGGGTCACCTCCAGTTGGCTTTGCCAACTGCCCCGACCTTGCTGCCTCGTGGCACTCCATCTGGTGGTCTGTTTGAGAACTGACAGAACTCACCCACCTGAGGCAGGTGAATGATGAGCAGTGTGTCGGCCTTGGAGTTGACCGTCAAAAGTCAAGTCCTCGACCGAGCGAGTCAGAAGCCTGGCTGAGCTATTTATTTGTGGGGTTTGCATCATTCCCGTGAGTCAGTCCAGCTGCACCAAAGATTTATTTTTTAGAAAAATATTTTTATTGGAAACGTTCATTTATTCCAAATAGGACATCAATATTAATATCATCGTCGATGTTACACAGTGTAATGTAACGTCAAATGCACACAGAAAAAAACACGACTGATACAACTTGTCATATAATTGTTTCACTACACTACTAACTACCCCCCTTAACAGCTAATGATGACTAACTCATTAAAGCAGGAAATGAATGGCTGCTGCACAGGTAGAATCCCTCCTCCATCCTCTAACGGTGTACTTAACCTTTTCCAGATAGAGAAACTCCATAACGTCACCTGACCAGGTCAAGGCACTGAGTGGAATAGAGGATCTCCATCCCAGCTGAACTTACCTATGGGCTACCAGCAAGGCAAAGGCCGAAATGTCCGATTTCACCCTGGTCTATAGCCCCATCGAGTCCAACACCCCAAAAATAGCCATCAATGGACAAGGCTTCAGATCCATATTGAGAATCACTGGCGTGGTGTTAAAGAAGGCAACCCGAAAGCGTATCATCCTCGGGCATGGCCAGAACGTGTGGGTGCGGTGAGTGGGCCCTTGGGAGCAGCCCCCACATTTGTCATCTGCTCCCGCGAAGAACCCACTCTTCCTTGCCCAGGTTAGGTGAGCTCCATGCACCAGCTCGAGCTGAATAAGGCTAGGCCTCACACAGGAGGGAGTGGAGCTCACCCTGGGCCTCACCTCTTCATCCAAAGCTCTCAAGGCCCTCCCCCCTACAGGACTCAAATGTCACATCCAGACTCGGCGGCACAGACGAATGCTTGCCACAGATGGGGACCAATAGTGACATGGTGTTCAGTTTGTAGTGCTTCTTGAACTGCCTCCATATCCTTAAAGTAGAGATCACTATTGGGGTTCTTGGAATACGTCCCTGGGGAAAACGGGAGCGAGGTCATCACCAAAGCCCGCAAACCCAAGCCCCCCTTCCTCTATCTGACCCCATATGGAATTCGGTCCCCCAACCACACCAGCATCTTTTCAATAATGGCTGCCCAATAATAAAAGAGCAAGTTGGGTAATGCCAAACCCCTCCGACTGTCGGTCCTTCAGAAGAAACACCCTCCGGTTTCTTGGTGACATACCCGCCAAATAACATAGGTCAGTAACCCGTTAATCCTGGTAAAAAAGGTTTGGGGGGTAAACAGAGAGGCATTGAAATAAAAACTAAAGCCTTGGGATACTGTTCATCTTAACGGGCTGGATTCTGCCCGCCAGGAACGACGGAAGATTATCCCACTTTTGCAGATCTGACTTCACTCCACTCACCACACTTGTACAACTTAACCCACGAAGCGTAGGCCAATCATGGGCCACTCGAATACCCAGATAACAAAAGCTACCTCTTGGCAAGACGAAAAGGCAATACCCCAGATTGGCTCCCCTTCCCGGGGGATTAACCGGAAACTATTCACTCTTCTCCAGCTTCAGTTTGTATCCTAAAAAAAGACCCAAAGTCCCTTAGTAGCTTCATTTTCATTTTGTAGCGGAGACTGGGTCCGTACCATATGTCGTCAGCATACAAAGGCAGCATATGTTCCCTTCCCCCCTACCCCCACCATTCCCCTCCATTCCCCTGAAGACCTCCACGCAATGGCCGAGGATTCAATCACTAGTATAAACAGGAGTTGTGTACAATGGGTACCATTGCCTCATGCCTCTCTTCAAGAGAAAGTACCCCGAGCTCATCGTGTTAGTGCATACACTTGCCTTGGGTGATCTGTGCATTAGAGGAACCCATGAAATAAAGTTCTGCCCAAGTCCAAACCTACTATGCACCTCAAAGAGGTATTTCTCGCATCCACCGTATATTGGCAGATAATTGTCGTCCCTTGACAAAACTTGTCTGGTCAGCTGCAACACATCTCTGGGACACATGCCTCCAATCTCAGTGCCAGCACCTCCAACAGTAGCTTGCTGTCCACGTTCAAAAGGGAAATGGGCCTATATGATCCACGTTCCTTTGGGTCTTTATCCTTTTTTAAAATGAGGGAGATGGAGCCTGCAATAGTGCATCGGGTAATGTCCCCCCGAGCTAAAGAATCATTTAACATGTCTACTATCAGTGGTACAAGTTGACCCGCAAATGTCTTGTAAGATTGAATGGGAAACCCATCAGGACCAGGGGCTTTCCCTGACTGCATCAGCCCAATGTTCTTCAACGCCTCCTCAGAGTTTAGCTGAGCCTCCAATTTCTCCCTTCTTTCTCTCTCCGCCGCTGGGATGGACAACCCACCGAGGAACTGTGATATGCTCAACCCATTCCCTGAGGACTCTGTCCTGTAAAGATCCATATAAAATATCTCACATGCTGCATTGGTCTCTCTTGGGCTGGAGAACAAACTGGGGTGGAGAACAAACTGCCTCTCGAGTCTCTGATCTGAACAATCGCCCGGGAAGCCGCATGCCGCCTAGGCTGGTGAGCGGGAAGATGGCCTGCCTTCTCCCCCTGCTCATAAACTATTGCCCTTGCACGCCGCAGCTGGCCCACTGCCTTCCCTGTGGACACCAGTTCGAACCACTTTTGCAGCTGCTTCCTAGTCGCTAGCAACTCAGGGGTTGGGTTATCTGAATAATGGTGATTCACCTCCAAAATCACACCCACCAATCACTGCCGCTCTGTCCTCGCCGTTCTGTCCAGATGAGCCTTTGAGGAGATTATCTCCTCTTATATCACTGGCTTAAGGACTTCCCACAATGTCGAGGGAGAGATGGAGTCGTTCCTATTAAGCTTGATATACTCCTCAATAGTCATAGTCATCTGATTACAAAACCCCTTCTCCGCTAATAGCGCCTCACCTAACCTCCATGGCGGGGCTCAATGGGATCCATCTCCAAGACCAAATCCACAAAGTTGTAGAGCACGGTCAGTCAGAAATTATTATTGCCGAATATTCCGCTCTTTTTACCCAAGGGAGCAGGGACTTACCCATCAGAAAGAAATCCATTCTGGAGTATACTCATGTACATGTGAAAAGAACGAGAGCTCCTTCTCCCTTGGTTTCAGAAATCTCCATGGATCTGCCCCCTCTTCTGCTCTATAAAGTCCTGAAGCACCTTCGCCTCCCTCGACAGAGCCAATGATTTAGGTCTGGACTGGTCCATTTTAGGATCCAGTGCACAATTGAAGTCTCCTCCCAGAATCAATTGATGCTTATCCAAATCCGGGATGGTTCCCAACAGATCTTTTACAAATGCCACATCAACCCAATTCGGGGCATAGATACTCACCAGCACCACCAATGTCCCCATCGATCACCCACTGGCCACCTCATATCTCCCACTAGTGTCCACAATGATCGTAGTGACAAATAGAAGGACCCGTTTATTGATCAGAAGTGCAACTCCTCGAGCCCTTCCATCAAAGTCCGAGTGAGACACCTGGCTCGTGCATCCCCTCTGCAGTCTGGTCTGATCTCTGGCCCGCAGAAGTGAGTCTTCTGCAAGAGCACCACATCAGCATTTAGAATCTTCAAGTGAGCAAAAGCTCTCAACCTCTTCACTGGGCCACCCAATCCTCTTGTGTTCCAGGTGATCAAACGAACCGGGGGGGGGGGGCTCCGACCCCTTCCCCCCCCCACCTCCCCTCATCACGGAGCTAACCATTTCCACCTCAAGAGTCTACACAGTAAATAATTTAAAAAACACAGGCCAAGGGCCCACCCAAGATGGCCACCACGTACACCCTCAGAGTAAAACATAAACAGTTCTATAATCATCAACAGCAAACTAACCCCGCTCCTCCCATTACCCACCAACGCCCCACCCATATATACAAATTGAAACCAAACCCAAGATCCAAAGTCCCTTCCCCCCAAGCTCCAACTCAGTCTCTAAGCACGTCGACCAGTCAAAACTGGTTCAACGGCTGCATCTCCCCCCCCCCCCCCCCCCCCCCAATCTCACTCCCATTTACCAGCTTTATTTATTGCTGGGAGGGGGAGGGGGGAAGCCCATCTCGGGGGAAAAAGGAACAAAAATGACCATATTGCCCACCTCGAGGATAAAACATATTTCAGAATGCAGTCCCCTACCAGACTAAATTTCCAACAACGGGGGCTATATGTGCTCCAAATAAAAGTTGTTGAACTGAACCGTGAATGGCAGGTTTGCTGGGTACACTATCCCGAATCAGACTCTTTTCTTACAGGGAGCAGCCTGAACCTTATTGAAGGCCGCTCGCTTCCTCAGCACCTCGACTCCTACCATTTGATAAATCCTTACGAGGTTACCCTCCCTTTTCAACTCACGGTTTGCTTTCGCCCACTTCGGAACCCTCTGCTTCTTCTCCCCAAAGCTGTGAAAGTGAACAATGAATGATCGAGGTGGCTCGTTCGGTCGAGGACTGTGCTGTCGTGTTTGATGGGTCCTGTCCAGCTCCAGAGAGGACGCAGATCCGACCTCGCCCATCATCTTGCGAAACATGTGCGACAGGTATTCAGTGGGATTCGGGCACTGCACTCCCTCCGTCAACCCCACGATTCGAAGGTTCCGCCTCCTCTACCCAACTTTCTAGGTCGTCGTCCTTAGCCTTCAATTGTTTGCTTAGATAGGCCATCACCGCCATCTCAGCCTCCAGCAACGCGTGGTCAGAGCCTTCTCCACCCCCTCAAGCACCTCACTATGTTTCCTTACTACTTTGGCGGTTTTGCCAAGTTTCTTCTGAATGGGGCCCAGTGCCTCCTCAAACGATTGCAGCAGCATCTCTGACACCACCTTCCAATATCTTTCAAAGTGCTTCTCGAACTCCCTTTCTAACAACCCCAAAAGCATATTTGCCGTTATTGGGATGGCCGTCGTCAACGAAGCTGCCTCCACCATTTTGTTTGTCGATGGGCTGCATGAGGCCTCCGAGTCCGTCGACCATTGTATTCTGTGGTCTTTTTCCCTCCTTTTTTCTCCCTTTAATCTATGCTGGAATCCTATACCAACAATCAGAAGCGTTTTCTGGAAAATCGATCAAAAGGACATGGAAAAGTTTGGTTTCTGACCGGCACTACCTGGTGTGCGACCTCCTCTCACATGTCGCCAGAGACAGCTACATCAAAGATTTATTTCGCTCGAGAAAGGCCATTGTCCTCCATTTTATACAATGTCTCAATGAACTGGCTGGGAACTTTGAAAATTTTCGAGACTGGAGGTTCTGATTTTTGGGAAGTTAAGCTTAAATTTTACACGGTGAGAATCCAAATGGGAAAAGGGGCTGATTTGATTACATGGGAAGGAAAGGCAATCATTAGTAGTGTAGTAGCTTCATGTAATACATGAAGTACTGCAGCCATTGACTAAGAGCGTGACAGACTCTCCACTTACCTGGATGAGGGCAGGTCCAACAACAGTCAAGAAGCTTAAGACCACCGAGAACACAGTAGTTCACTTGATTGGCACTTCATCGACCACCTCCAACATTCACTCCATTCATCACTGTCACACAGTGGCAGCAGTGTGCATTCCATAAGATCATAAGACCATAAGACATGGGAGCAGAATTAGGCCACTCGGCCCATC
Organism: Scyliorhinus torazame; assembly: GCF_047496885.1. Lineage (NCBI taxonomy): Eukaryota > Metazoa > Chordata > Chondrichthyes > Carcharhiniformes > Scyliorhinidae > Scyliorhinus > Scyliorhinus torazame. The sequence goes on along the minus strand of NC_092721.1, from coordinate 19,415,534 downwards.
GAGTCTGCTCCACCATTCAATCATGGCTGATATTTTCTCATCCCCATTCTCCTGCCTTCTCCCCATAACCCCGATCCCCCTTATTAATCAAGAACCTATCTAACTCTGTCTTAAAGACACTCAATGATTTGGCCTCCACAGCCTTCTGCAGTAAAGAGTTCCACAGATTCACCACCCTCTGGCTGAAGAAATTCCTCCTCATCTCAGTTTTAAACAATCGTCCCTCCTCTGCAAGATGCATCGCAGCAAATCACCAAGACTCCTTTCGAACCCGTGGCCTCAATCGTCCTGAAGGACAAGTGCAGCAGATACACGGGGAACACCACCACCTGAAAGTTCCCCTTCAAGCCACACGCCACCTTTACTCTGAACTATATCACAACTCCTTCACTGTCCCTGAGTAAAAAACCTGGACCCTCCATTCTAAAAGCACTGTGGGTGTACCCACACTAGACGGACTACAGCGGTTGAAGAAGGCGGCTCACTCCCAGCTTCTCAAGGACAATTAGGGATGAGCAACAAACATGGGCTTTGCCCGTATTGGCCACATCCTCACGATGAAATACTGAAAGAAAAAGGCGGGCAAGTCAGCGAGACTGAAAGATTTGCGTACATTAGTTATTCAGTAGCTCATTCCCTATGGTTTCTGGAGGATGTGGTACCATTTAGCTCACAATGATATAAAACAAGGCTGCCCTTCCTATCATTTGTTCCGACCTAAATTGAAACAGTGACTGTTTCCAATGATACTCATGCTCCGTCCCCCAGCCTATGAAGATTTGCAAATAAACGCTGCAGAATGAGTAATTGCAATCCCTATTAATTGTGAGTCTTGGTGTCAAACCATTACTACTGATGCTGAGTAAAATACTCAGGGAAACTGCTGATGGGAATTAATTGCAGAGATTAATCCTTTGACGCTGTTGGACTGGGATCTAAATGGTGAGCCCTTACAGCTTGAGTCCATTTAAAAATAGTAACTCAGTGAAACAATTGACTGCAGTTCCCACCAGCCCCACTTTAATTCCAGTTAGTATTCCAGAGGAGGAGTTGGAAACTTTGCACATTGCTGCACAAATAAATGGGACATTTTATCGAGGCATTTCCCTCTCCTTCCTGTCAGGAAGTGGCAGAAGCAAATATGATCATATAGCCTGCCTGCCTGCAAAATATACAATTTGATTGGCCGCCCCGCCTTGGTTGATCTGCAAGGGTCTTGCTATCGAGCAGGTCGGGGGTGGGGGGGTGGGTGGGGGGGGGGGGGGGGGTGTATGTCCGATCACCCTCCGCCTGGCCCCAAGTGGGCAACATTCATGTCTCCTCTGCGTCCCCAATATTTTCTTTCACTTTTTCTTCTGGTGCCACTTCCCATTCAGGCCGATGATTTAAAATTGTAGGAGAAAGATCATGCAGGTGCCGGAAGTCTGAAATAAAAGCAGAAAATGGGCGCAATAGTCAGCAGGTCAGGCAGCATCTGTGGAGAGAGAAACAGAGGCCAGGACCTTCCGGTACTGCCAATGCGGCGAGCAAGCCAGAAGTCCATCATCATCTTTGGGGCGCCCGGAAATCCCACCAGCAGGCGGGACTGAAAATGTTCTTTTAAAAAAATTTAGCGTATCCAATTCTTTTTTTTTCCAATTAAGGGGCAATTTAGCAAGGCCAATTCACCTACGCTGCACATCTTTTGGGTTGTGAGACCCACGCAGACACCGGGAGAATGTGAGAACTCCACACGGACAGTGACCCGGGTCCTCGGCGTCGTGAAGCAGCAGTATTAATAGCTTCAAATACCTTGAAACCATTATCTCTAATGATGGTTCACTTGATAATGAAATATCAGTTAGAATCAGCAAAGCAAACGAGCCGCCCAGAAGGCTTTGCACCAGAGTGGTAAATAACCACAGCACTGGACTGCCCACAAAGTACAACTCTCTCATTCCCTAGAAATTTCATAGAAGCCCGACAGTGCAGTCTCATCATTAATCCCTCCCTCAGTGACTGGCAGTCCTCGACTTGACAATGCAAACAGATAAGGCAGTTGGAACAATTTCACATGCATACTCTTCGCTCCATCCTCGGCATTTGTTGGTGAGACCGGATTATAAACTTCAAAAGAGCTCGAAGAAGTTTGGAGGTGATACTCCTGAGAGTCCAATTGCATTGGGTAGCATGTCATTAAAATGGAGGATCAGCGCCTTCCAAGACACATGTTGTATGGAGAGCTAGCGTCTGGCAAAGGAACCAAGATTGGCCGCGTAAGCACTTAGAAAGACATGCTTAAGGGAAATCTTAAATGGTGCGGCATCAACCTAATGAGCTGAAAGAATCAGCAGGAGAATGAACTGGCCGGGGAGGCCCTGACCCGTAGGTCTTCTGTCACTTTGTAAAAGGATCACCATCATTGTCTTATTATAGCCTGTGAACAACATCATTGAGGCGCGTTGTCCATGTCATGACATATGAGCTTCAATGCATCAATTGTTTCTGACTCTGGCTTTACAGACTGGGACTACATAATAACCATCTTTGTGTTTATTGTCAATGGGTCTGCACCTCCATTGTCTTCTTTGAACCCGAAGGAAAACCATTATCATCATCTGTAAACCGTTTATACTACATTTTCCATCAATTGCCAGAGACAGCTCCCAGTGCCTTTTAGGGCAAGTCAGTAACCTGGTTTATTTCAACTGCCTACTCATTTAGTTTTCACAGAGTGGGCAAGCTTACAGTCACACCCCAGGTTATTTATTAATACATTGCAAGAATACCTTAAACTGGCTTGTGAACGTTAGGCTCCCAGAGGAGGAACCAAGCTAACTTTAAAGCAACATAGATAGTGTAAATTGTTCGGTTAAGCGCATGACAATTTCTTTGAATCGAGTAATCAGTATTGAAAAACGAAAGCACGCCAAGTTGGTGAAAGCTCATTCTAAGCAGCTAGGTTCTGTTCATCAAGTTGAGTTATTGAAGATAATCAAATTGATTGGAACCTTCACAGGAAAAGTAAACTAATTAACATCCACAGCCAGAGAAGATAGATTGTGAGGGAGCAAAGAACTACATTTATAAAAAGTTCTCTGTAAAAGAAAGGCTCATTATTAGATTGTGACTCAATATTTTTGCTATTTGAGGAGTTAGTGAAGACCCTTTGTGGCAGCCCTTCAAGTTGAGGATTTTTCTTCACAGATGGTCGGGTTTAAGTGAAATATCAGTGTAGGCTGTGGCTTCGTGAATGGATTATCAACCCTACCTTAACCTAACAGACTTTCACACCGTGAAGAGATTAGTTGTTGACTGGAAGATGTGATGGCGAATTGTTGGCTCAAGCCTTCTCTTACAGTCTCTCGTGCCATTCTCTGTCAGTGGCTGCTATTGTTGGCTGGATGTTGTTGACATAATCTTTGATGAGAGATTGCCATTTTGGTCATGATTGGGCATCTGCATCTGGAATGTTGGTGTTAATAGAGACTTTGAGATTTTGTTTGAATGTTTCCTTCAGCTCCTGCGTGGCCGGGCACCCTGGTGTTGCTTTGCACATAGCACTCGTTTGGGTCGTTTTGAGTTGGGCAGTCTTGAGTTAGCTGATCTGTGCTATCCATCTCCCACAATGGGGCTGGTTTAGCACAGGGCTAAAGAGCTGGCTTTTAAAGCAGACCAAGGCAGGCCAGCAGGACGGTTCAATTCCCGTACCAGCCTCCCCGAACAGGTGCCGGAATGTGGCAACTCGGGGCTTTTCACAGTAACTTCATTTAGACAATAAGTGATTTTCATTTCATTTTTTTCATTTTCAACGTGAGATGATCACAGCCTCTATTCCAAAACATATCAAATCCAACAGAGATTCATGGTGAGGTTTTGGAAAATGTCCCTCGCTTCCCCAAAATGCTGACATTAATGAAAAGGTCAAATCCAATGTACTCTCACAACTAATGTTAAATTACGTATTTGAGTTGTCAAGAGTAGTGAGATCAGACCTGATACAAAATGTCAGCTTGGCACCTTGACACTTCCATCCTGGCACCCTGGCAGTTCCCCTAACAGCTGGCAGTGCCAGGCTGGGACCCAGGTGGCAGCGCCAGGGTGACACCCTGCCCAGAGGGCAAGCACCTTGGGGTCTCCAATCCCCTGGGGGACCCCCACGAATGCTATTCCATCTGGCCCCCATTTGTGGAGACCCGCATCGAACAGTGCTCGCCCGAGGTCGCCAAGGCGAAGGGGTTAGATCCCAATGCCTTAGTTAGATAACGGGAATGCATATTAGAGTGAGACTAGCTGTCTTGCTCCAAATTGCAGATTTGCTGAAAAGTGATCCGCCCACAATGGGCGGGATTCACATTCCGATATCTCGCGGGATCGAATCACATCTCGTGAGGCGTGGAGAGCCGGGTAGATCCCGGAAGAGGGATCTCCTGGCATCGAACAACCGCGCCACACTGCCTTTCGGGCATAACGCAACCAGTAGGTTGTGACCAAAGCCTATTGGCTAATTTTTTGTCCCACAATTCTCTACGGGACTGAAGCTTGGACAATTTATTGACATCGTATCAAAGCCCTAGTTCAACATCATCATTGCTGTCTTAGAAGAAACTTGTGAATCATGTGGCTGGATAAAAGAACAAATACGATCATCCTCCAAGCCACAGGTATGCCAAGCCTAAAGCCCATGGTAATCCCACTATAAATGTAAAAATCTATTATGTTACCAACTGGCCAGTCTTCAATGATTAATGGAGACATAAGATAGCCCAGTCCCAATGGTAATTTTTAAACAGGGCATGTTGTTTGTTTCCCATGAATTATTGAAAGCCTATCTCAAACTCAAACAAGGACAGATATTTTTGAACATAACATCTTTGGACTGAAAGTTGAGACTCCTGCATGAGAATGATCTAGGATTTAAGAGCCAAAAACCTCTTGAGTCATAACATTTAAATTTATCTAATCATATGACAGTGATCCTGCCAGACATGTCCCTGTCACTTTTCTTGCATTCAACCCACCTAAAGTTCTGAAATAATCCTTAGTTATAATTCTATCAGATATATTTATGTTTTAATAGTGTCAGATCTGATGTATATTTCTTGTCCACAAGCCTTTCAATTAAGCTTCTCTGTGCCCATTTGCAATGTAGAATGGAACTTGATAAAATAACTTAATAATAGGAGTTTCCTATGTCAACACTTGGCTGTCACAGTGTAGATGGCAGCTGTTTTCCATGACTCTGGTTGGCTCCTTCAGACAAGGCTCAATTTGAAACAAGCCTCAGGCCTTTGTTTTCAGGCATGCGCCACTGGTGCACTGTTCGGTTCACATTGGCGGTCGGCATGAGACCATTGTTCTGGAATGGGGGCATCACCGCCTGTAAAAGAGGTGGGAGATTGGTTACTGGTCAGATTTACAGGGCCCCAGCAGGCAAAGCAGAGATTGTTTTTACTCATATGTGCAATGATTCAGAAGATCCACAAGTCTTGTGAAAAAAATCATCAATCCTCAAGCCTCCTGACTGCATTGATATTTATTATAGGCCCCTTGGCGATGGTTTCAGAATCCTATACAAAGCTTTGGTATTTACGTGAGATATTAGACAAGAGGAGCTGGGGGTGTTCTCCTTAGAGCAGAGAAGGTTAAGGAGAGATTTAATTAGAAGTGTTCAAAATATTGAATGTTTTGATGGAGTAAATAAGGAATAACTGTTTCCACCGGCAGAAAGGTCAATAACTCGAGAATACAGATTTAAGGTATTTAACAAAAGAACCAGAAGCGACATGAGTAGAATCTCTTTTAATGCAGTGAATTGTTGGGATCTCAAAATGCACCGCCTGTAAGGGCATTAGAAGCAGATGCAATAACTTTCAATGGGGAATTGGATTAATACTTGAAGGTGACGGTTTTCTAGGGCTACGGGGAAAGGGGAGGGAATTGGGAGTAGACCCCCTCCCCATGAGCTAGCACAGTCACCATGGGCCGAATGCCACCTTCTGTCCTGTATCTTTCTACAGTGAGAGTTAATGTTACACCACGTTTACCAGCCACCAATCCCAGGTCCCATTAGGGATTCTGTCTCTTTAACAAAGGACGGGTCTGTCAGTTAATGGATCAGTGGCACTGTCGGGCGTTCAGTGCTGTTCGCTTTACTCCTGTGTCCTAGCACAATCAGCAAAGGCTACTGATTTTTTTTTAAAAAAGGATCCCTGCTGTTGAAAGGTAATGAGGTTATTAACAGTTTTATTGCCAGGCAAATAACATTCCTTTTAAATGTCTTTTCTGTTGAACCGAAAGATTGCAGATACAAAGAGAAAGACTTTCGTTATTTTTTAATCAATTCTCCTTCAGAAATTATACAGTATTATTTAATGCCTCTGCAGCAAGCCTGAAACAACATTATGAAGAATGGATTGAAAGTGAAGTGCTTCCTCCGTGCCGATATGGATCTGCTCGCTCACAGGCAGTAACAGCTGTCACCTTAGCCACACTGCTGTGATTTAATTAGGCTGTTTATGTCCTTTCTAATAATAATTCCGTCTCTGTAAAAGGGCAAATGTGTGGCAAGGATTTTATTTTCCCGTTGGTGTTGCATACTGAGAACCTGGCCTACATCTGATACACAGAGAGCAAGGCCATAATGCGGAGTGGAATCACTATTCCAGTCACTTCAAATGGCTGATGGATTATGTAGAGGTAGAGGGTGCTTAATTCCTCAGGGGTTATGCAGCGGCCAGGGTTTGTGATCTAGATTGGCTTGTAAGAAGGAGAAGTGCTAATACCTATGTTCTGTGAAACCTTTTTTTAAAAATGCTGTTAGACCGTCTTTATGCTGTTCACAAGCATTCAATAAAGTGAAGCTAGTTCAACTGGGTTTTTTGACATAAATATATCGGCTCATATCTTGCTGGAACAGTAATGGCGAGCTAATGGTACGGGCGGTTATTAACGTGTAAATCGACGCAAAGTTGCACTGTGAGTTGCCAATCCCGCTTGATTTGCATTGTTCCGTTGTTTGTTTTGCACAGACAATGGCGCGAGATTCTCTGGCCTCCCCACGGCGTGTTTCTCGCCGGCGGGAGCTGGCCCGCCATTGGCCGGTGGTGGGATCTTCTGGATTTCCCATTGAATCCACCCCGTGCCACCGGCGGGACTGGAAGATCCCATTGGCGGGAACAGCCGTAAGATCTCGCCCAATATCTCTTCCTGAGCACTCTGCTTCATTTTCAGAGCTTGTTGTGTTAAACTTGAACAAAAATGTCTGCAGAACAATACTTAACGGTGTAAGTAATTATTTTCACTGGTGACAGATGTCACTGTAATGCCAATCAACTTCTTTGCATCAGAAAGAGAGCAATTTAAACTTGTGTTGTATTCCTGACGGTGGTCAATTCTTAATTTATTTACAACATTTTTAACTTTTCTTTCTTTTCATTTTCTCTCTCCCTCTCTTAATCCAACCTTTCTTTCCATCTTTTTATTTATTTTTTCTCATAGAATCCCGACAATGCAGAAGGAGTCTGCACCGTCTCTTCAAAAGAGCTTTCCACCTAAGTCCACCCATCCCGCCTTATCCCTGTAACCCTATAATCTAACCTACACATTCCCGGACACTCAGGGGCAATTTAGCATGGCCAATCCACCGAATCTGCATATCCTTGGACTGTGGGAGGAAACTGGAGCACCCGGAGGAAACCCACGCAGTCACGGGAGAATGTGCAAACTACACACGGACAGTCACCCGAGGCCGGAATCGATCCTGAGTCCCTGGCGCTGTGAGGCCGCAGTGCTAACCACTGTACCACCTTGTCGCTTCTAGACCTGATTTTACCATCCCTTCCACCTTTTCCAAAATATTACATTTCTGGAAAGATGTTGGCCCACATTTTGTTTAAAAATACACCATCTTTACTTGATTATACTCATTTCTCACTCCTTAAATCTCCTTGGTTAAGGAGATAGAGTGTTGGTGTCTGTCATTCACTAAGATCCCCAATGCCCCATTATCAGCTTGCACTTCCAGTGAGTTACGGGGCAAAAGGATTAAGTAGAAGGGTGCAGGAATTTGTCTGGCAGTGTGGAGTTTGCACAGTGCCTCATTCTAGCATGATTTGGGCCAATTGTGATGTGTATATCTTACTATTTAAAATCTTGCGTTGTCTTTCCTGTAAGTGTTACATTTGTTCCCTTAGCAGTTTTGTCTTCACACTATTTCTATTTTTACTGTTCATTTTTCTTGCTTGTAAAGACTGCTGGTCACACTTAAAAACATAGCTATTTATCTGTCATTGGATCTTCAGAGCACCGTCCTCCAGAGGGGTAGCATTTTTAAAAATAAATTTTGAATACCTAATTTTTTCCCAATTAAGAGGCAATTTAGCGTGGCCAATCCACCTACCCTGCACGTCTTTGGGTTGTGGGGGGTGAGACCCACGCAGACATGGGGAGAATGTGCAAACTCCACACGGACAGTGACCCGGGGCCGGGATTGAACCCGGGTCCTCGTCGCTGTGAGACAGCTGTTTCTGACCACTGCGCCACTGTGCCGTCCCCAACAGGGATAGTATTGTTACCCACTGAACCATATTACATCATGCGGCCTCTGATTTGCCCGCTTTACCTTCCCACAGCCGCTTCTCAACCTACGCTGAGCACCAATACCTTGTCCCAGTATTGTACGCAGGCAGTCCCAAACTCAACTGTTGCTTCTTTTCCTCTTTGATTTCCGACTCTGTTTTTCTCTAGGCCTGTCTCAGCTGTGATTGCTTCCGCATCATTTATTTTATTCAGACATTCTGATCGGTGCTGTTTAAGGGAAGAGCTTGGTGAGAGTTTTATGTGCTAGAAAATCTATGTAGTGCTTCAGAAAAGAAAGACTTGCATTTACGTAGTGCCTTTCATCACCTCAGACATCAAAAGTGCCGTATAGCCAATGCAGTGTAGTCACTGTAATGGAGGAAACATCGCAGACGTTTTTGTGCACAGCATGCTCTCCCGTAACGTGGCTATCGATATGTCCTAATTTGACCTGGACTGAGGGATAAATATTGGCTCAAACTCTGAGGGAAAATCCCCTTCTCTTTACAAAAGCAGTGCTGAGAGATCTTTTGGGTCACCTCAGAGATAGGGACGCTCAGTTTAAACATTATCTGAAAGGCAGCACCTATGACAGTGTGGAATTCCTTCAGTCCTGCAGTAAAAATGTCCACCTAGAGTTTGCACTCAAGTCTCAGGGAGTGGGACTTGAAACAACAGCTTTCCGACGCAGACAAGAATACTGGCAAGTGAGCCACAGCTGACACTAATTTTGCTCACGGCCATTCTCATTAACTGAGAAAGATCAACTAACATTTGTGATGTTCCTTCCATTCTAAATAGGTGAAGGTTAAAATTGAGGCAGGAGTAAAGAAGCAACAGGAACAGTCATAGCATTTTGGGGTTTGGCATGTGCGGCCTGACCGGTGTTGTGTTCTGCTGCTTTGGATAACACAGGCTGCTACTTGATGCAGTCTTAACTAAAGGATGCTCCAGACTCTGAAATGGGTTCAACGTGTTTATTGAACTATTAACACAGTTCTCAAATGAGTTCGACTCTCTGCTAATCTAACTGTAGTAACTCAGTCAAACTGTATCAGCTTGCTCTAAGCCACGTGCTGGGGTGTGGTGCTGCTGATCAACCCTGTCTAACTCTCTCGATGTCTGTCTGTGGGAAGAGGCAGGGTGTGAGTGCCTCACCCCTTTTATAGTGTTTATGTCATGCCCCCTTGTGGTGATGCCACCTCTGAGTGTCCTGACTGCCCATTGGTTGTGTCCTATTCTGAGTGTCCATTGGTTGCATGTTTGCATATCATGACATCTCCACCTTTTTTTTTGTAGATGTATATACATGTGAATGTGTCTGTCAAATGTGGAATGAGGAATTCAGAACAGAACAAACAAACCAAATGCTCATAAGTCCAGTCTCTGAGGCTTGCGTCTGATCCTCGTCGACCGCCGGAGAGGTGGTGGAGGGGATGGCGGTGTCTTGACAGGCGAGTGGGAGGCACGACTGGTGGCCTCGTGGTTCGAGGTGTCTGGAGGTGGAAATTCGACATGTGGAAATGGAGGGGAAAGTGGTTGTGGGCAAGCAACCTTTCGCAGTGCCCTTCGATTCCTTCGCACAATGAAGCGTGGAATAGGTCAATGCCAAGCTTGGACCACGGAGAGGCCTCTAGGTCATGTGGTTGGAGCGTCTCCTTGCTGTGCGTTGGGTGGTACCTCTGGCAGGTTTCGCAGTTCAGGACCATGTCCGTGATGTCCTGGTTGATGCCGGGCCAGTAGACAGCTTGCCGGGCCCAGTGTCTGCACTTTTCTACGCCCAGGTGTCCCTCATGAATCTGTCGCAGCACCATGCTCTGGAGACGTAGCGGGATGACTATCCTGTCCAGCTTGAGCAGGATGTCGTCAATCAGCATCAGGTCATCCTTGACATTGTAGAATTGAGGGCATTGCCCTTTCTGACAGCCATTGCTGAGGTTGTGGATGACTCACTGCAACAGGGGGTCTTTGGCCATCTCTTCTTGGATGAGAATGATCTTCTCATCTGTTGCCAGGAGAGTGCTTGCACACATTGTACCTGCAATTCAATGTGCTGGATGATCTCCAGTGTTTCACTGGGTGAGTTGACGGAGTGGGACAATGCATTGGCGATGATGAGCTCCTTGCCAGGTGTGTACACCAAATTGAAATCATACCTCCTGTGTCTGAGCAGAATTCTCTGCAAACGAGGCGTCATGTCGTTCAAGTCCTTTTGGATGATGTGGACAAGAGGCCTATGATCCGTCTCAACAGTAAATGTCGGCAAGCCGTAGACATAATCATGAAATTTGAGGATGCGGGTGAGAAGACCTAAACACTCCTTCTCAATCTACGCATATCTGGTCTCAGTGGGTATCATTGTCCATGACGCGTATGCTACTGGTACCCAGGATGACGTGTCGTCTCTTTGAAGCAACACTGCCCCAATGCCATCGTGACTCGCATCTATGGCTATCTTGGTCTCTCGGTCTGGATCAAAGAATGCAAGGACGGGTGCAGTGGTGAGCTTGGCTTTCAGCTCCAGTCACTCTGTTCGGTGCTCCGCCTTCCACTCAAAGGCGGTTGATTTTTTCACCAGGTTGCATAAGGCCGTGGTGGGTGTGGCCAAATTCGGGATGAACTTGCCAAGGAAATTGACCATTCCCAGGAAGCGCAGTACTGCCTTCTTGTCCTCGGGGACTTTCATTGCCTCGATAGCTTGTATTTTGTCTGTGTCCGGGCACACACCGTGTTGCGAAATCTGATCACCCAGGAACTTCAATGTGGATGTCCCAAAACAGCATTTGGATCTGTTTAGCTTGAGTTGCGACACATGTTCCTCTGGGGTTGTGGACCAGATTATGATATCGTCAACGGAGACACAAACCCCTCCTATTCCCTCCGCATCCATGATGCGATGGAAAATCTCAGATGCCGAGATGATGCCAAATGACGTTCGGTTGTAGCAGAATCTGCCAAAAGGCGTGTTGAAGGTGCAGAGCCTTCTGCTGGATTCTTCAAGTTGGATTTGCCAAAATCCTTGGGCTGTGTCCAATTTTGTGAAGAAGCGCGCGCGTGCCATCACATTAGTGATTTCTTCCCTCTTTGGGATGGGGTAATGTTCCCGCATAATGTTTTTGTTAAGATCCTTGGGGCCAATGCAGATGCGTAGGTCCCCCGAAGGCTTCTTTATGCACACCATCGAGCTGACCCAGGCGGTTGGTTCAGTGATCTTGGAGATGATGCCTTTTTGTTGTAGACTCGAGAGCTCTGCCTTCAGGCGCTCTCTCAGTGGAGCAGGGACACGTCGTGGTGCGTGGACCACTGGCTTGGCATCAGGCCGCAGTAGAACCTTGTACTCGTACGGCAGCATGCCCATCCCGCTAAATATATCTGGGTACTGGGTTAGGATATCGTCGATGCTGACTTGAAGATCCGAATGGGACGGCGTTGTGGTGTAGACCCTTTGAGTGAGGTTCAGTTGCTTGCAGGCGTGCGCACCTAGCAGGGATGCCCTGTCTGGTTTAACAATCTCGAAGCGTAAGCTTGCTTGTGTGTGTCGGCTGGACACCTGCAGATGGCAGGACCCCTGTGCCTTGATTGCGTTTCCATTGTAGTCCAGGCGTTTTCAGGCAGCTGGAAGGATTGTGGGGGGGCTTCTTGATTCTCTTGAAGTCCACCTGCGAAATCAGGTTGGCGGAGGCACCTGTGTCCAGTTTGAACTGGATGGGGCAGTGATTGACCTTCATCACTGCATGCCATTCGTCCTCGGAATCCACGGCCAGGATTGATTGCACTCGCGATGTGTCCGGTGTGGCGTATTCGCACTTCGTAATAATGCCCACTCAGTAAGCGTTGTCCAGGTATTCATCATCTGGATCCGTCGCACTGCCTGGATCAGAGTCATGCATTCGGTGTTGCACACTTCTGTTGCTCCGCTGTTGGAATTGGGAGCGCTGGCTCCTGACTGGTGGTGCAGATCTGCAAAGGGCTGCATAGTGGTTTGGTTTCCCGCAGTTTCTGGGAAGCTAGAAAAGAGCCCTCCCACTAAGAGGTGAATTGAACAACTTACGTGGCTAATTAAGAGCCTTCTATCACTGCCACCAGTTTCTTAACAGTGATTGCTGAGTCCTCTGCCATATGGTCAGACTGCCCAATGATAGGTGGCTTCAAGTTGGAGAAGCCCCTCCCAAACTGAGGCACTTTGGGCCATGGAGGGGGTACCTTGGCTGAAAGGGCCCACCTCAAGGCAACACAACCCCCACCCTTCTCAGGGCATGCCTGACTGGCGCCCACAGATGTCACTCACCTGGCAAAAAAAGTGTCCAGGAAGAAATCTCACAGCACCAGGTTAAAGTCCAACAGGTTTGTTTCAAATCACTAGCTTTCGGAGCACTGCTCCTTCCTCAGGTGAATAAACTGAGGAAAGAGCAGTGCTCCGAAAGCTAGTGATTTGAAACAAACCTTTGGACTTTAACCTGGTGTTGTAAGACTTCTTACTGTGCTCACCCCAGCCCAACGCTAGAATTTCCACATCAACAAAAAGTCCAATGGTGACCATGATGAACCCATCTGGCTCACTAATGGTCCTTCAGGGAAGGGAATCTGCCATCTTCACCTGGTCTGGCCTACATGTGACTCCAGATCCACAGAAATGCGGTTGACTCTTAAATATCCTCTGACATGGCCTAGCCCAGTTCAAGGGCAATTAAGGATGGGCAACAAAAGCTGGTCCAGCAGCGATGCCCACACCCCATGGTCAAATAAATAAATATCCATTCCTGCTTTCTCCCACCTGGGCACAATGCCGGTAGTGACCCTGCGATTTCTTAAACTTTTCAAGTATATATCCATTTCCCTTTTGAAAGTTGCCAATGTATGTTTCCAGACAATATTCAGGCACCAAATCATAACCACTCTCTGTGTGAAATAAACATCATCGCTCCGCTGTTTCCTTTGCTAATTTGCTTCAACCTGTGCCCTCTGGTTACCGACCCAGCTGCCAGTGGGATTGTACCCTCTATGTACCTTGTCAATACCCTGCACACCAGCATTAAATCTCACCAATAAATTTAACATGATAAACCGACTCATTTGGGCGGCATGGTGGCACAGTGGTTAGCATTGCTGCTTCACAGCGCCAGAGACTTGGGTTAAATTCTGGCCTCGGGTGACTGTGTGGAGTTTGCATTTTATCCCCGTGTCTGCGTGGGTTTCCTCCGGGTGCTCCGGTTTCCTCCCACAGTCTGAAGATGAGCAGGTTTGGTGGATTGGCCATTCTGAAATTGATCTTTTGTGTCTAAAAGGTTAGGTAGCGTTACGGGGATAGGGTGGTTGTGTGGGCCGAGGTCGGGTGCTCTTTTGGAGGGTTGATGCAGACTTGATGGGCCGAATGGCCTCCTTCTGCACTGTCGTGATTCTATAATTCTATTCTATGCTTCTATGACTAAGCCAAGACTTAGAGAAGAGTATAAAACAAACCTAGAACTGTCTTCTTTCAGCTATAAAGGCAAGCAAAGAAGAGATCATGGTTTAGTTGGATTCAGTCCGAGTAAAGAGATTTGTTACTGTTTACATGCGTAATGTAGTTAAATCTAATCGAGAATGCATTCGATGAAAACGTTCAGTGCAGTTTCTGCCATCCGTGTTGGCATGAGATGCAGCACAAAGTACAAAACAGAGAGCTCAAGGACATTTCTGCTTCAGGTTCCCATGACACTTGCAGCTGTATTGTGAATGTTATCAGGAAGCACTTCATGTCCCGCGATACATATGGGAAAGCTGTAAACAGCTGTCAGAAAGCAGGCTTCTCTGCCATGTCCATTTAAAGCCAGAAATACCTCTAATCCAGCCCTAGTTATCATTCTTCCCTTAAATGCAGCAACGCGGTTGCAAACTAATGGGCTTCGCAAAGAATGGATCACTTTGCACCTGAACGGTAGGCGTTTGCTGCATTTGCACCAGATTAACAGAAATAAGAACCACGCACACATAAAGACTTGCAATTACTACTGGTAGAAGCATCCACCTTGTAGCATAGATACTTGCTTTTTCCAAGAGAAAATGCTAATACATTGAATCACTGCAGAGGCAAGTATGCAAATATCTAATAAATTGTTTATTCCAGATCAAATTTCCAACAGGCATCGTGTTATGTTAATTTCATCGGCAGAGGGCAAGAGCATTGTATTTTCAGAAAGGGTGGCGCTTGAATTGTTGCACGAATAAACAAAAGTTGTTCGGCAAGACTTTATATACCTACTCCAAGTACCTCAGAGAACAACCCTTCTAACCTAATGACCTATCTTTGTCCGATGAAACATTACAGAAATTGAACTCCCATCCAATTGTCTTCAAACTCTAATTCATCCTGATTTTGCATCTGCCAAGGGCATTCATCTTTGCATTACAAGGTAATATAATGTGTTGTGGTAAATTATGCCATTTTAAGTTTTAATTAGGT
The DNA here is from genome assembly GCF_047496885.1 of Scyliorhinus torazame. NCBI lineage: Eukaryota > Metazoa > Chordata > Chondrichthyes > Carcharhiniformes > Scyliorhinidae > Scyliorhinus > Scyliorhinus torazame. The sequence continues at coordinate 19,400,533 of NC_092721.1, read as the reverse complement.
TGCTCATATTCAGAATAATGGCATGTTGTTGGTCCAAGATAACCAGGACACTGAATGTGATTAAGAAACATCCCAAGTTTAATTCTTCAATCTTCCTGACACATATTAATAAGAGTAGTATAAGATATATTATGATCAAGGTAAAAAGAAATGCATTTCGCACAAGTAATGCTATGTGAGTTAAAAGAGCTTCAGGTTAAAAAGGAATGGAAAAGTTACTCCCTACTTGACCGTAGGGCAGTGGACTTTGGATGTTGCACTTTTTCATTGGAATTTTCTCTGATTTTTTTCAGAAACGTTTCTGCAAGCATTCCTTTTTTTATAAATGTTTTTTATTGAGTTTTTGAACAAAGTATATTTGCCATTATGTACACAGGATATGATATATATATAGAAGAAGAGAAGGGCACACACACACAAATCACAAAGAGAAAGAAAACAAAAAGAAAAAAAGCTAACAACACGAGAGAAATACAAAATCAATTCTTACCACACATAAGTAGGCATCTGTTTGGGGGGAGGGGCGGAGATTGGGGAGTGGGTGGGGGAGTATATATACATTTGGGTGACGGAGAGACAATTCCGGAGGGCAATACTCGAATGGGTCTGGTGCTGGTGTTGTCCCTCGCTTCTCCCGGACGGATTTCGCTGCCAGGTAGAAAGCCCAAACTTCACACAGTCACCCGAGGCTGGAATTGGACCTGGGACCCTGGAGCTGTGAGGCAGCAGCACTAACCACTATGCCACCGTGCATCCCCTACTGTGCTGAGGTGCTGGGGAAGGGGTTGGGGTGGGTAGGGTGTTTCGGGGTTGGGGGAAGTAAGATGTAGTGATGTGATCATAAGAAACTGTTGGGACCTCTACCCTCACGTTTTCACGGCAAAAGTAAAATGATACATACAGTAATATGAATTTCCTGTCACCCTCTCAAGAAAGCAGCAGCTTTTATTAAAATACCCAGAAGATGATGGCTTCATACCTGTGATCCATGGATTTTTCTTTTTCATTAGACGCCTTTCACGTGAAACATTGACAACAACTTTTTATCATCCAGGTCAGCCTTGATAGGGACCATCAATCTTGAACAAGTCGAAAATTAAGTATTATAATGAAGTTTTAAAAAAAAAGACACCGCCACATACGAGGCAATAAATCAAAGGTTCATAAATGACTCAAACTTTGTTCATCAACATTATAAAGAATCATTCAGTACCTGCCTTACGTTTCATTCTGTGTGGTTATTATCATTCTGTATTGAAATAATGACACGTCATTGGGATACAACACAGGTTTTCAGATCGACATCCTCTGCAAATGGAACAGGTGACGCGTCGAGGCACTTTTATGAGATATGGTTGGTGCTTAAAATTTCCCATTCTAATGCTTTGCTAGCAAATAAGGACTTCAAATGACCAATGCAGAGAGTGAGATTACTCAATGTGTCAGATTAGTTTTCACACAACAGTGCGCAAAAAATGAAGTGGAAGCACAGCATTTTCTATTGCTCAACTTTATTTGCAACACTGCAAAGTCATACATCATTTTGCAGAGGTCTTCAGGTCAGCTATGGCCCTTCAATTTCTGACAGCACCTGGATGATAAATGTTCTGTCCGACTCTGCGGTGAAATAGACAATATCGCAATGACTGCAGGTATTGAAAATTCTTATTAGCTGTCCAATCTTATTCAGGGAAATTTCCTATTTATTTTGGAAAGAAGAACATGCATTCACACCTCAGTTCCCAAGACCTTGCACATAGGCAGCATTCTACCAAGTGGTTGTGGTGATTGCCCCTTTAAGGGCAATACAGCAGAGTAAAGATCACCTGACCTGAGTGACCAATCGGGACTCAGAGTGTGGAATCACCTCACGCCTAAGCTGAGGCATTTTGGGAGGCCGCTGTACAATTCTTATTAATAAATACCTTTTGTGCTCACTAATTTGTTGTCTGAAAGTGCATCATTACAGTGATCCAGAGGAATTTGAGTAAAATTGATGTCAATAATAATCAGTGGGAAGCTCTCCACTGGCTAGAGACGGTTCTGACATTAAACAAAACGATTATGGTTGTTGGAGGCCAGCCTCCGCTCCAGGACATTACTGCACAGGTTCCTCAGTCCCACGTCCTGAGCCCACCTGCCCTCATCCAATTCTGGCATCATAAGGCATGAAAAGCAACATTGAACTGTTGATTGCGCACTGTTCTCCATTCATAATTTGCCAGCAGTTTACAGCATCAAAATCAGGCTTAGGATGATCAATGTCAAGGAACAGTCACGCCACACAAGTTCCAGATAATGACCCTATCCACCAAGAGCCCATCCACCTCTGCATGACCTTCAATGACAGTGCCACCACTGAGTCATCAGAATGAACATTCTGGTGTCACCACTGACCAGAAACTCAGCTGTGTAAATTCTGTGACTAGGACAACTGATAAAAGGTCAAGTAATCTATTAGATTTAGATTTATTGTCACATGTACCGAGGTACAGTGAAACATTTTGTTCTGCATATAGTCCAGGCAGACTGTCCAGGCAATCCAGGTAGACTGCACACAGTCCAGGCATGTTGAACATCAAAGCCTTTCACAATCCATAGGTATGTCGGCAATGTGATGGAATTCTCTCTACTCACCTAGACTGGTGCAGCTGTAACACAACTCACGAAGCTCAGCGCAATCCAGAACCTAAAATATTTACATCTTCCACCAATCATGGCTGTACTGTGCACTATCATAGACTATGTTTGGAATCCATGGAAGAGACCAGTGGGTGGTATCTTCTTGAGTATGAGGCCTGGTGCACAGCAGATCCTGCACTGTGTTGGTGGGGCATTAACTGGTTTCAATGATCAGGCAAGACCTTATGATTGAGGACAATGCCCTACTGCAACATTTTGCCTGCCTTCACAGCCATCAATCAGCCAATCAACCAGGTTTTTGTTGTGGATGGACTTTGTGAATGGTGGCCCCTGTTCACCATGCCATTTATGATGGCGTTGAATAATTTAGAGGCACTACCCTCTAACTCACCTCACCTTACACACCTGATGTCAATGACTGCTTGTTCATCAAGATGGATCCTGCTTATCTTGCAGTCAGCCTCCCTATCTGGAGGTTGTCCTGGCTGTCCACCACTTGCCGATGCTGTTGGTATATCTGCTCACCCCAACATAGTTTATATGCAACCCAAAAACAGGTCATTCGATCCTCCTAACCCATGCTGCTCTAGTCAAGCTTGCAGGATGCACCACAGCAAGAATTCATGGGAAGCACCTTGAGAAGGAGCTGCCTTCAACATGTTTCCTCAGTTGAAGACTTTTCTGACACCGTCTGTGTCACTTGTAATCCCTTTAAAGTGGCTGAGCAATCTTGCCTTGAAATACTTCACCCATTGTGTATCTCTAATGTGATGAGAATTGAATACAAAGGTAGGGGAGTTATGCGTCGGTTGTACAGGGCATTGGTAAGACCACATCTGGAGTAATGTTTCATCTTGTTGGAGAATCTGGAACAAGGGCCACTGTTTAAAAATAAGGAGTCACCCATTTAGGACACAGGTTTGGGGGAGAAATTATTTCTCTGAGAGGGTAGTGAGTCTTTGGAACTCTTTTGCTGAAAAGGTGGTGGAAGTGACGAATGTGATATAAAATAGTTACTTTAGAGATATTAGTTAATGTAATGTAGAAATAAGCCACTTTGATTCTGGCAAGTAGAGACAAAGGATTTTAGACCGCATGGAAAAAAGCAGGAAGAGGTGTGTCTATGAGAGTGATGCTGAATTGATAGGGGCCGGAGAAAGGGATTGGAAGTGAGCCAATCAGAATAGATCAAACAAGTCAGGAGGGACATAGGATGACCTATGGGTGTCGAGTATGTGAAACTTGATGCCATTTGAATGTATCAGTACTGATCTCTTTGTCTGGGACATTCACTTAGTTCCCGGGGCTGCAGAGAGCAACATGTTATCTGTATCACTGTGGACTAGGTAGCTTGCAAGCTGAATAAAATAACTAATGTTATACTTGCAAATCCATCTCGACTTTTATTGAGGCCAGACTGACGGATAAAGAAATTTGGGATTCAACAGAAGCAGAGTCTCTGAATATTTTAGATCAATTCTTGATAAGCAACAGGGTGAAACATTATTCGGGGTAGGAGGGGATTTGGAGTTGCGGTTAAAATCAGATCAGCTGTGATCTTATTGATTGGTGGAGCAGGCTTGAAGGATCAAATGGCCTACTCCTGCTTTTAATTCATATGTTTGCATGTTTGTAAATATTGACCAGGGTTTTCCAGTCTTGCCCATGGCAGGTCCCATCGCAGGTGGGGCGGAAAATCTGGTGGTTCAGCAAAAAGTCCATTTGCCTTTGGCGGGCATTTCCTGTCCCATCCAGCCATGAAGTCTGCTTGGCAACTTTTCTTGATCCTTGGAGTCCAATTCATTTTGTGGCTTTGGCGTTTGAAACCGTTGATTCCATCAGACTATATTTAGAAGCATGTGCAAAACCTGCAGAATGCTTTCACTTTGAGCTAATGTACATATAGTCCTTAATTAGTATAAAAGAAGCTCAGTGGCATATTATATTGCTGTATCACCAAAAGGATAGGGCACAAAGTTATGGGATAAAGCTTGCAGCATTTTCTATCCGTAAAGCTCCTAATATTAACTGGAACAGTAATGGTAGGGGAATGCTAACGGACTGGACAAACGTATTTGGAAATCTGCAGCCTGCATATTTCACTGTGACTGACTCCAGAGCAGGTCTGGAGAAGGCTACCTAATCCCTCCATCTTCGATTGAGAGGGTGCAGTGGGCAGGGAGGTCTAAATACAGGAAATAAAGAAACTAAAATAAGGATTAAGCGAAAAGGAAGAAGGCTATCTGGGAGGAAGAAAGCTGCTTTTCTAGAGCTGAATTTAAATTCAGAGAGTTCAAGGGCTGTGTCTGGGATTAGTGTTGCAAACAGCTGTTTCCGTGGGGTATGTTCTGTGTGTGTGTGTGTCTTTTGTCTGGTATAACAATCCTTTTTTAAAAATTTGAATGCGCCGCTCATGATCAATTTTCAATGCTTTAGTGCAATGTAATCGCTGGCCGACCAGAATTTGTAAATTGATCACTTGGTTTTTGCTGCTTGTTCTCAGGTCTTGAAATCGTAAATCATCATGAGATCAATACCACAGAAGCCTTAGCCTATATTATTGTGCAAACATCATCCATAATGGAATTGGAAATTCTTACCATTAAAGATCGTTGCATTCTTCATTCCAAATACTTCAATCTGAGGTCTCTATGCAGGAGTTCTTGGAGAACCAGCGAACAGCTCGTACTCGCATAGCTCCCTGAACATAGAAAAGCGTCCCACAGCTGCTCCTCGCTTAGATGTTTGGAAGAGGAGGAGGGATTGTGCGATAAGACCAAAATCCTGGCCAAAGACTGGGGGGATTAAGTGGGATCTTGAAGGAGGCGAACAGGCAAACGGAGTGAATCCAGGAGAATAGGACAGGGGTGACAGAAGATACGGCCAGCACTGATGGGACAAATGTCAGGAGGGATGCACGTGCTCCAATCAGTGTGGATGAAGACACTGCAACGCTGGAGGCAGCTTCAGAGATAGTAAGGGCCGAGTCCATGAAAGGCCTTAAATGCCATGATCAGAATGATAACTGCTGGAGACTGAGAACAAAAGTATGTCAGGGAAGATGACAACAACGGCTAAACAGGACTAAGCATTGTACTCGTGGAGTTTGGAGGGATTGGGGTGTTGGAGATACGATGACAGAAAGTGAGCAAAGAGGAGTTCAAGCTTATTTACTGAGGAGGAGGCATGATGGTGGCCACCAAGGGCAAACAAATATGCCCGAGGAGAGGATGGGTAGGTTGGTAATCAAGACTTTAATGGGAATATGATTGAGTGATGAGGAGATGGGTCTCATGGGCAGGATTAGTTTAGCATGGAGTGAGGTGGGGCAGAAACTATAAAGAGACAAGTGTGGTTAGACTAAGAATGCTTGGTTTCCTGGGCAGAGGGAAGGGGGAAGCAGAAGAGGGAGTTGAATGGATGTTTTCTATCTTGAAGATGAAGACATCCATTAGCTCCATTCACTTTGCATAAATGAAGGTAAAGCGGGGAGGGTTTCTGGGGAGTCAATTGGTTGTAGTGAAAAAGGAGTCTGGCCTGACCTTTGCTCTCTGGAATGATGCGAGAATAGTGAGCTAGGTTTGGAGAGAGGGCGGAGAGTCCTGATAGAGGTTCATTTGGTCAAAGTAGATATGGCGATGGATGGTGAAGCTAATTGTGTGTCACGTTTGTGTCCCTTGGATTTGAGTGAACAAACATAGTCAGTCAGAGAAACATTTGGACCAAAACCTCTGACCCGAATGAAACTTTGACATACTCAATAGTTGTCATTTTACTTTGAGCAATGGGGATTATAGCTGAATTACATTTATTTATCTGGAATGTGTTATTTTTACAGGCAAGTGTGCTTCATCATGAGGTTATCGGGCTGAATTTGTCCCATAGTTGCAGTTGAGGAATAATTGTCTGGATCACCATTGACGAAAAGAGATACTGGTATTCATATAGTCTTTGTATGTTCTTCCAAGTGCAAAAAAAAAGCATGATAATGTTTGAAGCATTGTAACTATTACATAGGCAAACAAAGAGGCTATTCTGCACACGACATAGCAGTGAGCTGAATGATCTGTTGATCTGTTTTTGATTTGTATTGTTTGAGAGAAGAATGCTGACTAGAACATCAGGACAATTTCCTGCTGCTCTTCAAATAGTAATCTGTTTAACACTTAACGGGTCAACGGGATTGATGTGTTGGGTGTTCTGGATCACATACAGGTCACCAACACTTAAAATAGTGCAACATTATATTATTGAATCAGTAACTGTTGAAACATACTCAGACTGTGGGTGAATACGATACTAGCTTGAACTAAAGACCTTTGCCTTGTCCTAACCAGTCGATGCACTCAGCACATGGTGAATGTCTGTTGCAGGCTGTGAGCTCTGTGCTCCTAGCTAGCTGCTACTCGAATGAGCGGGAACTCTGATGCCCCCTGTCTTTATAGTGCATGTGCTCTCACTGGTGATTGGCTGCGGTGTTGTGTGTGTTGATTGGTCCCACTGTGTGTCCATCAGTGTGTGTCTGCACCATGATATACTGGTGTATATTATGACATCCCCCCTTTTATAAAAAATGTACCTGCGAGGCAATAAATAGTATATGGTGAATGTTCCTGACTACATGTGTGCAAAATATTTACAGGACTATGTACATGAAAACTAAGCTATTTACATGGAAAGGTGCCTGGTGCAGAAAAAGTGTGTCACAAGAATACCGAGATGAACACTATACACAAACCACTTGAACGATTAAATGGAAGAACAGAACAATTCAGAAAGTCTATAAGTCCACAAAGTTCACAAATTAAGTCTCTGAGGTGGGCGACGAATTCTGGTTGACCGCCTCAAGGGTGGGTCGGGAGCCGCCGGCTGAGGAGCGGGCTGGACGGCGTCAGAGTGAGGAGGATGCAGAGTGACGGGGATCTCTGCATAGTCCAGGTCAGGGACAACAGGAGGGCGTGGCAATGGTGGAGGATCACGTAGCGAGCGCGGAATGAGAAGAAGGGCACGTCGATTGCGGCGCAGAATGGAACCATCCGGTAGACGAACCAGGATCGAGCGGGGAGCCACCTGCCGAAGAACCACAGCGGTTGCAGACCAGCCACCATCCGGAAGATGGAGGCGGACAAAGAACAAAAGAACAAAGAAAAGTACAGCACAGGAACAGGCCCTTCGGCCCTCCAAGCCCGCGCCGACCATGCTTCCCGACTAAACTACAAACTTCTACACTTCCTGGGTCCGTATCCCTCTATTCCCATCCTATTCATGTATTTGTCAAGATGCCCCTTAAATGTCCCTATCGTCCCTGCTTCCACCACCTCCTCCGGTAACGAGTTCCAGGCACCCACTACCCTCTGTGTAAAAAACTTGCCTCGTACATCTCCTCTAAACCTTGCCCCTCGCACCTTAAACATATGCCCCCTAGTAATTGACCCCTCTACCCTGGGGAAAAGCCTCTGACTATCCACTCTGTCTATGTCCCTCATAATTTTGTAGCCCTCTATCAGGTCGCCCCTCAACCTCCGTCGTTCCAGTGAGAACAAACCGAGTTTATTCAACCGTTCCTCATAGCTAATGCCCTCCATACCAGGCAACATTCTGGTAAATCTCTTCTGCACCCTCTCTAAAGCCTCCACATCCTTCTGGTAGTGTGGCGACCAGAATTGAACACTATACTCCAAGTGTGGCCTAACTAAGATTCTGTACAGCTGCAGCATGACTTGCCAATTCTTATACTCAATGCCCCGGCCAATGAAGGCAAGCATGCCATATGCCTTCTTGACTACCTTCTCCACCTGTGTTGCCCCTTTCAGTGACCTGTGGACCTGTACACCTAGATCTCTCTGACTTTCAATACTCTTGAGGGTTCTACCATTCACTGTATATTCCTTACCTGCATTAGACCTTCCAAAATGCTTGACCTCACATTTGTCCGGATTAAACTCCATCTGCCATCTCTCCGCCCAAGTCTCCAAACAATCTAAATCCTGCTGTATCCTCTGACAGTCCTCATCGCTATCCGCAATTCCACCAACCTTTGTGTCGTCTGCAAACTTACTAATCAGACCAGTTACATTTTCCTTCAAATCATTTATAGATACTACAAACAGCAAAGGTCCCAGCACTGATCCCTGTGAAACACCACTAGTCACAGCCCTCCAATTAGAAAAGCATCCTTCTATTGCTACTCTCTGCCTTCTATGACCTAGCCAGTTCTGTATCCACCTTGCCAGCTCCCCCCTGATCCCGTGTGACTTCACCTTTTGTACTAGTCTACCATGAGGGACCTTGTCAAAGGCCTTACTGAAGTCCACATAGACAACATCCACTGCCCTACCTGCATCAATCATCTTTGTGACCTCCCCGAAAAACCCTATCAAGTTAGTGAGACACGACCTCCCCTTCACAAAACCATGCTGCCTCTCACTAGTACATCCATTTGCTTCCAAATGGGAGTAGATCCTGTCTCGAAGAATTCTCTCCAGTAATTTCTCTACCACTGACGTAAGGCTCACCTGCCTGTAGTTCCTTGGATTATCCTTGCTACCCTTCTTAAACAGAGGAACAACATTGGCTATTCTCCAGTCCTCCGGGACATCACCTGAAGACAGTGAGGATCCAAAGATTTCTGTCAAGGCCTCAGCAATTTCCTCTCTAGGCTCCTTCAGTATTCTGGGGTAGATCCCATCAGGCCCTGGGGACTTATCTACTGTAATATTTTTCAAGACGCCCAACACCTTGTCTTTTTGGATCTCAATGTGACCCAGGCTATTTACACACCCTTCTCCAGACTCAACATCTACCAATTCCTTCTCTTTGGTGAATACTGATGCAAAGTATTCATTTAGTACCTCGCCCATTTCCTCTGGCGCCACACATAGATTCCCTTGCCTATCCTTCAGTGGGCCAACCCTTTCCCTGGCTACCCTCTTGCTTTTTATGTACATGTAAAAAGCCTTGGGATTTTCCTTAACCCTATTTGCCAATGACTTTTCATGACCCCTTCTAGCCCTCCTGACTCCTTGCTTAAGTTCCTTCTTACTTTGCTATATTCCACACAGGCTTCGTCTGTTCCCAGCCTTTTAGCCCTGACAAATGCCTCCTTTTTCTTTTTGACGAGGCCTACAATATCTCTCGTTATCCAAGGTTCCCGAAAATTGCCGTATTTATCCTTCTTCCTCACAGGAACATGCCGGTCCTGAATTCCTTTCAACTGACACTTGAAAGCCTCCCACATGTCAGATGTTGATTTACCCTCAAACATCCGCCCCCAATCTAAGTTCTTCAGTTCCCGCCTAATATTGTTATAATTAGCCTTCCCCCAATTTAGCACATTCACCCTAGGACCACTCTTATCCTTGTCCACCAGCACTTTAAAACTTACTGAATTGTGGTCACTGTTCCCAAAATGCTCCCCTACTGCAACTTCTACCACCTGGCCGGGCTCATTCCCCAATATCAGGTCCAGTACAGCCCCTTCCCTAGTTGGACTGTCTACATATTGTTTTAAGAAGCCCTCCTGGATGCTCCTTACAAACTCTTCCCCGTCTAAGCCCCTGGCACTAAGTGAGTCCCAGTCAATGTTGGGGAAGTTGAAGTCTCCCATCACCACAACCCTGTTGTTTTTACTCTTTTCCAAAATCTGTCTACCTATCTGCTCCTCTATCTCCCGCTGGCTGTTGGGAGGCCTGTAGTAAACCCCCAACATTGTGACTGCACCCTTCTTATTCCTGATCTCTACCCATATAGCCTCACTGCCCTCTGAGGTGTCCTCCCGTAGTACAGCTGTGATATTCTCCCTATCCAGTAGCGCAGCTCCGCCACCCCTTTTACATCCCCCTCTATCCCACCTGAAACGTTTGAATCCTGGAACGTTTAGCTGCCAATCCTGCCCTTCCCTCAACCAGATCTCTGTAATGGCAACAACATCATAGTTCCAAGTACTAATCCAAGCTCTAGGTTCATCTGCCTTACCCGTAATACTTCTTGCATTAAAACATATGCACTTCATGCCACCAGACCCGCTGTGTTCAGCAACTTCACCCTGTCTGCTCTGCCTCAGAGCCATACTGTCCCTATTCCCTAGTTCTCCCTCGATGCTCTCACCTTCTGACCTATTGCTCCCATACCCAACCCTCTGCCATGCTAGTTTAAACCCTCCCGTGTGACACTAGCAAACCTCGCGGCCATCTGGAGCCAGAGCAGGGAGGTCAACTGCACGGGAGTCATGAGCTGCTTTGTGCTGTGCACGAGACAGCTGCATTCTTTGAAGGACCGGAACGTGGTCGAGGTCTGGGACATGAATGGATGGCACTGTCGTCCTCAGCGTGCGACCCATGAGCAGCTGGGCTGACAGGCCAGTGGACAGTGGGGCCGAGCAATAGGCCAGCAAGGCGAGGTAGAAATTGGACCCAGCATCGGCAGCCTTGCAGAGGAGCCGTTTGACTATGTGGACGCCCTTCTCCGCTTTGCCGTTGGACTGGGGGTACAAGGGACTGGATGTCACATGCACAAAGTTGTACCTCCTGGCAACGTTGGACCATTCCTGGCTTGCGAAACAGGGGCCATTGTCCGACATCACAGTGAGTGGGATGCCGTGTCGAGTAAAGGTGTCCTTACAGGCACGGATGACTGCAGATGATATGATGTCGTGTAAACGTACCACCTCCGGGTAGTTTGAAAAGTAGTCTACAATCAGGAAATAGTCCCTGCCCAGCGCGTGGAACAGGTCGATGCCCACCTTGGTCCAAGGGGACGTAACCAACTCATGGGGCTGTAGGGTCTCACGTGGTTGGGCCAGCAGGAAGCGCTGACAAGTGGGGCAGTTGAGCACTGTGTTGGCTATGTTGTCATTGATGCTGGGCCAGTACACTGCCTCTCGGGCCCGTCGGCAGCACTTTTCCATGCCATGATGGCCCTCGTGTAGCTGTTCCAAGACGAGCTGGCGCATGCTATGCGGGATGACAATGCGGTCCAGTTTCAGGAGAACACCATCTACTACCGCCAGATCATCTCTGACATTATAGAACTGCGGGCATTGGCCCTTGAACCACCCGTCTGTTAGGTGGCGCATGACACGTTGTAGCAAAGGGTCAGCCGCGGTGAATTTGGACGAGGCGTTCATCCGTGGCAGGTAGATTGGAGGCCACGAAGGCCACATGGGCGTCAACCTGGCAGACAAATCCTGCTGGGTTACACGGTGGGGCAGTGGTTAGCACTGCTGCCTGACGGCGATGAGGACCCGAGTAGATGAATTGGCCATGCTAAATTGCTCCTTCGTTGGAAAAAAAGGAATTGGGTAATCTAAATTTATTTTTTAAATAAATAAATAAAAAATAAGTAATGGGCCCTGCAACTGTATTCCATCTGGATACTTAAGGTCTTGCAACTGGATATCATTCTTGTGAGTCTACTTTGGGGCATACAAAGTCTACACATTACCCAGAACATGAGGAGACCAACTTTGGACAAGGCAATGGAAGTCAGGCCTAACAAAGTCTTGTGCAAGACCAACCTTGCCAAGGTAATGTTACGCACTCTAACCAAGCCTGGTGTTAAGGGTAAGATCCTGGCATGGATAGAGGATTGGCTGACTGACTCTACCAGGGGGTCGGTCTTATGGCTCCGAACGTGTTTTCGGAGGAGGACTGGACCCGGCGTCATCAGCCAGGGTGGAAGCGAGGCCCCTGAGGTAGCTCCCCTAGGAAAAGCAAACAAGCGGTCATGAGGAGTCTGGTTTGTGGCCATGCAAAGGAGGGACCTAATAGAGTGGAGCGCTTCGGGGAGAACCTCCTGCCACCGAGAAACTGGGAGATTCCTGGACCGTAGGGTCAGTAGGACGGTGTTCCAGACTGTCGCGTTCTCCCTCTCCACCTGCCCGTTTCCCCTGGGGTTATAACTGGCAGTCCTGCTCGAGGCGATGCCCTTACGGAGCAGGTACTGACGCAGTTCGTTGCTCATGAAGGACGAGCCCCTGTCGCTGTGGACATAACTGGGGAAACCAAACAGAGCGAAGACACTATGCAGAGCTTTAATGACAGTGGGGGTGGTCACATCGGGGCAGGGGATGGCAAACGGGAAGCGGGGGAACACGTCTATGATGTCAAGGAAGTACGTGTTGCGGTTATTGGAGGGGAGGGGCCCCTTGAAATCAATACTGAGGCATTCAAAGGGCCAGGATGCCTTTACCAGGTGGGCCTTATCTGGTCGATAGAAGTGCGGTTTACACTCCGCACAGATTTGGCAGTCTCTGGTTATAGCTCTGACCTCCTCGGTGGAGTAGGGCAGGTTGCGGACCTTGATGTAATGGGCGAGCCGGGTGACCCCCAGGTGGCAGAGGTCATTGTGGATCGCCCGTAGTCGGCCATCTTGCGTGCTGGCGCATGTGCCGCGGGACAGGGCATCTGGGGGCTTGTTGAGCTTCCCAGGACGATATACTATGTCGAAGTTATAGGTGGAGAGTTTGATCCTCCACCTCAAGATCTTATCATTCTTGATCTTGCCCCGCTGCGTATTGTCAAACATGAAGGCAACCGATCGTTGGTCGGTGACGAGGGTAAACCTCCTACCAGCGAGGTAGTGCCTCCAGTGCCGTACGGCTTCCACGATGGCTTGGGCTTCTTTTTCAACCGAGGAGTGTCGAATTTCAGAGGTGGTGAGGGTGCATGAAAAGAACCCTACCGGTCTGCCTGCTTGGTTGAGGGTGGCGGCGAGAACGACCTCTGAGGCGTCGCTCTACACCTGGAAGGGGACGGACTCGTCCACCACGCGCATCGCGGCTTTGGTGATGTCCGCCTTGATGCAGTTGAAGGCCAGGTGGGCCTCGGCTACCAGTGCAAAGAGGGTGGCCTTAAATTGTGGGCGGGCTTTGTCCGCATACTGGGGGAGACACTGGGCGTAATAGGAGAAAAATCCAAGGCACCTCTTCAGGGCCTTGGGACAGTGAGGGAGAGGGAGTTGTAGGAGGGGGCGCATACGGTCAGGGTCGGGCCCTAGGACCCCGTTTTCCACGACGTAGCCGAGGATGGCTAGCCTGGTTGTGCGGAAAACGCATTTCTCTTTGTTGTAGGTGAGGTTGAGTTTTTTGGGCGGTTTGGAGAAATCGGTGGAGGTTGGCGTCGTGGTCCTGCTGATCATGGCCGCAGATGGTGACATTGTCCAAGGACGGAAACGTCCTTGGACAATGTCACCATCTGCGGCCATGATCAGCAGGACCACGACGCCAACCTCCACCGATTTCTCCAAACCGCCCAAAAACTCAACCTCACCTACAACAAAGTTCTTAGACCTGGCCAGGCAGACCTTGGCGAAGTGTCCTTTTCGTCCGCAGCTGCTGCAGTTCACGTTGCGGGTTGGGCAGTGCTGTCGGGGGTGTTGGGACTGGCCGCAAAAATAGCAGGGTAGCCCCCCATGATGATGGGCGAGCGGCCGCGCGGCACAGACCTGGGGTAGCCTCTGGTCGGGGGCTCACGAGGGTGTTGCATGGTCGGTCAGGAACGCAGTAAGGCTCTGAAAAGCGACCTCCAGAGAGGTAGCCAGTTTTACCCGTGTCGTCCGGGCCCTGGGCCCCTTTTTGGAGCAGGCGCTGTCTCACATGGTTCGATCGGACCCCCACCACGTAAACGTCTTGGACGGCGAGCTCCATGTGCTGAGTGGCCGTAACGGCCTGGTAGTTACAGTTGCACGCGAGGGCTTTGAGGTCACGTAGGTAATCATCTAGCGACTCCCCGGGGCACTGGCGGCGAGTGGTCAAGACGTGTCGTGGTAGACCTCGTTCACAGGCTGCACGTAGAGGCATTCGAGTAGTGCGAGGGCCTCTGTATAGGAAGCGGCTTCGTCGAGCTGGACAGAAATGCGATGGCTCACCGGTGCGTGGAGGAGGCTCAGCTTCTGTTCATCAGTGACGGATGGCGTTGATGATGCGGCGAGATAGGCCTTGAAGCATCGAAGCCAATGTGAAAAAATGTCTTTCCCCTCCGTGGCCTGTGGATCGAGTTCCAGTCTGTCAGGTTTGAGGGCTGATTCCATAGTAGTATTTTAAGCTGATTAAATTGATGCGACCATCAATTCACTCGAAGACACGTGGAGAAGTAAACCGTGGTTTTAATCAGCTTAGAACTGTGCCTGCCTGCGACCGGTACAACACTGAAGGCGGCCCCGCAGGTCAGCTGCTCTTATACTTCCGCTAAAGGGGTGGAGCCATGGGTGGAGCCCGTACATGCCCCAACATATCCCCCTGTGGGTGAAGCCACACAATGGCCTATAGGTGGAGCCCACAGGGTTAATAACATAATATAACATAATACAGTGCACTGGTGAATTATCAGTAATTATACATTCACCACAATCACGTTTAATTTTTAAATTCCCAAAGCGTGCCAAACCTCTCTAAATGGTGTCCGGGCAATTATCTCACCGCTCCAAAGGGATACCTATCTATTCAAATGAATCCACCAAGTTCTCTCACCTGTTCTGATCAACCCTTTTTCACAACCCTGGCCCACCAAAATTCCATTTACTAGAGGCAGCTGGTCGTTTAAATGGCCAGCTGCGTCCGCTGAACATAAGGGGAATGCCAGGTGTGGAAGCGGGACTTATAACTGTTGGTCATTTTGGGGGTTTCCGCCACCATGGAGAGGCACTACGGAGTCTGCACGTTCTTCCCGTGTCTGCGTGGGTTTCCTCCGGGTGCTCTGGTTTCCTCCCACAGTCCAAAGATGTGCAGGTTAGGTGGATTGGCCATGATAAATTGTCCCTTCGTGTCCAAAAAGGTTAGGTGGGGTTACTGGGTTATGGGGCTGGGGTGGAGGCATGGGGCTTAAGTAGGGTGCTCTTTCCAAGGACCAGTGCAGTGCCGATGGGCCGAATGGCCTCCTTCTGCACTGTAAATTCAATTATTCTATGAATTAAGGTTCCTCAAAACCATTTCACTTACGGTCATTGTAGTTGTTTTCAAATCCACCCATGACCTTGCCCCTATGTGTGTAGAATCTCTTCCAGCCCCACAACCGTCCAGGATATTTCCAATCTTTCCAATTTGGGCCTCTTATGTATCCCTGATTTTCTTTGCTCCACCATTGGTAGCCGAGTACCTTAACCTTGGCCTAAACCTCTGGGATTCCCTTCCTAAACCTCTCTGCCTCTCTACCTCTCTCATTCTTTAAGACCTGTTCAAACCTACCTCTTTGACCATGCTTCTGTTTTACCTCCTTGTGTGTCTCGGGGTTAAACGTGATTTGATAATTGCTCCTAAGAAGTGCCTTGGTAAACTGGTAAACCAGAGACCCAGAGTAATGCTCTGGGGACCCGAGTTCGAATCCCGCTACCACAGATGGTGAAATTTGAATTCAATATAAATCTGGGACTAACATGAAAACATTGTTGATTGTCGTAGAAACCCATCTGGTCTTTTAGTGAAGAAAATCTACCACCTTTACCTGGTCTGGCCTACATGAGACCCCCGAACCATAGCAACATGGTTGACTCTTAAATGCCCCTCAAGGATGGGCAATAAATGCTGGCCCAGCCTGCGTCGGCCACGTCCAATGAACGAATTTTTAAAAAATTAGCAGTTTGCAGTTGTCAACTTAAATTGCCAAGATGTATTTCGTAACAATTCATCACAATTTTCAAAGGAAACTTTCCAGAAAACAGCTTCAACATGTTCAGAATTAGTCAGATCTAATTTCTGATAGAGCGCAGTCTGGTAATGTGATCAGTTACGGTATGAACTTATCTCATGACGATGTCTGATTAGCGGAGTGCAATTCTATCAGTTCAAATTAAATGCTTCCTGAGCAAAATAATTCGCCATTTAGGAATAATCTGTTTGTTATCATCAAAACTGACCCCATTAGATCAAAAGCATACAATAATTTTAGAATATAGCTAACAAGTGGCTGTTGGAACAAAGTACAATGCAAAGGCAGCATCAAAGGTTGTCTTTCTGCTTTACATCTGATAAGTACTCCACTTGAGCTGATGGTCAGTTTTTTAATTTGACAGTGGTCACAGGGTCATTGAGAGCCAGGATGTCAGAGACATGTAAGGACACGGCCGCTTTTGGACTCTCCCTTTAAAGATAATTGCAACTGGATTGTGAGCACCTGGACAGCTGCCTGGAAACGGCCTCAGCCAGGTGAGGGTAAAAGGGGCACTCCTGGAACAGTAGTGGAGATTTAGCTCAAAGAGGCTGGGAGCTGCACAACTGAAAGGCATACTGTGCATTTTCTTAGGCTAGGATTGGAGGCAGGTGGGAGCTAAAAGTATCTGCTGCTCTTAACGTACCTGTTTCTGAGTCCACCCTGCCTCTGGGAAATTTCTTTTGGCGGTGCGAAGGTCGGTCGGCCTCCTTTCCTACATGTGGTGATTAGCTGTCCCAGCTCATCAAGAGACTCACTGAGGATGCTGAAAAGATGTTGATTGTCGGTGGAGGGAGCCAGTTTAGGTGCCTGTTGGTAGCTACTCAGTGGCAAGCTGGGGCATCAGTACTCCAGGAAAGGCTAGAGGCCCACCTGGATAGAAGAGAAGTCATAGGCAGGCCCTGTAAAGGGTTGTTCCCCACCCTCCCATCCTTATCCACAAAATGGTGGCCTGGCTGCAAAATCCAGCCATTTTTTAAAAAGTTGGAGACGAGGTACCTCCATTTTGAAGAGGTTGCACTCTCTTACTTGCCTCCTTTGTGGCCTGCTGCTTCTATTAAGCTGCAAGGCCTCTGATTGACCTGCCAGCTCAAGAGCCTGTTCTCTTCAATTGGACGCTGAGCCCGTCTCCATGCCGCTGTAAAAATCCCAATGGGTGACCGTTTCCTGATGGGAAGATTCAGCACTTACAAACAGTCCCAACCTCTTTCAAACCCCCAGAGGAAAAACCTTGCCCAGAGGATCTGGTACGGGAAACAGTTATCTTTCAAATCACGCGACACCCTGTCAGAAGACAATCTTCTTTTCTTCACTCCAGTTGGAAGATGCAGGCCAGTAAGACTTTCTTGTCTGGAGCAGTAAAGTTCCCATTGATGGTTTCCCCTGACCTGAAAATATTTGTATGATTAAGAGCTGAAGGTTAAGGTACTAAAGCAACCGATGAATACAAACTGTATTTCGAAACACTCCAGTCATCTTTGTAAAAGCTGATCAGACTTTGCTGCAGTAGTGAATCAATCTGATCATTTGCAAAGGAGGATTCGAAGATTGCAGAATAATTTTCCCCTGGTTGACCTGTGACTTGAGCAATGATACACTGATCGAGCGGGCGCTCGCCCAACCTGGAAGCAGGTGAAATTGAGTGGGAAGACACCGGCCGTGCATACCTACATCATTGCCCTCGCATGCGAAGTTGTGGTCACCTGGTGTACGCAGAAGTCTGAAATGCACCCGCTGACAATGGAGAGGGCAATTAAGCCCATTAACTGGGCAATTTGTGGCCATATTGTGGGGCTCGTCCACATTTATGGTCGGTGGGCGGGCCAGGTAGCCTTCATATTTTTGCAACCAACAAATTTCGAGGCGGGATAAAACGTCCTCGATGCAATCGAACAAAAGAAGACATTTGAGGGCTGAGATCCTTTGTGGGCGACTGTCAGGTGCTTGAATTTGCAGTATTGACAGAGTTCGCGGCATTTCCTTGAGCCCATTCCATTTTTACACTGCGCACAGCTGCCTGGAACTTTGCTGGAAATACCCACCCTCGCTCTCACTTTGCTTGAAACCCGTTTCTTATCCCCCCCCCCACACCCCCTCTTCACCAGCAGCACTGCTGGTGCTGCTGGGACCCGCTAATGGTCGGAAGCGCAGGTCACTTGCGCCCGAAAAGCGCTAGATTCAGATCGTTGTCTTCAATGCCAAAAGCTCTGTACCCAGGCCCGTATTGCAGTGGGGAAACTATTCTGAAATTTTGTGTGTCTCTGGAGTGTCTCATTGAGTTACTCTCCATTTTTCTTTTCAAGTGGTTGCTATTTTGCCCATAAAGTGACAATTTTGAGCATTATTTCCTGGGGCTAGTTCCATTTCTTAAGGTAAAACAATTGGCTGCGAATATGGAATCTCGAGAATTAGCGTTGGTTGCAGCTGAATACACTGATTTAAACATTTACTGAGAACTGCCCTGCCAGCTTAGTGTATAGTTCAATAGTGCGATTGAAAAGCAGAATCTTCCAACTCACTTCAGCTCCAGCTCTAGCCCAGGTCTCCTGCATTGACCGATATCTGCCGGAGAGGTGCTAAGGATCTTAGGTTCTACCTGAAGGCGTACGTCATTGACCAAGCTTTTGGTCACCTGTCCTAATATCTTCTTGAGTGACTTTGGGGTCAAATTGAGCCTGAAAACACTGTTTGCTCTGTTGAAGGTGCCATTTTAATGTAAGTTCATAGATCATAGAATTTGCAGTGTAGAAGGAGGCCATTCGGCCCATCGAGTCTGCACCGGCTCTTGGAAAGAGCACTCTACCCAAGGTCCACACCACCACCCTATCCCCATAACTCAGTAACCCCACCCAACACTAAGGGCAATTTTGGACACTATGGACAATTTAGCATGACCAATCCACCTAACTTGCACATCTTTGGACTGTGGGAGGAAACCGGAGCACCCGGAGGAAACCCACGCACACACGGGGAGAATGTGCAGACTCCGCACAGACAGTGACCCAAGCTGGGAATCGAACCTGGGACCCTGGAGCTGTGAAGGAATTGTGCTATCCACAATGCTACCGTGCTGCCCTTGGGTTGTTGATGTTGATGTTGCTCGGGACAGAGGCTTCCAAATAAGAAAAATATATAGCCGTACAGTATTTAATGAAGATAATGACCTGGATTTTGTTTTAAAAGTATTGGTGAGGCTAACAGTGTTCCAAAGACTATGGTGTTACAGAACCTTGCCGTTAGATTTGGTACTGAAATACAAGCAACAGCCGGAATTGAGGGAATTACTAGTTGTCCATTAAATGCCTTCGAAATGTTTAGGCTTGGAATGGTGCATTGAGGAGCAAATTAATTTTTAATTGCCTGATAAGTGATTATTACTTCCAAACAACCACAAAGCCCTGAAATTTTAATTGTTCAGGTATAGAGTCACTCTCCTTCAGAGCTTAATTGTTGTTTGAGATTTTTTAACTTGCCAGCTTTTCTCTATCTCTTAATCCTATCTGTGCGTGATTTAAAACTAATTTATGCTGACTTCTTAAACTTTCCTTATTTAGACATGGCTCGGCTGACTGAGGATTCTTTTTATTTTATTATTTAAAAATGTTTTCAATGAAGGGGACAATTTAGCGTGGCCACTCCACCGACATTGCATATCTTTGGGTTGTGGGGGTGAGACCCACGCAGACACCGGGAGAATGTGCAAACTCCACACGGACAGTGACACAGGGCCGGGATCGAACCCGGGTCCTCGGCACCGTGACTGAATGAGGATTCAGGGACGAGATTCTCCGACCCCCCGCCGGGTCGGAGAATCGCCGGGGGCTGGCGTGAATCCCGCCCCCGCCGGTTGCCGAATTCTCCGGCACCGGATATTCGGCGGGGGAGGGAATCGCGCCGCGCCAGTTGGCGGGCCCCCCCCGCGATTCTCCGGCCCGGATGGGCCGAAGTCCCGCTGCTAAAATGCCTGTCCCGCTGGCGTAGATTAAACCACCTACCTTACCGGCGGGTCAAGGCGGCGCGGGCGGGCTCCAAGGTCCTGGGGGGGCGCAGGGTGATCTGGCTCCGGGGGGTGCCCCCACGGTGGCCTGGCCCCTGATCGGGGCCCACCGATCCGCAGGCGGGCCTGTGCCGTGGGGGCAATCTTTTACTTCCGCCTTCGCCACGGTCTCCACCATGGCGGAGGCGGAAGAGACTCCCTCCACTGCGCATGCGCGGGAATGCCGTCAGCGGCCGCTAACGCTCCCGCGCATGCGCCTCCCGGAGGTGTCATTTCCGCGCCAGCTGGCGGGGCACCAAAGGCCTTTTCCGCCAGCTAGCGGGGTGGAAATTGGTCCGGCGCGGGCCTAGCCCCTTAAGGTTGAGGCTTGGCCCCCCAAGATGGGGAGCATTCCGCACCTTTGGGGCGGCGCAATGCCCGACTGATTTGCACCATTTTGGGCGCCAGTCGGCGGACATCGCGCCGATACCGGAGAATTTAGCCCCTGTTTGAGGAGCCTCACTCTCTCGCATCCGTCTTACAGTTATCACATTGGATTAACCGCCAGGTTAGAGCAAGCACAAATCTTTGCCCAACGCCCCAAAAAACATTGCGGGCTGCATTGTGAGCTGAACGACGAGGGCTGTTTCTTCACTGCCAAACTCAAAACTGGTCTATTGTGTTTTTTGGCTGAATAAGGATGTTACTCTTTTGAACTTATATCTAAGCTAATTGAGCGATGCAACTGGTGATTTTGCTAGCTTTAATGTTATGTTTGCTGCTACAACAGATACACGAACGTAGGTTTTGTGGAACCCTGAATTGCCGACAGAGTCTGGCTCGTTGTGATCACGGATGGAGTGTTAGACTCTGACCTTTATGCTCAACTTGCAGGTCTTCCAATTTGCCAATTACTAACTATTGACTGGATGATTAGGTGCCCCACAAATTTGAAGAACTGGTCTTCAAGACTAATTATCCATTCCACGTGGATTTGTTCAAATTCACCCTGCAAATTAATTCTCTTGTGGTTTCCTTGTTTCTGACAGTGAGAAGCTGCAAGCAAATAGGGAGATTTTTGGAAACTTTCCCGCTGGGTCACTGTCTGTGCGGAGTCTGCACGTTCTCCCCGTGTCTGCGTGGGTTTCCTCCGGGTGCTCCAGTTTCCTCCCACAGTCCAAAGACATGCAGGTTAGGTGGATTGGCCATGATAAATTGCCCTTAGTGAACAAAAATGGTGAGGAGGGGTTATTGGTTACAGGGATAGGGTGGAAGTGAGGGCTTAAGTGGGTCGGTGCAGACTCGATGGGCCAGATGGCCTCCTTCTGCACTGTATGTTCTATGTACTTGCTTCAGCTTTTTGATTCCACAACATTTGTCATTCCTAAACTCTTCATTCGATCTGAAGTATCAGTCGACATAGAATTATGGAATCCATTACAGTGCAGAAAAGTCTGCACCGACCCTCTGAAAGAGCATTCTACTTAGGCCCCCCCCACCCTATCCCCGCAACCTCACCTACCCTTGGGCACGAAGAAATAATTTAGCATGGCCAATCCACCTAACCTGCACATCTTTGAACCATGGGAGGAAATTGGTGCACCCAGAGGAAGCCCATGCAGACATGGGAAGAACATGCAAACTCCACAGAGGCAGTCACCCAAGGCCGGAATCGAACCCAGGCTCGTTGCGCTGTGAGGCAGCAGTGCTAACCACCGTGCTGACATGTTGGCTGACGATCCTGTTAGTAAATTGTTGTAGGTCTGGTGGACTTTGCATTATCATGGCCATATTGTCAAACCTGAAGAATGAATAACTAACTTGTTTAATTCATTAATGACTGAATAATTGATAATAATTAGATTTTAAAAAGGCAAACAAATGGAATTTAACGCAATGCTGTTTATCGTTAGGTTTGCATCTTGGAATAGGCATGACCTCATTTGCAATGCAAAGAAGCAAATGTGATATCAAAGTGGAAACTCAGAGTTAATTTAACACCATATTAATTGATTAGTGTTGTGAACAAAAGCAACAAACTATTTTTAAAATGTTCTGGCACAACACTTCAGAGCCACAAAATAACAGTAAAGGCCTTGAGAGCATATTTATTTTTTAATAGATGTCCAATTCAGTGATGGTACTTTTTACAATTGGTCGAAGGGTATATTTTATGGTCCTCGTGCTGAGATGGTGGAACAGCAACACTCTAATCTTTCCTCTTGCAAGATTTAGGATGTGTTGCTCCAGCAGCCTCTGATCTTTCAAGGTCCGGTTTGGTCAGCCCTTAATACAATAGTCCTGCAAATGGGTTGCAAAGATTATCATAGAATATCATAGAATTTACAGTGCAGAAGGAGTCCATTCAGCCCATCGAGTCTGCACCGGCTCTTGGAAAGAGCTCCCTACCCAAGGTCAACACCTCCACCCTATCCCCATAACCCAGTAACTCCACCCCTAATGGCAATTATGGACACTAAGGGCAATTTATCATGGCCAATCCACCTAACCTGCACATCTTTGGACTGTGGGAGGAAACTGGAGCACCCGGAGGAAACCCACGCACACACGGGGAGGATGTGCAGACTCCGCACAGACAGTGACCCAAGCCGGAATCGAACCTGGGACCCTGGAGCTGTGAAGCAATTGTGCTATCCACAATGCTACCGTGCTGCCCACAAGATGGGCAAGTAATAGAGTGGAATTTAACCCCCCAAATTTCCAAGTATCATTTTGGGCGTGCTTGGCGGGACGTTTCTTGTCAGCTGTTGGGTGAGATTCCCATCGCTGTTCAACCACACTGAGGTTGCGATTTAATGGAATGAAACAGAGCCCCGTGTCGAGTGCGTTCAGACAGGTGCTTCCCGGCACTGGCAGCACCGAGAATGACCCCGCTATCAAACGGGACAAC
This sequence comes from Scyliorhinus torazame, assembly GCF_047496885.1. Classification (NCBI taxonomy): domain Eukaryota; kingdom Metazoa; phylum Chordata; class Chondrichthyes; order Carcharhiniformes; family Scyliorhinidae; genus Scyliorhinus; species Scyliorhinus torazame. Next base: position 19,377,363 of record NC_092721.1, on the reverse strand, counting down.
GCTTCATTTCATCGGACCCATTTTAACCAACGTTTGCAGATGTAGCTGTCTTCAGCTATTTTTAGAACTTCAGTCAGGACCTAGAGGTATTGTTGGGGGCTTAATGACGTCTGCTTTCATTCCCTATCTTGCTTTCTGTCATCTCGTACTTATTGTAGCCATAAAATATTGCATTTTGCGTGCTTTAAAGCAAACACGTTTTATTAATTTATAATTCACTTGGCAAACACCTTGACACATTGCAGATGACTTTCTGTTCCCAAAGCTCTTGTGACAGTCTATTTTATAGGAACCTCTTCTTGATTTTAGCTTTTTCCATTCCCACTGATATCATTGTAAACAGTTTTATTGGAGGTCACTTTGCAAATGCTCAGCTCTTTGTTAGCTTCAAATTAGTTCCAAAAATAATTCCTATATTTCATTTGAAAAAAAAAGAATAAATATTGAAACATGAAACAAAAATAAAGAACAAAACTCCGCACTAAATAGGTACTGAAAAAAAATTAATTAAGGAACTTTAAGGGCTCCAGGAGCTTCCTTTTATACCCATCCCAGATAGACATGGAGAGCAGATAATCCTGACCTAAATGGATTGGAAATCATCATCGTTAACGACTTGTAATTTGATGTATTGGACTATTGAATGTAAATATTGTGGCTACAAGAATAGGCTGGAAATTCTGCAGTGATTCACCTCCTCCCAAATCCTTTCTAATAATAATCATCTTTATTCGTGTCACAAGTAAGCTTACTGCAATGAATTTATTGCGAAAATCCCCTTGTTGCCTCACTCCAGCACCTGTTCGGGTGCACAGAGGATGAATTCAGAATATCCAATTCACCTGACAAGCACGTCTTTCGCGATTTGTGCGAGGAAGCCGGAGAACCCGGAGGAAAAGCCACGCAGACATGGGGAGAACGTGCAGACTCTGCACAGACGGTGACCCAAACCGGGAATCGAACCTGGGACCCTGGCGCTGTGAAGCAACAGTGCTAACCACTGTGCTACCGCTGTCATCTAAAAGGCAGCTCTAACAACATACAAGAAGCTTGACACCAGGGCAAAGTAGCCTGCATGATCAGCACCCCATTCATCACCTCTATATCCGGTCCCCTCACAGTTAGTATAAAATGACTGGTGTCTGTCCCACCAGCAAGATGCATTGCAGTAACTGGCCAAGGTTCCTTCGGCAGCGCCTTCCAAACATGCATATCTCGACCGTCTGGAAGGCCAAGGACTGCCGATGTATGGGAACACTACCACCTGCAAGCTCCCCACCATGCCATCCTGGATTGGAAATATATCAGCCGTTCCTTCACTGTCGCTGGGTCACAATCCTGGAACTCCCTCCCTGACAGCGCTGTGAGTGTGCCTCCACCACAGGGATGGCAGCTATTCAAGAAAGATGCTCACCACCACCTTCTCAAGGGCAACAACTGCTGACGGTGCTCGCATCCGGTGAAAGAATAAAAAATAAAATTGCCTCCCTTCAGAATCTCGAGCGAAGAGAAATTGAGGTGCTGTAAAGACGTTTACTCCTGTCTAAATTGATGGTTACAACCATTACCCCATTCAATCATGGAATAAATAACAGTTTTCTTTGTCATTCTGCCCCCAACATTATCAATAGTTACTGCTCGGATGTGGAAACAAATAACTGAGCAACGGGGCTTGTTAAGTAAATTGGTTTCTAACAATATTATTTTGAAATTGTGGAATAAATAAAAGACCTTTATACTGAACCTATAAATAAAGATGATGGCTGCTTCCTCCTGTGCTGCTGTTGATGAATTTGACTGATTTATTTACAATACCATGACCACTATGGCTAGACCTGGATCAGTGAAAGACAGTGATATATAGGGACCTTGATTCTTGCAGTATAAAAATTTGTATAGGTCAATGAAGAGGGAAATTGTCTTTTTAATCAATCAGACCAAACTGTAACTGTTGCGTTCCATTGATTGTTGAGTCTAGTAATTTGTTGTCTCTCGCTCTGTCAGCATGCCTTTTAAGGGGTACAGAGAGATGCAGGTGATGCACTTTGCACTCTGACCTTTCACTTGGGTCTAAGTTACCCTGGACAGTGGCCGCCGGGGATCTCCTGTTCTCCTCATCAAACACCTTACTGATCTTGAATTAGTTAAACGTGGCTCTTCTCATTTGTGAGGTGGGAAACAATGGGAGTCATTTTCATTTTGAGTGATTGACTCCCACGAACATGAACAGCGGGAGGGGTGTATACTGAACAGTCAGCCCAATTCTGCTTGCTTTGTACTAATAATGACTGACGTCGTGTGGCTTAATTGCCCCAAACGCGTTGCAATCTTTCTCTGGGAGGATGGAAGGATTGAGTGTTGAGAATGTGAATGCGATGAGTTAAAGGCAGGGGCAGTAGAGGAGGTGATTTATCCTGTATTTGACCTGTGTGATTCCCAGGTTCAATGGAAAAAATTGGCTGTATTTTTTTGTGGCCTATAAATTCCATTAAAATGGACTATTTTCTTCATCTCTGCAGAATCTACCTAATCCCAAGCTTTGAAATGAAATTTAAAAGCAAAAGAATTGCAAGAAGTGGGCTTTTGGAGATAAGATTACAAGTTTGAGCCAGGAATACTACACTGCAAATGATTGCTAAATAAAAACGGTTCCTTACCATGAGCTTTGCATGTTTATAGATGCTCAGTTATTGTGTTTTTCTTCATAAACTGCTAGAGGCTGTATTCAACGTAAGGTTTGAAGTTTATTACTTAATTATTTTACTTTATTGCTTCCTTGTTATATCTAATATATCTGGCTTTATTAGTGCAAGATGTATCATAGAAAGAATATTGAATTAAAATGTTACATGCATAAATACATTTTAAAAATGTTTTATATTCGACTGGATTAACCTGCATGAGGCCCGCATAGAAACAGCAGTCGGTCATTCAGCCCCTCCGTCCTATTCCTCTATTCAATTAGAGTGTGACGAATCTGTACCTGAACACAATTTGGTTCTGTAACCCTTAAGATGCTTGTCTAATGAAAGTCTATCCTTCTCAGTTGATCCACCCCCTCCCTCCACCTCACCATTTTTGGAGAGGGTTGCAGATTTCTTTTACCCACTTAAGGGTGAAGATGACTTGATAGATTTTTGCAGTCCGGTATTTTATATGTCGTTTGTTGATTCGCTGCAAATTTTGAATTAATATGAAGCCAAGCCGGTTGTGAACTGACGGAAAGTGGGTCAGTTTAATGCCTTGTGAAAGTGTGGATAGCTAATAAAAGTCCCAAATGCTTGCATTATCACCTCCTTGAGCCTTTGTAAAGGAAAATGTATGCTTATCTGATCCTTATTTGACAATGAATTTGGATGTGAACACCTCCAGGCTTATCACAGATTTCATAAAAATTCCCGTAAGAATTTGCTGACATTTTTGACTGATTTCTCATGCCTGGTAATAACCTGCCTCACTGCCTCAGTTCTATCACTGATAGAAAGTGGCTAATGCTAAGGCGACCATCTTCTCTCACCTTGACGATCAAGCAGCGTACCAAATGTGTCAGTGAAAAAACTTAGCTGTTGAATGCGGGTGTTAAGGGATTCATATTAAAGAAGGTAAGCTATCATTTGCTGCACAGTTAAACCTGTATTTAACCATCACTTTCAGGCTTCGAACAAGCTGACTAGATTCCAACAGTATGACAGCCTTTCAACATTACTCTTTTATTAATAAAGGCACTGTGAAGACTTCATCTTCAATACTGTCCCAAAATGATACTCCATACCCGTGCAACAACAACAGCTTGCATTTATGGAGCGCCTTCAGTGTTGTAAAGCACGCCAAGGAACTCCACAGGAGGGTTAGTCCTGCGTTAAAATGCTCTCTTTCCAATTTGACCATGAGAGCATTGCGAAGCACTGACTTTGACTATAAGCTGATTTCCAGTGGCGCAATGCAGGAGGAAGAGGTGACAAAGACACTCCTGTTTCGGTACTTACGTTTTGTCGTTTTCGATGAGTTTCAGGAGTTATTGTCTTTTGAAAACCCATATAATTAATCGGATGAGGATCTTATATTAGTGAAATGTCCAGAAAAGATCAGAATCCTCAGCACCTTCAAGGAATAGGCCCTGGAGGTTACGATGGTGGCCTAGTACACAGCGGCCACCAATGCGGAGGTCGGTGCATGGCGCAAAGGTGAGGATCCACCGGGCCCCACCCAGAGGGTCTGTCACACGTGAGTTTTTATTGCCATACTGAATGACCCATCCCTCCCACTGACCAGAGGCGGGATTCTCCCTTCTGGGGACTAAGCCCACACGCCGGCGGGAAAGCTGGCGCCAACCACTCTGCCGTCAACAGCCCCTGAAAGTGCGGAATTCTCCAAGTGTTCGGGGACTAGTTTGACGCCGGAGGGGTTGGCACCATTCCAGCCAGCGGTGAAGGGCCGGCACAGGTTCGCGCAGGCGTGGAACGGCTGTCGTGGTCTCGTGCATGTGCGGACCGGCCGGCTTATTTCCGCACAAGCGCAGACCGGCCGGTGTATTTCCACGCATGCGCGGGGGTTCTCTACTCCGCCCCGGCCCCCGGACAATATGACGGAGCCCTACAGGGACCCGACGCGGAGGCAAGAAGGCCCCCACGGAAACAGCCCGCCCGCAGAATCGGTAGGCCCCGATCGCGGGCCAGGCCACCGTGGGGGCACCCCCTCGGGGTTGGATCCCCCCACGCCCCCCCCCCCCCCCCCCCCCCAGGACCGTCTCCGCACACTTATCTGCTGGCGGCACACTTAATTAACGCTGGCGGGACTGGCCAAACTGGACGTCTACTCAGCCCATTGGGGCCCGGAGAATCGCCAGGGGGCCCGCTGTCAACGGCCCCTGACCGGCGGGGCAGGAATCCCGATGGCCCCCAAAAAACGGCGCCAGAGAATAGGGCAGCTGGCTTCGGGGCGGGATTCGCGCCTCCCCCGGGGATTCTCTGACCCGGCAGGGGGGTCGGAGAATCCCGGCCCACATGTCCATGCTCCCAGAAGACCTCCAGCTGTCAGCACTGGCCAATCCGGGGTTGTCCCCCACCGGCTCCCAGAAGAACACCTCAGATGAGAGCTTCGAGGATGACACCGTAGATGTGTTACACCTGTCATTCCCACCTTCCACCGGTGCGGAGACACGCATCTCAGTGGGAAACGTGAGTGGTCAGGCTTCTGGGGCACATTCTGGTGAGCACCACACACTTGCAGATGCACATCAAGTGGAGGCAGTAACACCTAGGTGACACAGCAGTCAGAGGGCCGCTGTATCCCTGGACCCAGCTGGGTCCCAGTCAGGTGTTGAGCCTCTTGAACAGGTTTATCCGGAGCTAATGCAGATGTTAGGGTGCAGCCATGACATTCAGAAGGGGATGTCAGCGACACCCCAGCAGGATAAAGCTGATTGGAGGAGTCCCAAAGGCTATAGGCATGGGAGATGGCGCTGGCAATGCGTGGCATCGAGGCAAACACTGCTCCCGCACTGGGAGCCTGGTACACGACATCAGCAGCATCAGTGGAGGTGTCCAAGGCATGGCGCAATCTGTGCACGGCCATAGCTGAGGGCGTCGGTAGAATGTCCGACTTGCTGGAGGCTGTGATCCAGTACCAGGCAGACTTTGATGAGGCACTACGGGACATGTCCCAATCTGACATGTGAATAGCTGAGGTGCTGCGGAGCCTGTCCCATCGCAGATGGAGGTTGGAGGGCAGCGTTGACGGACTAGGCCACATCCTATGTGAAGCGGGCGAGTCCCCTGGGCTTGCTGAGCCTCGCTGCTGCCACCTGTCCTGCAGCTCCCGGCTGGTCCTCCAGTTCCTGTCTGGGATCGTCCTCCAGCCCCTGCTAGTCCAGCACCTCCTCCTTGTCCTCCTCCTCCTCGGTGGCCACATGTTTCTTATCCTCCACCTCCAGCACATCACCTCCTGCTGTGCCAGGTTGTGGAGGACACAGCAGATGACCACAAAGCGGGCGACCATCCGAGGGATGTACTGCACCGCAGTGGTCAAGGCATCTGAACCGCATTTTGAGTCCAATGCCCCGCTCAATGACAGCCTGGGTTGTCATGTTCTGGTGCTACGGCCGATAAGAATGATGCACAATAGAACATCTAAATCTCGACTAGTTAAAGTATTTTATTATATCATAAATGCGTGGTAAAGATAAGAAATATATTACAAACTACTAGTATTGATAAATTATCCCAGAGCTGCTGCAAGTATGGCTATCCACTAACACGACTAATTCCCAACTCCTTGGGTTATAGAGTCACATGGTAGATTTATACTGCCACCTGCTGGTCGGAGGTCGTGTACATCATTATATCCATGATTGCTGATGCATATCATCACATGGGTGGCCACATGGGCCTCGTTGCATTGGATCGCCGCATCGGTCTCCGGCCTCTGTACTGGCATCATTAGCCAGGTCCTAAGTGGATACCCCGTACTCCCCAAGAGCCAGCCGGCTAACCTGGGGTGGTCCTCGAAGGCCGGGCCGGAGAATCCCCGCGACCGGGCCATGCCGCCCTGACGCTGGCACGCGATTCTCTGCAGAGCACCCCTGTATGCGAATGTCCTGCTTCTCTATATTGCGGACTCAGTTCCCTCTATGGATGAGCTGCTTAGGAGTTTCGGCTCCTTCTCTGGGTACTAGTTGAAAATAGACAAGAGTGATTGCTCCCCAGTCAATCCCCAGGGAGGAAAGCCAACTGGGGACGTTACCTTTCCGACTTGCCAAGACTAACCTTCATTATTTGGGGACCTGGGTGGCCCACACTTGGGCCTTGCTTCAAAAATGTAATTCCACTAATCTGGTTGACAGTGTCAAGTCAGACTTACAGAGGTGGGATAACCTCCCCTTGTCCTTGGCAGGCAGGGTTCAAATTATTAAAATAAACGTACTCCTGGGATATCTATTTCTTTACAACGTCTCTCCGTTTTTCTCCCCAAGTCCTTTTTTGTCAAAGTCATAAATTAATGTCCTACTTTATTTGGGCGGGTAAGACTCCAAGGATCCGCAGGGCTTTGCTCCAAAGAGATAGGCCGTCAGGGGGCTTGGCACTACCTAATTTACTATTGAGCAGCCAGTATTCAGAAGATATTGGGTGGGATTCTCTACGAACTGGCAGGGCGGGTCACTCCGGCGCCGAGGAGTGGCGTGAATCACTCCGGCATCGGGCCGCCCCGAAGGTGCGGAATCCTCCGCACCTTCAGGGGCTAGGCCGGTGCCGGAGTGTTTGGCACCGCGCCAGCCAGCCCAGAAGGGCTTGGCGCCACGCCAACCGGCGCTGAAGGGCCTCCACCGGCCGGCACGAATTGGCGCATGCACGGGAGCGCCAACGTGTGCTGGCGTCATCCCAGCCCATGCGCACGGGGGTTCTTCTCCGCACCGGCCATGGTGGAGGTTGATAGCGGAGGGAAAGAGTGCCCCCATGGCACAGGCCCGCCTGCGGATCGGTGGGTCCCGATCGCTGGGCAGGCCACAGTGGGGGCACCCCCCAGGGCCTGATCCCCCGCCCCCCCCCCCCCCCCCCCCCCCCCCCCCGAGGACTCTGCAGGCCGCCCGTGGAGCCAGGTCCCGCCGGTAAGGACCTGTGGTGATTTACAGCGGCGGGACCGGCCGCAAACAGGCAGCCACTCGGCCCATCGCGGGCCGGAGAATCGCTGGAGTGGGGGGGGGGGGCGCTGCCAATGGCCCCCGACCGGCACAACGCAGTTCCCTCCCCCGCCAAAACCCTGGCGCCGGAGAATTCGGCAGCCGGCGGGGCCGGGATTCACACCACCCCCTGGCGATTCTCCGACCCAGCGGGGGGGTCGGAAAATCCCACCCATTGTTGTTATTCAGTGATCCTGATTCCATATGGGAACAAATGGAAGCGTGCTCCTGCACGGTTTCTAGCCTTGGTGCAATAATAACTACATCCTTGCCATTCTCTTTGGTAAGGCTTTCCCCGAACATAATGGTGGTGTCCACCTTGAGAATTTGGAAGCAGTTCAGGCACCATTTTAACTCTGTTCCCTGTCTTCGCTAGCCCCCATCTGCAACAAGTACATTTTCCTGGTCACGGGTTTGGACTCGACGCTTAAGTCATTGGGAGGGGAAGGTTTTGGAGAGGTTTGGTGACCTGTGCATGGAAGGTTAGTTCTGCCAGTTTTAAGGAGTTGGCGGAGAGGTTCCAACTGCTTGGTTCCAGTCTTTTCAGGTATTTTCAGATTCGTGATTTTCCGCGCTATGTTTTACCATCCTTTTCCTTGGCTCTTCTCTGTTGTAGAGGATTCTATCTTTGGCCGGATCTGATTGGGGGTATTTTGGGCGTCTATGGCTTTATATTTCTCAGCGGAGTCGGCACCGTTGAGTGAGGTGAGGGCGAAATGGGAGGTTGAGCTGGGTCCCATTCTGGATGATGAGGTATGGAGTGAGGCCCTTCACAGGGTCAACTCCACATCTTCATGTGCTCAGCTAAGTTTGATCCAGTGCAAAGTGGTGCATAGGGCGCATCTGACTAAAACAAGAATGAGTGGATTTTTCACTGGGGTGGAGGACAAATGTGAACATTGCTCTCAGGGGCCGGCTAACCATACACATATATTCTGGCCTTGTCCCAAGTTGGTAAGCTTTTGGGCTTCTTTCTTGAACACCATGTCGGAGATACTCAATGTTAATTTGGATCCATGTCTGCTGAGGGCCATTTTGGGGGTATCAGCACCGCCCATGGTTCTGACGGGGGTGAAGGCAGATGTCCTTGCCTTCGCCTCGTTGATAGCCTGAAGACCTGGGTGGAGGTCTCCTACTCCACCCAGTGCCTCAGCTTGGTTGGGTGACCTCATGACTTTTTGAAATTTGGAGATGATTGAATCCACCATTAGAGGGTTGGTAGAAAGGTTCTACCTCAGGTGGCAGCCATTCATTTCCTTTTTTTGAGGAGCTAGTCACCGTCAGCTTTTAGGGAGTTGTGTTTGTTTTTTTGCGAGAAAGTTAATATGTGCTTTTGCTCAGAAAAATCTGAATAAAAATGTTCTAAAAAGACTTTGACGATGAGCTTATCATTTCATTCGGGCCTCGGTAGCACCAGTAGCTGGATAATTGGCAATAGCCCACGTTGGCAGACAGCTGCGTAATCTTGGTGCTAGTTATGTTTAATTGTGGGAGACATTCGTTCATTCAGAAGATAATTGGCTGCTTAATCAGGTTGACCACGAGGATCGGTCAAAGCTTCAATCATTACACCTTGATTGTTGAGTCAAACAAAGGCAATGTTTATCGTACATAAAGTTCCCCTGGAAGACATCAACAGGGACTTCAGCAACAGTTCACTATTCCACAGAAGTTGAGCAGCCATTATACTAGGCATGACAACTTTTTTATTTTTCCGCTGTGTGAAAAAGCCTTTCAATGTTTAACAGCTTCTTAATAATTAAAGCAATGTTATTTATGCATCCCTATTTATACTGTGTGTCAATATTTTCACCCGTTATATAAAAGGATACACAGTGGGTGTTCGTTGGAATGAAAGCATTTGCAGTCTGATTGTGAGTCACAGATTATAACATTTTGTTTAGCTTCCGAATAAATTGCTTCTCTCAGCGGTTTCCACTGTATGAATTGTATTTATGAGCCATAGCTGCAATGCCCTGAATTAATGTGCAGTATTATGCTGGGAAGTTTACTGGTGTTCTATAATTGATGTTGACAGCAGAGTTGTTAATATTGTGATTCTACTTCCAAACAATCTGACAATTAAAATGTATAATAATTTAGATCGTATTGCTTGTTGGTCTCTTGTGGCACAGTTCACAGACAAAATAAAATAAAACTTGTCTTTCCCTCATCCTGTAATGGCTTGCTTCATTCTCTCTGATTCATTGTCTGACTTTGTCCTGCTATTTGTCTTCTTTGGTCTCTGCTCCTTTCTCTCTCTCTCTCGCGTGTGTTGTATATTTTGTGATCTGTGTGGAGCTGGCACTGGCTTCTGTGTGTGACAGTTTTTATTCAGTGTTTTAAAATGTCTGTTCCATGCTGGCTTCCAGATCTTTCCACAGCTGTGTTTACTTTTCTCTGAGTAACACCCAGACTTAGCCAATCAAACACAGTTATAGTCAATAGTAGAGACTCACATGGTCAAACACAGAACAATTGAACACTGCACGATACTGTGGTAGCACTTTTGCTTCTGAGCCACTAGATACTGGTTTAAATTCCTACTCGGGGTCTTTCGCACAAAGATCAAGGCTGACACTCCACTGCAGTACCGAGGGAGTGCTGCACTGTTGGAGGTGCCCTCTCTTTGATGAACATTAAACTGAGGGCCTATCTGCCAGTGCACATGAGATATTAAGACAGGTGACAAAAAGCTTAGTTGAGGAGCATTTTTAAAGGAGGGGAGATAAATAGATGTTCTTTTGGTTTAAAAGTCATCAGAAGGTCATGATTTTCATTATGATCAGCCCATTCTACATTGGGAAATTAGTCTTAAAGGTGTGTTTATCGAGGAAAGCATTCTTTAAACAGAGGTTTTCATTTGAATTTAATTAAATGGTAGACGCAGTTAAAATTACCCTTCTGGAAGAAGTCAAAAATCACAACAATTTTAGCAGAAGGAACCCATTGAACCCCATGTCCCTCAGTTTGGTCTTGGGGCTGTTTAGCACAGGGCTAAATCGCTGGCTTTGAAAGCAGACCAAGGCAGGCCAGCAGCACGGTTCGATTCCCGTAACAGCCTCCCCGAACAGGCGCCGGAATGTGGCGACTAGGGGCTTTGCACAGTAACTTCATTTGAAGCCTACTTGTGACAATAAGCGATTTTCATTTCTTCAACTTGGTCTTCAACTCATGCTGTCAATTTGAACCCCAGTTCTCCTTCTCTCTTCCTGTATCCGTTTTTTAATATATTCATCCCTTTTCAAACAGTTACGCTTCTTCTTTAGTATTTCTTCATGTAGCCTCAACCTAGCAGGAAAAGCTATAAAAATCCAACAATTACATTGGATTATATGGCATTATCCAGTTAAATGTTAATTTTGACAAATCTGGATTTAAAAAAAATAGATATTTTGATTGGCAAGGGCATCAAAGTGCGGTGGGGGTGGGAAGGAAGCAGGAGGTGGGGAAGGAAGTGGGAGGTTAAGGCCTGTGATGAACGGTTACTGCCTTATCATCATGTAAGGTGATGTCCCCTTTAAGACCGGGCTTGGAACCCTGGGGACTCCGCCTCTGGCTCCGCCCATCTGGGAGCCATACATAAAGGGCTGCCTCATGGTCTGTAACAGTCAGCTCTCGTCTCTAGCTCTAGCATAGTTATTAGTCTAATAAAGCCTTCTTTACAGTTTAATCTCTAAGCGTCATTATTGAGGGTACCTCAATTTATTAGAATAAACTAGATTCAGGATGGACACAGGCCTAAAACCAGAGAAGCTCAATCTGGAAGCACGAACGCCGGAGGCGAAGGAAATTTTTAAATACTGGCTGCGGTGCTTCGAGGCCTACCTGGACTCCGCAGAGACTCCCATCCTGGGGCCACGCAAGCTGCGTCTACTCCACGCCCGGGTGAGTTACAGAATCTCTGCCACGCTCGAAAAGGCGACGACTTATGAGGAAGCGATCGAGTTACTCCGCAAGCGGTTTGTCAAACCCATCAATGAGGTGCATGCCCGTCATCTGCTCTCTACCTGCCGGCCGTGCCCGGGGGAATCGATCGACGAGTTTGTTGAAAAACCCACCGCGCTTGCCTGGGACTGTGACAATCAGGATGTGACAGGGGAAGTCCATATGAACCTGCACATCAGGGACGCTTTCGTGTTCGGCATCAGCTCGACATACATCCGGCAGCAGCTGCTCGAAAACGGGGCAAACGACCTCCAGGAGACGCTAACGCACGCCTCCTCGCTAGAGGTGGCCCGACATAACTTGGGTACGTACCCCGCGGACTCTGCCAGCTCCCCCCCGGACTTCCTCAGACTCAACCGTATTACAAGCCTGCGCCACGCGGCGACCCGCTCACCATGGGGGCACACCATGCTACTTCTGCGGGTAGGGCCAGCACCCACGCCCACGCTGCCCAGCCCGCTCCGCGATCTGCAGCGACTGCGGGAAGAAAGGGCACTTTGCGAGGGTCTGCCTGGCCAGACCCAGGGGCCAGAAAAACAAAGAACAGCCGGCCCGAAAATCAGGCTCTCGGGCCCGCAGGCCTCGCAATGCTGCTGCGCACTGACCCAACACGCCCTCTTCTGACGCTTCATCAGGCTCGTGTGAATCATGGGAGCGGCCATCTTGTCGGCGGCCAACTTCTCGACCCGACATGCGCAGCCGGCGGTGGCGGCCATTTTACGAGTCCGACTCGGCTGACGACTCTGACTTCCCGTGACTGGGTGCGATCACCCTCGATCAAACTCGGCCAAAACACCTGCAGAACTCCATGATGCAGGTCCAGGTCAACGGGCACGACACTGCATGCCTCTTCGACTCCGGGAGCACGGAGAGCTTTATCCACCCTGAAACGATAAGGCGCTGCTCCATACGCACCCATCCCGCATCCCAAACCATAGCCCTCGCACCTGGGTCCCACTCGGTACAAATCACAGGGTACTGTATTGTGGATCTCTCGATCCAGGGTGCCAAATACACCCGTTTCAAATTTTATATCCTCCCTCACCTCTGTGAGCTCGGACTGGATTTCCAGTGCAGCCACCGAAGCCTGACACTGAAGTTCGGCGGACCCTTGCCCCCCCCTCACGGTGTGCTGCCTTGCGACACTGAAAGTCGCACCCCCCTCGCTATTCGCTAACCTCACTCCTGACTGTAAGCCCGTCGCCACCAGGAGCTGGCGCTACAGTGCCCAAGATATGACTTTTATCAAGTCAGAGGTCCAGCGTTTACTGGGATAGGGGGTCATCGAGGCTAGCAACAGCCCTTGGAGAGCGCAAGTGGTGGTACTCCGGTCCGGGGAGAAGAAACGGATGGTCGTGGATTATAGCCAGACCATAAACCGATTCACGCAGCTTGATGCGTACCCCCTTCCTCGCATCGCGGAAATGGTAAATCGGATCGCCCAATACCGAGTCTTTTCCACGGTCGACCTCAAATCCGCCTACCACCAGCTCCCCATCCGACCAAAAGACCGCCCCTATACTGCCTTCGAAGCAGCCGGCCGGCTCTTCCACTTGCTCAGGGTCTGCTTTGGTGTCACAAATGGGGTCTCCGCCTTTCAAAGAGCGATGGACCAAATGGTGGACCAGTACGGTTTGCGGGCTACATACCTGTACTTGGACAATGTCACCATCTGCGGCCATGTTCAGCAGGACCATGACGCTAACCTCAAAAAGTTCCTCCAGACCGCCCGAGCCCTTAACCTGACCTATAACGAGGGCAAATGAGTTTTCCACACCACCCGGCTGGCCATCCTCGGCTATGTCGTGGAAGACGGGGTCCTAGGTCCCGACCCCGACCTCATGCGCCCCCTTAAGGAACTCCCTCTCTCCCGCAGCCTCAAGGCCCTCAAATGGTGCTTGGGGCTTTTCTCCTATTACGCCCAGTGTGTCCCCAAGTATGCGGACAAAGCCCGCCCACTCCTAAAGACCACCACTTTTCCCCTCTCGGCTGAGGCTCAATTGGCCTTCAACCGCATTAAGGCCGACATCATCAAGGCCGCTATGCACGCGGTGGACGAAACCATCCCTTTCCAGGTAGAGAGCAATGCATCAGACATCGTCCTGACTGCTAGCCTCAATCAAGGAGGCAGACCAGTAGCGTTCTTCTCCCGAACCCTCACCGCCTCCGGGGTTCGACACTCTGCAGTCGAAAAGGAGGCACAAGCCATTGTGGAGGCTGTACGGCGCTGGAGACACTACCTAGCCGGTAGGAGGTTTACCCTCGTCATCGACCCACGGTCAGTTGCCTATATGTTCGATAACACGCAACGGAGCAAAATAAAAAACGATAAAATTTTGAGGTGGAGGATCGAATTCTCCACCTACTCGTACGATACCAAGTATCGTCCAGGGGAGCTCAACGAGCCCCCAGATGCCCTGTCCCGCGGCACATGCGCCAACGCGCAGGAGGACCGCCTGCAAGCCATCCACAATGACCTCTGCCACCCGGGGGTTACCCGGCTCGTCCATTTTATCAAGTCCCGCAACCTACCTTACTCAACCAAGGAGGTCAAGGCCATGGTCAGGGCCTGCCAAGTCTGTGCGGAGTGCAAACCGCACTTCTACCGGCCAGACATGGTTCGGCTTGTGAAGGCCTCGGGCCCCTTTGAGCGACTGAGCGTGGACTTCAAGGGGCCCCTCCCGTCCACCAACCGTTATGCCTATTTCCTCACCGTGATCGATGAGTTCTCCCGTTTCCCATTCGCCATTCCCTGCCCCGACATGACCTCAGCCACGGTGATTAAGGCACTGCACGGCATCTTCACCCAGTTCGGTTTCCCCGCTTATATCCACAGCGACCGGGGTACATCATTCATGAGCGATGAACTGCGTCAGTATCTGCTCAGCAAAGGCATCGCCTCGAGCAGAACGACCAGTTATAACCCGCGGGGAAACGGGCAGGTGGAGAGGGAGAACGCGATAGTGTGGAAGGCTGTCCTTCTGGCCCTGCGGTCGAGAAATCTCCCAACCACCCGCTGGCAGGAGGTCCTACCCGATGCCCTACACTCCATTAGGTCACTCCTCTGCACGGCCACGAATGAGACCCCTCACAACCGATTGTTTGTCTTCCCCAGGACGTCTACCTCCGGGGTCTCGCTTCCACCTTGGCTTATGGCTCCAGGACCTGTTCTTCTCCGGAGGCACGCGAGGAGCCATAAAACGGACCCCCTAGTTGAAAAGGTCCGACTGCTCCACGCCAACCCCAGTTACGCGTACGTGGAGTACTCCGACGGCAGGCAAGATATGGTTTCCCTCCGGGATCTGGCACCCGCTGGATCCTCCACCACAGACGCCCCTTCCCGTGCCGCTCCCCTGCAGGACCCGTCGCCCCCTACAACACCCCCCCTTCCGGCCCTACCACCCGTTGGTGAGCCCCTACCGTGCGTGGGCCCCCCTTTACACACCCCGCCGGCGGCGGCGGCTCCGCTACCTCCGGCCCTGCCTAGTTCCCCTGCCCCGACCCGGACCAAAGCTCCGACCGCTGTGCTCCGGTTTGTGCCCTCAACTGGGACGTCCGTGCCCACCGCACCACCGCCCGAATTGAGGAGGTCGAGGAGGACGATCCGGCCACAGAGACGGATGGACCTATGATGGCACTTCACCCCCGCCGCACTCCTTTTTAAACAGGGGGTGAATATGATGACCGGTTACTGCCTTATCATCATGTAAGGTGATGTCCCCTTTAAGACCGGGCTTGGAACCCTGGGGACTCTGCCTCTGGCTCCGCCCATCTGGGAGCCATACATAAAGGGCTGCCTCATGGTCTGTAACAGTCAGCTCTCGTCTCTAACTCTAGCATAGTTATTAGTCTAATAAAGCCTTCTTTACAGTTTAATCTCTAAGCGTCATTATTGAGGATACCTCAAGGCCACAATCAGATGACCCATGATCTTATTGAATGTCAGAACAGGCTTAATGGGCGGAATGGCCTACTTTAGCTCCTAGGTCTTCTGATTTTATTCAATTAATATTTAAGACTCCCTGAATAATAAGAAGAATCTTTATTATTGTCTCAAATAGGCTTACATTAGCACTGCAATGAAGTTACTGTAGAAAACCCTCCAGTCGCCACACTCCGGCGCTTGTTCGGGTACAATGAGGGAGCATTCAGAATGTCCAAATCAACTTACGAGCACATCTTTCGGGACTTGTGGGAGGAAACCGGAGCACACGGAGGAAACCCACGCAGACACGGGGAGAACGTGCACACTCCGCACAGACAGTGACCCAAGCTGGGAATCGAACCTGGGACCCTGGAGCTGTGAAGCAACAGTGCTAACCACTGTGCTATCGTGCCGCCCATGCCATGGGAACATCTATGTGGTTTATGCTGTTACTTATTTATTCCTTCAGTTACAGGAAAGCTTTGGTGAGTGGAATATTGCATTGCAGTCTGTCATAATGTCCACTCATGTATATAATGAGATGCAGACAGGCAGTGATTGACACACGGGATAACCAATGAACACACACGACACATAACAACCAATCACCAGACAGGACACCACCACTATAAAGCACACAGGGCATTAAGACTATCCCTCTCTCTACAGGACACAGTTACTGGGATAGTAAGAGTGCACAAGCCAGTGAGCACTATCACCATGAGGTAGAGAGTTAGTCTGGTCAAGCCAGTAGGAGGTTCTCAGTTAGATTGATAGAGTGTCAACTCACAGCAGACTATGTACAGCAATCAGGAAGTTCAATAAAACAGTGTTGGACCATCTCCAGTGTCAGAAGCCTGTTTCTAGTTTCACTGCATCCAGTTGCAGTCAACGTTGAACCAACTTACTCAACACATCACAGTCTTCACAGCAAAAGTGTTCAAAAACAAGTCTTTTGTCTGTTATTTTTGATTGAGATATCAACCCATTATATTTTAAACAGATTAATGACATTATTAAAATAGCAGGACAGAGGAATTTGACAAAACTGTGTAAATGCATTCAGTGCGAATACAGCAGAATGCAATCTCCTCTAGAAAGGATAGATTGATCTCTCAACAATACTCTTGTAGAGCTGGAGTTCATGGTAATCATCCATAGGCAATTCTACGGAATTGAACCATTTTATTCTGAGTTGCCTCAAATCTCCCTCTTGACAGGCTGACAAGTGCTAACATTGGTCTTTTCAATGAAGGTAAATTGTGGTACTTCATGGGAAGTCATGAAATACTGCTAACATTCCCCCGAGTGAGGATGATCCAGTTACTCAAAAGTGAGCTCCCGTGTAAAGTGGGGGCTCCTGAGCAGGAATAACCTGGGGATATTATGGTTTTTAGCACAAGGAATCCTACCTCTACCCTGTAAAATATCGCTCATGTAAAATGGTGTTGCAAGCTTGCTTTAGTAAGAGAGCTACTAAAAGTGTGCGAAAGCTGCCTCTATGGTGAGCATACTAATAAGAATTCGCAATAAATTGTCCCATACCGAGTTATTTTTGTTGGGAAAAGATCATGGGTTTCATTATAGAAATTACACTTTCTGTATGAACAAAAGACAGGTGCTGTCACAGACAGTTATGGGAAAACGCGAATTGATGATGAGATCTTGAGTGAAGTATGGTTTTCTCACAATTTCAGCACCCCCCACCCCCGACGAATGCAGGGCCATTTAAATTGTTGTTTACTTCGGCGGGTCCCTAATATCCTGTCAGGTGGAGGGGACCATAAAATCCTGGCCCAGATATTGCAAAAGTACAGAACAGTACTGTGCTTCGAATATCCAATGTAGTTTTTCAACGAGCAGAGTTGTTTCTGAAAGTAGAACAGGTTTCTAATGTCACTTTGTTTTCTGTTTCTCCATGCGCCTGTGGAAATAAGAGGGTAATTATTCCCTCTTTGGGCATCTGACTGGCGCCTGCTCATCCTACCACTGGGCCTACGGTTTAGTTTGAGGGGCAGGCGTTTAACATAAGGACAGCAGGAAGTAAGCACCCAGAGGCAACCTGCTTGTGCAGGTTAGATGGATTGGCCATGATCAATTAGTGTCCAAAATGTTGGGTCTGGTTGCGGGGATATGGTGGGGGTGTGGGCCTGGATGGAGTGCTCGTTTGGAGGGTCGGTGAAGAATGGATGGGCGAATTACCTCCTCCTGCACTGTGGAATTATATCGACAAACAATGTTATGTGCAACCCACGGAAAAAAAACAAGGGAACATTAAAAACATTGTTTTCTAAAAACTGTTTTGAATAAATGTTAGTTGTGAGTGGGGAGGAGCTGTCGAGTATCATCCAATTGGGTAATTTGCTTTCCAATTGGCATCGGAAGCCAATATGTCAAATATACAGATGTGTTGGCTGGCGAATGAGCATGGGGCAAACCATCAGATGAAACCTCCAGAATACATTTTACCTTGGTACCGAGGGTCTCCTGCTATGGTTGTGATCCAGGTTGCTTGCGCAACCTTTGAGTTTCTTCTTGGCCGGGCCATTAGCTCAGACAGTGTGGAGCACGAGTCCTAAGATGACATTCGAGGTTCTAGTTATCTCACAGGACACCAATTTGAATGTTGAAGGGGCTAGCGCCTGGCTCAGGTAGACTCCAGTTACCCAGCAATAGGTCCTTTGAACATTAGCCTGCAACCTGTTTCTGCAGGAGTGATTGCACCCCACCATTTTGGGGACATTGCCATCCTGTTTCCCCAATTTCAACTGTGTGAATGTTACCGAGACCCTGCTCTGCTGAACACAGCTTGTTTCTGAACAAGCGCGAGTTTAATCCATGTCCAAACTGCTTTATTGTGAGTTTAGTTGGCGCTGTGGCGAAGGCTGGAACATTTGTCTACTTGGTGTTTAAACAGTGCCAGCATCAATCACGAGAATAAGCATTATCAGAAATAGATTGAAGGACCTTTCACTCTGCCTAAATAATGCATGTACTGCAGCTAATCTGAGGCATATTTCTGTCACTGGAGCTTTCCAGCTCCTATGTGGTCTAGCCTGCATTCATCAGCAAATTAAAGGTTCTGCCTCATTGTATAGTATCTTAAAAGTTAAAGATGTTCTTGGGCATCAATGTGTTTGAAAAAACCCATCAACCTTCTCAGCCGTGTTCGCACGTGGGGCAATTATAACATGCATCAATTTTCACAGATTCTCTGACATCCAATGAGAGATGGCAAAAAGGTTGAGATTAAACACTTTGCTTTGGTGCTGACACTGAATATCTGGCGCTGGCCGATGAATAATTAGCCTTTGATGTTTTTATAAAGCTAAAATATTGACCCTATGCAGCAAACAATCAGATTAAATATAGCCAATGCATTTGGAAGACTTTCCCCCCGCACTGATATTGAAATACTGTTGAGCTATGCTGGTGTTCTTAAGCAATAATGAATGATGAGGCATGAAGAATTAGTTTAGTTTTAACCAAGGCACTGATTAGTTTGGCACGGAAAGGCTCCGAAGCACAAACAAATTGCTGGTTAGCTTAGAAAAAATGCAAATGTACGGATGCCTTGTCATTCATTATTGCCATTAGATTAGTAAATTGGAAATGTCGTCATTACAAGAACATAATGCAAGGAATAATGATTTACATTGAAAAATTACACACCTTACTTATTTTCAGGAAGCAGTAATTAGAATTCAAAGAAACCAGGGTTCTTTTTTTAAAAATAAATATTTTATTGAAAATTTTTGGTCAACCAACACAGTACATTGTGCATCCCTTACACAATATTGTAACAACACAAATAACAATGACCTATTTTATAAACAAAAAATGAATAAATAATAAATAACAAAAATGAAAACTAACCCTAATTGGCAACTGCCTTATCACAAGTAACACTCTCCAAAAATATAATTTAACAGTCCAATATATAATTATCTGTCGCAACGACCTATACATATTATACAGTATATATTAACAACCCTGAGAGTCCTTCTGGATACCATATCCCATCTCTTGAAATCCTCCTCCATTTGTTCCACCAACCGCGTTAAATTTAACCTATGCAATGTGCCCCAATTCTTGGCTATCTGGATCCCCAGGTAACGAAAGTCCCTTGTTACCTTCCTCAACGGTAGGTCCTCTATTTCTCTACTCTGCTCCCCTGGATGCACCACAAACAACTCACTTTTCCCCATGTTCAATTTATACCCTGAAAAATTCCCAAACTCCCCAAGTATCCGCATTATTTCTGGCGTCCCCTCCGCCGGGTCTGCCACGTATAGTAACAAATCGTCCGCATACAAAGATACCCGGTGTTCTTCTCCTCCTCTAAGTACTCCCCTCCACTTCTTGGAACCCCTCAACGCTATCCCCAGGGGCTCAATCGCCAGTGCAAACAATAATGGGGACAGAGGGCATCCCTGCCTTGTCCCTCAATGGAGCCGAAAATATGCAGATCCCCGTCCATTCGTGACCACGCTCGCCATCGGGGCCTTATACAACAGCTGCACCCATCTAACATACCCCTCTCCAAAACCAAATCTCCTCAACACCTCCCACAAATAATCCCACTCCACTCTATCAAATGCTTTCTCGGCATCCATCGCCACTACTATCTCCGTTTCCCCCTCTGGTGGGGGCATCATCATTACCCCTAACAGCCTCTGTATATTCGTGTTCAGCTGTCTCCCCTTCACAAACCCAGTTTGGTCCTCGTGGACCACCCCCGGGACACATTCCTCTATTCTCATTGCCATTACCTTGGTCAGGATCTTGGCATCTTCATTTAGGAGGGAAATAGGTCTATAGGACCCGCATTGTAGCGGGTCCTTTTCCTTCTTTAAGAGAAGCGATATCGTTGCTTCAGACATAGTCGGGGGCAGTTGTCCCCTTTCCTTTGCCTCATTAAAGGTCCTCGTCAATACCGGGGCGAGCAAGTCCACATATTTTCTATAGAATTCGACTGGGAATCCATCCGGTCCCGGGGCCTTTCCCGCCTGCATGCTCCTAATTCCTTTCACCACTTCTTCTACCTCGATCTGTGCTCCCAGTCCCACCCTTTCCTGCTCTTCCACCTTGGGAAATTCCAGCCGATCCAAGAAGCCCATCATTCTCTCCCTCCCATCCGGGGGTTGAGCTTCATATAATTTTTTATAAAATGTCTTGAACACTCCATTCACTCTCTCCACTCCCCGCTCCATCTCTCCTTCCTCATCCCTCACTCCCCCTATTTCCCTCGCTGCTCCCCTTTTCCTCAATTGGCGTGCCAGCAACCTGCTCGCCTTCTCCCCATATTCATACTGTACACCCTGTGCCTTCCTCCATTGTGCCTCTGCAGTGCCCGTAGTCAGCAAGTCAAATTCTACATGTAGCCTTTGCCTTTCCCTGTACAGTCCCTCCTCCGGTGCTTCCGCATATTGTCTGTCCACCCTCAAAAGTTCTTGCAGCAACCGCTCCCGTTCCTTACTCTCCTGCTTCCCTTTATGTGCCCTTATTGATATCAGCTCCCCTCTAACCACTGCCTTCAGCGCCTCCCAGACCACTCCCACCTGGACCCCCCCATTATCATTGAGTTCCAAGTACTTTTCAATGCACCCCCTCACCCTTAGACACACCCCCTCATCTGCCATTAGTCCCATGTCCATTCTCCAGGGTGGGCGCCGTCCTGTTTCCTCCCCTATCTCCAAGTCTACCCAGTGTGGAGCGTGATCCGAAATGGCTATAGCCGTATACTCCGTTCCCCTCACCTTCGGGATCAACGCCCTTCCCAGCACAAAAAAGTCTATTCGCGAGTAGACTTTATGGACATAGGAGAAAAACGAGAACTCCTTACTCCTAGGTCTGCTAAATCTCCACGGGTCTACACCTCCCATCTGCTCCATAAAATCTTTAAGTACCTTGGCTGCTGCCGGCCTCCTTCCAGTCCTGGACTTCGACCTATCCAGCCCTGGTTCCAACACCGTATTAAAATCTCCCCCCATTATCAGCTTTCCCATCTCTAGGTCCGGAATGCATCCTAGCATCCGCCTCATAAAATTGGCATCATCCCAGTTCGGGGCATATACGTTTACCAAAACCACCGTCTCCCCCTGTAGTTTGCCACTCACCATCACGTATCTGCCCCCGTTATCCGCCACTATAGTCTTTGCCTCGAACATTACCCGCTTCCCCACTAATATAGCCACCCCCCTGTTTTTCGCATCTCGCCCCGAATGGAACACCTGCCCCACCCATCCTTTGTGTAGCCTAACCTGGTCTATCAGTTTCAGGTGCGTTTCCTGTAACATAACCACATCTGCCTTAAGTTTCTTAAGGTGTGCGAGTACCCGTGCCCTCTTTATCGGCCCGTTCAGCCCTCTCACGTTCCACGTGATCAGCCGGGTTGGGGGGCTTCCTACCCCCCCCCCCCCTTGTCGATTAGCCATCCCCTTTTTCCAGCTCCTCACCCGGTTCCCACGCTGTATCTCCCCCAGGCGGTGCCCCCCCGCCCATCCCCTCCCATACCAGCTCCCCCCTCTCCCCAGCAGCAGCAACCCAGTAATTCCCCCCTCCCACCCCCCCCCGCTAGATTCCACGCTAGCGTAATTACTCCCCCCATGTTGCTCCCAGAAGTCAGCAAACTCTGGCCGACCTCGGCTTCCCCCCGTGACCTCGGCTCGCACCGTGCGACGCCCCCTCCTTCCTGCTTCTCTATTCCCGCCATGATTATCATAGCGCGGGAACCAAGCCCGCGCTTCTCCCTTGGCCCCGCCCCCAATGGCCAACGCCCCATCTCCTCCACCTCCCCTCCTCCCCCCCATCACCACCTGTGGAAGAGAGAAAAGTTACCACATGGCAGGATTAGTACATAAAACTCCTCTTACCCCCCTTTTTAACCCCCCTCTTCGCCCCCCACATTCGCCCCACCACTTTGTTCAAACGTTCTTTTTAATAACCCGCTCATTCCAGTTTTTCTTCCACAATAAAAGTCCACGCTCCATCCGCCGTCTCAAAGTAGTGGTGCCTCCCTCGATATGTGACCCACAGTCTTGCCGGTTGCAGCATTCCAAATTTTATCTTCTTTTTATGAAGCACCGCCTTGGCCCGATTAAAGCTCGCCTTCCTTCTCGCCACCTCCGCACTCCAGTCTTGATAAACGCGGATCACCGCGTTCTCCCATTTACTGCTCCGAGTTTTCTTTGCCCATCTAAGGACCATTTCTCTATCCTTAAAACGGAGGAATCTCACCACTATGGCTCTGGGAATTTCTCCTGCTCTCGGTCCTCGCGCCATCACTCGGTATGCTCCCTCCACCTCCAACGGACCCGCCGGGGCCTCCGCTCCCATTAACGAGTGCAGCATCGTGCTCACATATGCCCCGACGTCCGCTCCCTCCGCACCTTCAGGAAGACCAAGAATCCTCAGGTTGTTCCTCCTTGCGTTGTTCTCCAGTGCCTCCAACCTTTCCACACATCGTTTCTGATGTGCCTCATGCGTCTCCGTCTTCACCACCGGGCCCTGTATGTCGTCCTCATTCTCGGCTGCCTTTGCCTTCACGACCCGAAGCTCCCGCTCCTGGGTCTTTTGTTCCTCCTTTAGCCCTTCGATCGCCTGTAGTATCGGGGCCAACAGCTCTTTCTTCATTTCCTTTTTGAGCTCTTCCACACAGCATTTCAAGAACTCTTGTTGTTCAGGGCCCCATGTTAAACTGCCACCTTCCGACGCCATCTTGGTTTTTGCTTGCCTTCCTTGCCGCTGTTCTAAAGGATCCACTGCAATCCGGCCACTTTCTCCTCCTTTTTTCATCCGTATCCAGGGGGGATTCCCTTCTGGTTTACCGCACAGTGTTTTTAGCCGTCAAAATTGCCGTTGGGGCTCCTATCAAGAGCCCAAAAGTCCGTTTCACCGGGAGCTGCCGAAACGTGCGACTCAGCTGGTCATCGCCGCACCCGGAAGTCCAGAAACCAGGGTTCTTAATAAGTGTATATGTAATGGCTTTCATAACACGGTTTGGTGATGTGCGATGATCTATTGGTTTCAATGCTAGTTCTTCACCTCCATTTTTGGTAACAATCAGATTGTGGCCTACTTTGCACATTCTGTGACAAATACATCGGTGTTTGTTGGTGTGATGTTTATCACCAATTGTTCTTTTTCATCAACTTCACTAACGGCTTCCAATTGTTTTAGTCATAGATACATTATTTTCCAACCTCTGTGCATTCAGATGACCATATTAGGTGGATTGGCCATGTTAAAATTGCCCCTTAGTGCCCAAAAGATGTGCAGGTTAGGTGGGGTTGCAGGGCTAGGCGGGGAATGAGCCTGGGTGCGGTGCCCATTCAGAGGGTCAATGCAGACTCGATGTAGTGATTCTGTGGGTACACATTTTTGATACATTCCGATGGCCATATACTTTTTTGCCTGGTTAACAATTGGCCCTGGTGTGAGGAATGAAAGATCAGCTCTGCTCAAAACTGTTCCTTTACTCCAAATCAAATTTTTTTACTGATTGATTTAAGTGCGAGGCACTAAACTCTTCTAAATTCAAGCATCAAAGTGATCATATCAATAAACCAAGTCACATAAAGCCAGCCCGATACAGAATAAAGATCCTTCTGCACTTCCGCTCCTAAACTTCAAAGACCAGCGCCAATGCACCAGAACGGCATTCTTTTTCCATTTGCACGAGCGTCTGCCATTCTCTCTAATAAGGTGAGATAATGAGTTGCCATTTAGGCGGACAGTTCTTGAGTTGTTTGCTAGCAACTGTGTGGAGATTTCCAAAACTCATTTGAGATGGGATCCTAACAACTAGTAGAACAATGAGACTTTCACATCCTTTTATATTTGCTGGATTTGAAGTCCGACCATAAAGATGAAAGGTCGGGTACCTGCTCCTTTCCTGGTTTTCCCACGGTTCTCAATTCTTGCTCATGTGCAATGATCCGTGCTATGAATTATCTGTGCATTCGTACATTGACTGAGGTTTGGAGCAGTGCTCGCAATTGTGGACTCGGCTAAATGGCCTGCAACATTGGCTGTTCCGACTAGCTTTTGGCAAACACCCATTTGAACTCCGTATTGGAGAGTCCCATTTGGTCAGGTGCAAATATCTTTTTGGTTCATGTTAGCAACACCTCCGGTAAGTGGATCCCACATGCTTTTACATGCCAGAGTGAATTTGCACTGCCCGATCTACCTCTACAAGCTATGGGCTTAACAACGGTACTCAGTTGTGATCCAAATTCATGCTTTTACAGATTGTCCATGTATCATAGGTGGAACTTGAACATACCTCTTGAGATGCAAATTTGGCCCGAGCGCACAGTTTAAATACAATAATAACAGAGATATGAAAACTGCTGTTCTTTTCCCACGAATAAAGAATATTTGAATTTAGGGGATTTTATCTGAAGTTGACATTGTTGAAATTTCCCCAAAATACTGGGGAAGTCTTAGTGTCCTGTCAGCCATCTTGAAGTTGAGCCAAATGGGCTTTTTGAGACCCGATCCGTTTGTTGGTTTTTCTGCTGACTGAGCTTGTGAATTGATCGTTTGACGTAGCCTCAAAAGGCCAGAAAGATTCCAGCTACAGCAGTCCATGTTTGCTGAGGTAATCCTTGCTGTTATAGCTTTCAGCAGCTGAGCTCAAAACATCCAGGTGAGAGCCTGTAGGTTGGGGAATCAAGCAGTCTGGATTCCTATCTTATTATCCAATGAGTTCTGCCAGATGATGGATGTCAGTTTTGACTGTGATGCCCCATAGTCTGTGAACAAAATGTTATGGGCCAGGGTTTAGAGAACCCCAAAGTGTATCATGGAATTCACCTGACCCACAACTTTTAATAGATTGTGCTATGGGGAGCACACGGCCCATTCTACAGGTGTGGTACAGCAGAAATGGAAAAGTATTTTTTAAAGCAAAACAATGTTTATTCTATGAACTCAAGTTAACCTTTTTAAAACATACAGTGAACATCTTAGCAACCATTAATTCAAATACAACCCCCAAAGAATGCAACACTAAGTAATCCTTTAAGTTTTCCTTTTAACATCAAAAAAGACTTAAGAAACACCTTTTAACAGAAGCACATTAGGTTTACATTCACTACTGAGAACATTTATAATTCTGAATTCCCCAAATGATCAAGAGATAGTCTTTTGATGGCAGAAAGATCAACAGTACAGCTGCTCTGTCTGGCTTCAGCTCCCACACGGAAAACAAAACTAAAACACACCCTGCAGCAAACAGCCTAAAACGAAAGTAAAAAGCTGACAGACAGCCCAGCTCCACCCACACTCTGACATCACTGCAGTAATATGAGCAGCCAAACATTTCTTAAAGCGACATTCTCATGACAAAAGACTGTTCCTGAGTCGCACCTGACTACTGACTCTGTAGGTGAAGCACTGACCAGTTGTCCTTTCTAACTGTATCTCCACTCGCATGAGGAAGGAACTGGGGGGGGGGGGGAAAGAAATAGTTTTCCTTCAAATTACACGTTCCTTTTATTTATCAGAATTAGCTTTCAGCAAGCACAATCTGATTACTTTGCTTCCGGTTAATTAAAATTTCAAGTCAATAACTGTGCATGATCAATCATCAGTTAATCAACTCATCATTATATCCAAGGTGTAATGGACTCATTGCAGCTCGGTTTAATTTGTAACACATCACTAGATTTACAAGCCTCTGTGATGTGGAGTCAACCAGTTTATATTCACTCAGAATCTTAAACAAAAGTAAGCCCAATAATTCAATCCATGCAAATGCCCCACTTAACAATTAACTAAGTGACTAGTACTTGTTTAACTGGGTCTGATTGATCCCAAACCATTTCAACTTTCGATTAAATCTCATTACCATTTCCTCAATATCACCATACTCTTGAAGCGTGCACATATGCAGTTCAAAAGCAATGTAATCAACACACGGATGTACTTAAGAGTATTTGCATTTTTCAGCAAACATCCTTTTTGTACAGCTTATTATTCATGCTTATGTAACTCATCTAATGGAGTTTCCGGCTTGTCGCCTGAAAATCTGCTTCCTTTTTCGTGGGATCTCACCCACACTGGGCGGAATGTTAACCGTGCCACGCTGTTCCTAGAACTTTAATTGGGCGTCACACCTACTCCCATTTTTGCTGGTTCTCACGCAGTCACAACTAAAATTTAAAGTGCCGATGGCGTGCACTGGAGACACGGGCCGCCACGTGGCAGGGGAAGGTCGTCAGTGGTGAAACGTGCCATCAGCCGACAATGCAGCAGGTACAGGTGCCCGGCTGAATGAACACAGAGAGACTTTTCATCGCGGCCACAGGATTCCTGCCATTGACATTAGACTTGAGAGCACATAGAGTGTGTGTACCTTTCAAAATTCAATTTCACTTGTAAATATTTCACATTACATCTGTTTCACTTAATTCATGGGTGCATCATTGTCATTTGTTGAGGCCAGCTTATTAAGAGAAATAAGTGTGCACCTCATGGTTGGCACCTATTGAGGGTTACAGGGGAGTTGGGGGCTATTTCCTTTATTGTGGAAGAAACAATGTTGTGTTTTTGCATTCACTCTCTGGAAAATGTTCATGTTAGGGTGGCATAATGGTTAGCTCTGCTGCCTTACAGCGCCAGGAACCCGGGTTCAATTCTCACACTTCCGCACCTTGTCTGCGTGGGTTTCCTCCGTCTGCTCCGGTTACCGCTGACAGTCCAAAGATGTGCAGGCTAGGTGGATTGGCCCTCAGTGACCAAAGATGTGCAGGTTAAGTGGAGTATGGGGTTACGGGGAATAGGGCGGGGAGTGGGCCTAGGTATGTTGCTCTTCCAGAGGTTCAGTGCAGACTCAATGGGCCGAATGGTGTCCTTCTGTACTGTAGGACTTCTATGGTGTCCAGACTCACCAGTTTGTTGCGCATTGAGGGACTTATAGGTTCTACCGGCCCTCCCTTCTCTACATTATACAGGATATTGGCCGCGATCACTCTGCGTGAATAATTTAGGTGAGCGCAAAGCCCTGTAAGGACTCTGCCAGCACACTTAGATGGACCATTATGTGTACCATACAGGCATTCCCCAATAGACCCCTCATTTTTGTACCTTGACTGATTGCTTCCAGGACTCCAGGCCCTATGCATTTCATTCCTCCATACTCCCGCCGCCATCACACCCCCACCTCACCCTACTCAGTCCGAGCCTCCAGGCACACTGCTGTTGTCCTGCTCCCCTCCCTTGTCCTGCGGAGTTCAACAAGAAAGACCATGGCCCTCAGACACAACTGCGCAAAGCCAACTGTTACACACAACTGCGCAAAGCCAACTGTTACACATCATCTTTAAATCAATGTGAACTGGGTGCCAAAAGATTCCCGTGTGTCTCTGACTTTAGTATGAAGCCATGATGGAATTGCAAAAGATTTGTCGGGTAGCACGGTGGAGTGGTGGTTTGCACTGCTGCCTCACGGTGCCGAGGATCCAGGTTCGATCCCGGCCCCGGGTCACCGTCCATGTGGAGTTTGTACATTCTCCCCTTTTGCGTGGCTGTCACCCCCACAATCCAAAAGCATGTGCAGGGCAGGTGAAATGGCCATGATAAAACTGCCTTTTTATATGGAAAAATAATCGGGTACTCTAAATTCTTTTTTAAAAGGGCCGGGATTCTCCGCCGGCGGGATTCGCCGTATTGCCGGTGCACGGGGGTTTCCCGACGGCGTGGGGCTGCCCCACAATGGAGAACCCCACTGACCTGCCGGCGTAACGGAGAATCCTGCCCGGCGGGCCGGGGCTGAAATATGGTGCGCGAGGCAGAGAACCCGCCCAAGGAATTTCAGAAGATTTTAATACAATGAATATTCGTGGGATATATTGTAGGTAGGAATCCAATGCAGGATGTTGTGGGGTCTGACCCACCCCAAACATGCCACTGACTAAATCTCTAAACCTGAACCCGCAGTCAGGAAATTCACCAGTCCTGCCATATTTCCTGCTCTTGTGAATCCCTTTGTGAACATTTATTCCCTCCCTCCATCCTCCCCCCCCCCCGCTGTAGATTGCCATAAAATACAGTTTCAGAGTAGAGTTTCCATGTGTTATGTCAACACAATCCAAATAGAATCAGCTCACAATTGCAAAAACAATTTGAATGCTAAAACGTGCGAGTTGTGCCTAAAAGCAGTTTTCTCCCTGCTGTCCACCATCATTGGCAGCACGGTAGCATTGTGGATAGCACAATTGCCTCACAGTTCCAGGATCCCAGGTTCGATTCCGGCTTGGGTCACTGTCTGTGCGGAGTCTGCACATCCTCCCCGTGTGTGCGTGGGTTTCCTCCGGGTGCTCCGGTTTCCTCCCACAGTCCAAAGATGTGCAGGTTAGGTGGATTGGCCATGATAAATTGCCCTTAGTGTCCAAAATTGCCCTTAGTGTTGGGTGGTGTTACTGGGTTATGGGGATAGGGTGGAGGTGTTGACCTTGGGCAGGGTGCTCTTTCCAAGAGCCGGTGCAGACTCGATGGGCCGAATGGCCTCCTTCGGCACTGTAAATTCTAAATATTATGATTTACACTCGTGCAAGATTCAATTTGTCTGGGTCTGATCCTACGCACAAAGCTGGCCACCTCTCAAAGCTACCAGATTTTGTCCATTTTACTGGTTTGGGAGTTTCTTCAAAATTGCACTCAATATCCAAGGCACAAAGGTGTTCGTCGGCAGGTTTTTAAATCTCTTTGTTGTACGTTGTGTATTCAGTATTCGCTAAGAGGTTTTGAGTCTTGCTGAGTGTGTTTCGGTGGCACACAATTATGTACCCATATACAGGGTATAGCCCAAGCTATGAGCTTGCCTCTAAACAGCTCTCTGTCTTGTCCACAAATGACTCTCGGCTCCGGTCATGTGTACTTCTATGTCACGCTCTGGCAATACTGTTTCCCAGTCCCACCTTAACCCTTGCAATGTCAGAGATCCGTACGCCACAATTTACTTGGTGTATCCCAAAGAAGCTATTAAATGGTTCAGCAAAGTTTTTAAAAGACATTTTCAGTGATTTTAAATCCGGTTACTCACAGGTGGATGATTGGACACCACTTAAGCATGATTATTTTTGCTGATCAACCCATTTTTAGCTGTGTCAGTACAACTGTCTGGTTACCGCTTTTAAATCCCCCAGCAATACTTTTTAATGGAAGGAATCACATAATCTTTACAGTGCAGAAGGAGGCCAGTCAGCCCATCAAGTGTGCACTGGTTCTCTGAAAGAGCATTCTATCTAATGCCACTCCCCGACCTTATCCCCATAACCTTGCAGCCTCTTATTTAATAGAACTGCTGGAAATCACGAGAGAAGCCAGCAATTCCTCATCTCTCTCTCTCATAGAATTCCTGCAGTGCAGAAGGAGGCCATTTGGCCCATCGACTCTGCACCACCCCTCTGAAAGTGCACCTTACTTTGGCCTAATCCCTGTCCTATCCCCGTGACCTCACCTAACCTGCACATCGTTGGAGACAAAAATATGCAGCTACTCGATCAGGAATTCTTGGAAGATTTTAGTTTGAAGCCTGAAGTTTAACTTTAATTGGTGTAATTTGGATGCAATTTTCTGATTCTCTGCCCAGAGTAGAAGCTCCACCCTGATATCTCAACACAGATTAAAGCAATCATCAACTGAAGCGAAACCAGCTAGAAAAATAAATTAACTAAAGGAAATCTCGACAACCAATATTTTGAAGTTGAGGACAGAGACAGTGTTCAATTAATGGAATACTTTCACAGAGAATTAAAAGGCCCCCTAGTAACAAGCCGAGCATCTGTGTTCTTTCATTTTTGTACAATTAACTTTTTTGCAAATAAACTATCAATTAGATCAAAGTTTAATCAGATGCAGCATGCAGAAGAGGGAGATAAACCTGCTGATTTTGTCTCCCTTTGTAATCAAATGTTTGGAGATTTTTTACTATGCCCCTGACAGTGTCTGGGTTTGTAAGGCTTTGATTGGAATGTACAAAGATGCGACTGGTTGCCTTTAGTTTTTACTCTTGTTTGATTTGCTTGAAGCAGGGAGGGAGAGAGATTTCTGCCCTGTTCTGCGGATGAAGGGAACACAAGTCTTGTCAAAGATATACTTAAATCAAGTGACACTATATACATACTTAAAACACGGCTGGAGGTGAAAGAAAGTTGCACTTTAATAAAGTACAGCGTATGGCATTGAGGAGGGATGTAAATTCTACCGACTCCACATTTTGCACCTGAATTGTGTGAGCAAGTAGCAAATTGGAAGACGCACAAACGGCACAGATTTGTGGGTAACCCAAGCATAGCGTAGCCTAATCCAATTCTCCTCAAAACGGTGGCTTTATTGCTGATGCTTCAATGACTGAAATATCAACTCCACCATTTCAACCAACTTAAAGTGGAATCAGAAATTATACAAGTTTCAACTGGCCAGAATTTCCTTTTTGGTTAGTGCCTGAGACATGCTCTAGGCAACTATGGGGTATCAAATATGACAGTGCCCTGTGCCTTGGCGCGGCGGGGTACCTGCTGGAGTGCCTAACGCTCGGGAAAGTAAAGTTTGAGTTGAGGGGAGGATGGAAGGGTTCTACAACTCCTGTGCCTTGTTCATCATGCATTTTCATGAATTGGATGACATCGAACATTGTGGGGGGCGGGGTTTGGGATGTTTAAATTAACGATGATTCATTTTCATTGGTGTTTTGTATTTGAAATGTTCGGCATTGTTTGAGGGTGGGTGGGATGAGGGGATTGTTGGCTAGGGGATTGCCATTGTATTTGTTGTTATTGTTAATTATTTGTTGTAAATATGATGAAAATGTGAAAAAGGAGAATAAAAATATTTTTTAAAATATGTGATAGTCACCAATACAGTAAATGTGGGATCTCTTGTGTTCAGCTGTCACCAAATCTGTTGAGGGTCTCAATGTAATCCACAAGGGGTTTGTCTCTATGCTAAGATATTGAGAATGACAAGGGGCAGGATTTTCCGCCCCCCCCCCCCCCCCCCCCCCACCGGGCCGGGGTCGGAGCATCGCCGGGGGGGGGGGGCGTGAATCTCGCCTCCGCCGGCTGCCGAATTCTCCGGCGCCGGAAATTTGGCGGGGGCGGGAATCGCGCCGCGCTGGTCGGCGGCCACTGGCAGTGGCCCCCCTGGCGATTCTCCGGCCCGCCGACCGGCGGGGTGCAAACCACTCCGCAGCCGGTCTCCGCACCTTTGCGGCGGCCCGATGCCGGAGTGGTTCACGCCACTCCTACCCACCGGAGTCGCCCGCCCCGCCGATTACGGCAGAATTCCGCCCAAGGATTCTGGTTAAATTCAATGAAATGAAGTGTATTACTCGCAGCGGCTATATCCAATCTGCTCAGGCCTTGGTCTAGCCTGGATCTAAACAGTTATATCAGTTGATTACTTGACTATACACCTGACTCTTTTAAGGTGGACATGAAGTCGTACTGTTAGCACCGAGGTAAGCAGCCACGCATAAGCCTTAACCTAGAGCACAAAGAGATTTATTATTACTAACAATCAAATCACTACCGC
Source organism: Scyliorhinus torazame (assembly GCF_047496885.1). NCBI lineage: Eukaryota > Metazoa > Chordata > Chondrichthyes > Carcharhiniformes > Scyliorhinidae > Scyliorhinus > Scyliorhinus torazame. The sequence continues at coordinate 19,345,270 of NC_092721.1, read as the reverse complement.
TCCCTGGAGGGTCTCCATCCCCGACCTGCACCCTAGAGGGTCCATGCTTGTTAAGGGGAAGCTCCGCCACGTTGCCGTGGAGGTTCATAATCCCCGGAGGGCACGAGAAACCTGATGGTTCCTATCACGTGACCTTGGCTGGGGTTATAACACCTACCAATACAGAGTCACAGACAGTAGTGAACACATGGATCACAAGAAAGAGGACATCCATCATGGAGGCTATACCTTTTATGATCGAGCCTTACACATGGTGACATCATTGTAGCATCAGTGTGCAGCTACATAAATGTACATGTCATTAGTGCATGTCATTGTCTGCATTGGCATGCGGACAACACCACAAAAGGAGCTACTGCAAAGGCAGTGGGTTACAGAGCACCAGGATATATATTTGCTGGGTGATTTTTCATTCTAAAGGTCTTCAGGAATGGCTTTTCTAGATGAAGGGGCTGCTGTATCTCATTACCATATCCCATAGACTGTTCATTGAGCATTAATGACCGCACATCCATTCAATGATCATGAAATTCTAATAAAGTCGGTTGAACCACATGCCCCGAACTCCATGGCTGAGCGATGGTTGTCAGTGACGTCAGCCTCTAAATGTTTCACGTACTCTTTTTGCAAACAGTCAAGCGTACGATCTTCGATCTGAAATAATCAGATCAATATTAATCAGATATTGATCCAATATTAATCCAATCCATAGCAATAATTTACCAACACGATCAATATATATCAAACATTGATCAGAGAGTAATAATTGATTAATAGAATCTGACATCTGATTAATATTGATCTGATTAATCAATAATTTCTATCAATTGGATTAATATCAATCTGATTAATGCTACGCCCTCCTTTTGCTTTAAGACAAAAATGAGGAAACTGAAAAAAATGAATATCTAAACATAAATAAAGCCCAGAAGATTGAATGCTTCAATAAAAATGATGTGATTAATTAGCGGGGGATGCATTTTCTTCGATTACCAACCAGGTAGAAAGTTTGTAAATTATCCCCATTATCTTGTGCACAAAAGTTCTTGGCTAATCGGCTGTATATTTATTAACTTCAGTGGTGCTCAACACCTTAATGTCTGATATATTTAGCAATATTTTGTCTTAACCTTACATTTCAAATATATTTTATTGTAGTTTCTTTCTCGGCCTATTTAAACGCAGGTAGAAAACTGTTCCTTACCTTTTCGTAAAGAAATTATTTCCAACAGAGTTGCTTAATTTCTTGTTCTTTTTGGTTTGAGTGCTGAATTGCTTCTGCGTGAAGGTCATTTGGTCAGTTGAGAACACCTATCACTGGAAACACAAGTCTACACTGTCCAATTGGTGCTATTTTGGCGCCAGTAGGAATCCGTTTTGCAAGTGTTCAAATACGTTTGATCAAAAAAACTAGACTATGTCGAAACTACTGCTCTCATTACAACCCAATAAAATGGCTCTTGCGATCTTCTTTGCCTTCTCTTTTCCCCCTTTTGATCTACAATGATTGAATTTGATGGGTTTGGGTGATGCAGGGTGCCAGGGAGTGACTGACTTAAACTGCAGCTTTGTTAACTTCAAAATCTTGCTCTGGATGTTCATGACAGTGAACTGGAGACCAACAAGCTGAATCCCAACTCTTGGACAACTTGGGGAATTCTTGGGTGGGATTCTCCGAGCCCTCGCGCCGAAATTGCGCTTGGCACGGGGTCAGAGAATGGGCGTCAAACCCGAGATCGGGTCCGACCCCGCTCCTGCGATTCTCCGGTCCCCGGACGCAGCGCTGGTCGGGGGCCATTGAAAGAGGCCCCCGAGGCGATTCACCGAGTGCAGCTGGCCGAGTTCCCGCCGGCGTGGTTCTCTCATGGGTTCCACCCGTTTGGAACTCGGCGTGGTGGATCAGGACTCAGTCCGCGGCCGTCCTGGTGGGGGGGGGGGGGGGGGGGGCGGGGGGATCATTCATGGGGGGGGGGGGGGGTTGGGGCCGCCAGGGCGGCCAGGCTACCAATCGGGTGCCACCGATCAGCAGGCACGCGCGATCTGCGGGGGGCGGGGGGCTATGCTTTGGGTGCCGGTCCACGGTGTGGGTCGGCCATGTCGCGCGGGGCGGCTGCCAAAGGCCGCCGCCGTGCGCCTGCGCGGACCCTCGGCCAGTGCAGGGCCCCATATCGGCAGCCAGAGCTGTGAGGAGCACTCCGGGGCTCTGCTAGCCCCCTGCAAATCGGAGAATCACCCTGGACTTTCTCCAGGTAAGTCCAGAGTGATTTGCGTGCGCTTTTTTGCAGCTGTGGGGACATAGTCCCATTATTGTCCCATTATTGGAGAATCCCGCTGCTTATTCCTATTAACTGAACGTATATGGTGGGCGTTTCCGTGTAACCCACCACATGTTTAGCAATGGCGGAGGTATCCCGCCATTGGCTGGTGGCGGGGTCTTCTGGTCCCGTCATTGTCGATGGAGTTTCCCATTGAATACACCCCAAGCTGCATAAACGGACGGGAAATTACGGTCATAACGTGGATACAAGGGTGAATATTATTTTGCACCGAATATACTTAATTTAAACTAGGCTATACTATGACTGAATTAATTATTAATAATCTACAAAAGGAAAATGTGGTAGGATGTAAAGTGATATTGCAATGCCCACTGAATCAGTCACCTGTTCGACATGACCACCCCTAATTTTAATCATCTTTTAAAAAATATTTTAAAGGTGTTTGGCCGGGGATTTCCCGACAGCATGGGGCTGCTCCCAATGGGGAAACCCCATTGGCCGGCTGATGGGATGGAGAATCCCGCTGCTGGCGGGGGCGCGCCACACCAGAAAACTGGTGCGACGGGGCAGAGAATACCACCCATTGCCTTTGGTATCGGAGTCAGAAGGTTCTCGGCTCAAGTCCCAGTCTGGAGAATTTAAATTGACAATCCAAATATTACCGAGCGAGTGCTGCACTGTTGAAAGTTCTCTGCCTGGTTATAGTGGGTCCTCAGTCATTTAATTCGTGGTCCTTAGAGGGACACTGAAGAAAGCTCAGATAAAGGGAAGAAGAAGGAAATTTTATAGCGCCTATCACAACCATTGGATCTCTCAAAGTGCTTTACAGACAATGAAGTACTTTTGAAGTCTAGTCACTGTTGTCATGTAGAAAACGTGACAGCCAAGTTGTGCACAGCAAGCTCCCACAAAAATCAATGCAATAATGAACAGGTGAGCAGTTTTAGGATGACAGAATCATAGAGATCCGACAGTGCAGCATGGGGTGATTCAGCCCATCAAGTCTGCATCGACCCTCCGAAAGACCACCCCACCCGCACTCACTCCACTGCCCTATTCCCGCAACCTCGTGTATTGATCATGGCTAACCCACCTAACCTGAACATCCCCAACACCAAGGGGCAATTTAGCGTGGCTAATCCACCTTATGCTGATTAAGAAATAAATACTGACTTGGATACAAGAGAGAACTCCACTGCACTTCATTGAAATAGGACCATGGGATGTTTTACATCTACCTGAGGGGGCGTATAGAACCTCAGTTAAATGTTTCACCTGAAAGATAGCACTTCCAACATTGCAGCACCCCTCAGTACTGCACTGGGCGTACAAACTTAGATCATGCTGGAGTGAAACTTGAGCACTCACCTTTCAGTATCAGAAGTGGGTATGCTACCAACTAAGGCACAATGGATATCCAAGGGTCTAATAATTTGACATTTTTACTTTTCTGGGCCCAGGAAAGGCTGGAGTTAAAGGAGGTGCATGGTCCACCACTGTAGAAGGGACTTTAGTTGGCGGATTAGTTGCCTTAATACTCTGTATTCATTTTAACCAGCTGCTTGCCTATATTTCATGGAAATAGGCACTTGGCAAAGCATGATGGATATTTAGCCTTATTTCAGTCAATAAGTTCTGTATGAAATAGTCAGAAGGTCATACAATGTAAACAGCATATTGTTTTGCTGACAGCAGACAATTATTATTTTTCTTAGGCAAGGAACCCAAGGTCTCTTATTAAAATCTAACTCCGGCCTGCTCATTTTTCTGTCTCTTGCTAATCTAAAGAATGCTTTCTGTCCTAGATATTGCTTACTGTATCATATAAATTGCCTGCCTTTACCTCTGTAAAACGGGGACAATTGGAATGACTGTGGTCTCTCTCCCCCCCCCCCCCCCCCCACCCCAGAGAACTTTGTATTTAATTAAAGGACCTTTGGTGGAAACTCAAAGTGCTGACTTATAATTTCTTCGACAACCACCACCCATCACCCGGAGCTAAAGTCTTCGGGTTCCTGTCAACCTGGGACATACAATTTGGAGGAACTAGGAATGGAAGCCACATTGGTTGCTAAGACAGTGACAATTCCTTTCTTAAACTAACAGACCCGCTAACTTCGAAAAGTGCAGCTCAGAAAAGCATACTTGATTTGTCAACATGTTCAATGTGGCATGTTTTGTTCTCTATGTTGCATGGGGCCAATATGAGATAAATTAAAATTTACTCTAAATGGTGTTCCTGTGCAATCATATATTATTGGTGATTACAATTAGCCTGTTGTCACGTAGTATACATTAGTCTATATTTCAGAGGATGGGAGAATTGCATGCAAAGACACATGCAGAATTAAAGCATCCAGTTCACATAGCTAGGACTTTCATTGTCATGACCCATGGGTCATGCTATCATATGACTAGATATTGGGCAATAAAGGTAAGTCCTTATCATCGGCGACTTGGGATTCACTTACAGGAGAGATCAATGGTACTAAATCTAAGTGGATAACTAGTGGAGACCTGAAATTTGTAATACTTCCTTTGGGAGAACAGTGGCTAGTTCTGATGTTGCTAGCTTTGTGAATATGTGGTTGAATTTCAGCTGCCTTTTATCCATCCTTTTGCCCTTTAGACAAGTGTTCTTTTCCTCTTATTTTTGTTCCTCATCCGCCACCTTAAACCTTCACACCCCTGCATCACGGGTTCAGTGTGTGCCACCTACAAGATGCAATGCAGCAACTCACTCAGGCTCCTTTGACAGCACCTCTCAAAACTTCAGCCACCACCATCTGCAAGGACAAAGCCATCAGTGCCAAATCACACACCATCCGCACATGGACATGTATGGACATTCATCTATTGTCGCTGTATTAAAATCCTGGCACTCTTTTGCTCGTAGCATTGTGGAAGCACCTTCAATAAGCAGATGGCAAAGGTTCAAGAAGGTTGCTCACCACCACCACCTCAAAAGCAACAAAGGAAGGGCAATCAATGTTGCCCTTGTCTGTGTAAGGCCAGATAGTGAGACACAATAAATACTTTGAGGGCACTAATTCCTACCAGGGTACAGGATTTGTGAATACTAAACACACTTGCTGAAGTGGCCATTCTTACCGACCAAGGCAATCAGTTGCTGGGACCTTGAACTAGAATGTGCTGCAGCAATATTTGTGAATTTGAATGAGTTCCATGTTTGCTGTATTTCAGCAAGCTGGCTGGACGTACATATCAGAGATGGAATAGGCAGGGCACATTGGATAAAATGTTTATTCCGGGTGTACAATCAATAACCGACAGTTGCGAATAGTCAAATTACAGGGATAGGACGAAATTCATAATTGCATGAATAGAAGAATTGTTTCGGAATGTGATGGCCCATGACCCTCTGTCTTGTTTCAGATGTTAATTGAAGGTTTATGGTTAATGCTTTTCTTTATTAACACAAGATATTGGGCGTGAATTAATGAAAACAAAGGAATTGTGTTGTGGGCAGGTTTAGCGGGGTGTTTCCCAATGCTCGTAGTGCTGGAAATGACGCGCTATCGAACGGGACATATTTTTTCGAGGCCGCTCTTATCTTCCTTTCCTACACTGAGTAGCTCCGCCTGTCAGTGCAGTGGCGCCCCGATTGCCTGATCACACAACGCCGCCTCTGGACCTCGCCAACGCCCCAGCTTGCCTGTTGAATAGGGAATTTGGGGGGCTCCCACACTCCACCTCAAAAGGGCAGGACAACCCAGGCCCGATCCCCAATGCGGGCAAAATGCCTCCTTGTCACCTTGGCACTGTCAGCCTGGCAGTGCCAAGCTGACAAGCAGGTGGCACTTCCAAATCGCCCAGGCGGCATTAGCAGTGCCACGGTGCCACCCTGCCCTGAGGCCAACCACCCAGGGACCTCCAATTGCCTCGAAGCCCGCCCCCCCCCACCAAGTTCCTTTCTGCCTGGTCCCTGTTTGTGGGGCCCAGTGTTAAACGGCGCCCGGCTTTGGTCTCCTTGGTGAGGCCATTAGATTCCAGGAATTGGTTCAGTCATGCGATGACATATTTAAGTGAGCCGAAATGCACACCAATATGCAAATTTCGGTTCCACCCATTGTGGGCGGGATCCCAATTGTGACGTCTCGCGAGATCCCGTTAGACCTTGTGAGGTATGGCGAGCCGGATAAATTTTGTGAGAGGCCGCTCGCAAAATTTACCGGCCATGTCGCTTCCCGAGTCGGACCCGACACGATCGCGAGATTGCGCCCATTGTGTTGCTTTTATTGATGACCAAATGTATTTCGATGTGAAAAACAATACCTCAGATTTCACTAAATTTCTCTCCATTCTGTGAACCCAACTCAACTGCACTTATTGATGGGCCTTCATAGATTTCCTCTGATTTCCACTGCCATGAACACTGTGACTTGTGATCTACAACATTACTCAATGTACAAGGAGTAAAATTGTGAACTGCCTTAACCTGCCTTTATCAGGACCTTTCTTTCACTTTGTTTTGGGGATGTGGCAAGGCCAGGATTTACTTCCCAGCCCTAGTTGCCCCTGAAGAGGTAGTGGTGAGCTGCCTTCTTGAACCGCTGCAGTACATGTGGTGTAGGTACACCCGCAGTGTTGTTAGGAAGGGAGCTGCAGCATTTTGACCCAGCGACAGTGGAGGAATGACCGATAGAGTTCCAAGTTAGGATGGTGTGTGACTTGGAGGAGAACCTGCAGGTGTCGGTGTTCCTGTACATCTGCAACCCTTATCCTTCGATATGGTAGATGCCGTGGTTCAAAGGTTGTGTTGAAGGAGCCTTGGTGAGCTGCTGCAGTGCATCCTGTGGATGGTACTGTTAGGAATCCGGACTAGACCCCAGCATTTGTGCGATCACCAAACTGTGAGGAAAGGATACTTCACTTCAGGAATGATGACTGACCAATAGGTATATTTTATGTGAAAATAAAATTTAATTTAGACACAGAATTAATCACATTAACATCAAAGGAAATAGCTTTACAATTATCAGTTAATTAGTTCTTAAACAAAAGAAAAAACATAAACTTAACATCTACACCTGCTGCTAAGTCCAATTAAGCAACCCAATGCAGTTCAAATGACTCGTATAAATAACATTAACAAAACGGGTTTACTAGCTCAGCTGCGTAGAGACTTTTGGAGAGAGTTCCTTTCAAGAGCAGATTCAGTACACTTCTCCTCAACCTTACAGCATTTGGAAACACTGCTGTTCAATTTAAAATCCTTCTGTCTTGTCAGACTCCAAAGCTATGGCAAGCTGCAAACTACTGACAGACCTGACACCTCCCATTAATTATTTCATCTGTATCCCACTTAGATGTCACATTGCCTGCTTAGCTAGAACTTAATACAACCCCTCATAAATGATCTACTTTCCAGGCCATCTCCAGCGATCACAATATCCCCTTTAACCCTTTATCTGTAACCAAGTAAGGGTTGGAATCACCTTTTACAACTCCTTAATTACAGCCTAGACACACAGTCTGGATACCTTAACCTAGATTAATAATATCACTGCAACAAATATATACCTCGCCTCAGGCTTTTAATAACAGTACTAACACACACAAAAAAATAGAATGTAGAAACAATTTATCCATTCATCACAGCACACACTAGTGCCCAATGGTCATGGAGGGAGTGAATGGTTTAAGGCGATGGATGGTGTGTTGCAAAAGCGGGCTGCAATGCCTTGGATGGTGTCAAGCACTGAGTGTTGGTGTTGCACTGATCCAGACAAGTGAAGAGTGTTCCCTCAAACTCCTGACTTGCCCTTTGTGTCTGGTGGTCAGGCTTTGGAGGGTCAGGAGGTGGATTACTCTTTTCTTCCTAACAGAATTATGAATGAAGCTGCTATTGTAATTTGGGTTCCACAGTTTTTAAAATCCATATAACAACAGCGGTTGAGTATCAAAGCCTCATAGATTGAATTATTGGTTGGAATTGAGGGGTTCAGATGATTAGAAGAATAAAACAGTTGTTTTTTGACTGACCTGGTGAAGCTGTTGACTTCTCTTCATTTACCTTCATGAGCATCAGCTTTGGGCACAGACTATGTGAGTCTCAGTAAGATATTTAACCATGGAATTGTCTTATTCACCTATGCACACTTTGCATCAGGGGTCAATCAGTGGCAATCAAAAGCCAGATGTGAAATGTCTTTTGAATTTGTTTTTTCTCCTTCTTGAGCTAATGACATTTTTAGTGTCCTTGTAACATTTCTTTGTTGCTGCAAACAGAAAAGGTACTGAGATGCCCACACTCTGGATTTTTGTAAACCACGATGAGATGTTTTTTAAGGATGTTGCTCATACAGGCAAGATGGTGACCTGTTCAAAGCCCGCGCAAACATTCTGCTGAGGTCCCTACACATCACATGACACAGAACCAGCACGAATGTATTCCCGGGTACATCACACCCCTCCCTTCATTAGTGAACAACAACAATTAACGTTTGTACAACAGATCCCTGGGAATGTCATTTCTACACATGTATACAATTCACCAAGACAGTCTCTGTGGTGGACGTCCATTCGTTTTTGGTAGAATTTTGCGTTCTCGAACTCGGCTACTTGCAACCTCAGAAGTATCCTCATTCCTTTCTGTAGACTGTACTTCCTGAGTAGTTATTTAATATCTGTCACTGTGAGCATTGGAAAGTCCTCGGAAATAGAATCTGAACTTGTCACTGTCTCTTGTCTCCATTCCAAAGTCTAGCTCTCTAGATCTTCTAAAGATAGAACTGTGGTGATGTGCATCAATGTAAATGCATGTAGGCTAGCTAGACACTAGAGGGAGCACTAGAAACTTCACACACACACACTCAACCAATAGATGAGTTAGATAGGATGCGGCCATTGGGCAGTCACGATACACACAGAGGTGACACGACCACAGGGGGGCATTACACCAACCCATATATAAAAGGACACCACACACATGATCTGCCTCTTTCCAGTGGAGACAGTCAGTGAGTACAGAGACAGCGTTGATTCAATATTACACCCACCACATGGATTGCAGCAACTGGTTAGTCAGTCTGGGTAGCTATAGTAGGATTAGCAGTAGTGTCGAACCCGAGTAATAGAAGTGTAAATAGTTTAATAAACGTGTTGAAGTTATCTCCATGTCTGAACCTTCCTTTGTCAAGTGCACCACAAGGAAGCCCCTTATGTTTCCCCTACAACATAACAAATCAAGAACCTCTTCAGAAGGTTCTGAAAACTCACTTTGTGCAGCAAGTAACTGCTCAGCATGAGGTCACCAAACTCTTTCACCGTCTGTCTGTACGGTTTATGATATTGGACCTGTCTTTGCTAAGATTAGAGGTGATACCCATTTCTTGTTGGTGGTATAATTCCTAGCTAACACTCTCTTCTTGCTTAAATACTCAACTTTTGGAGATTTTCCCCCTCTGAGCAATTTGCTGTCATTTGACAATCTCTGAAGTATCAGGTGGAGTTAACAAATCAAACGGTGTTCGTAGTTTTCTCTTGAACAATAGCATTGACGGTGAACTTTTCATGGGAGCATGTACAGTATTCTGACAAGATATTAGAAAGTTGTTTCCTCTTCTTGATAACGTTCCCTGGTCCTTCGATGTTTTGATAGAATGCTTTAATGATTGCACAAATCTTTTAGCCAATCCATTCGTTGCTGTATGATTTGGAACTGACTTGATATGGAGTACGGCGTTACTTTTCAACACCATTGAAGTAAATATCACTGATATATTGTCGAGTTTCTCAGTGGACCGCTAAATCGTCATTTACTTCATTATCGCGACTTCTGGCCATTTCAAGTGCAAGTCCACATTGCACAATGATTTTTTTTTTCAACGTTCACATCGGTGGCAGTGCTTCACCTGACGTCTGTGTGTTTGTGAACCCAGTCCCGAGAATCTTACATTGTTCCCGATGCTGTCCCACAATTAGTTGACAAAAATCCTCTTTCCAGCGGTTTTTCCTGGCACAATCCTCCGCGCCAGTTTTCTCTCCTGTTATGTTTCTTTGTTGCCGCAAAGAGAAAAGGCAAGGAGGTGTCCACGCTCTGGAATCACGTAAAACATGATGAGAGGCTTAGTAAGGGCGTTGCTCAATACAGTCAAGGTGATGATCTGTTCAAAGCACACGCAAACAACCTGCTGACGTCACTATGCATCACGTGATGTAGAACCAGCAAGAATGTATTCCCAGATGCGTAACAGTCCTGAATGAGAATAATTACTGCAACTCACACTTGGAAACATACCAGAACTGTCCCTACCTTTTAATTGGTCAATTCCAGATTTGCTGCCCTATTAAGGATGATGGACGCCCGATGTCATAGGCCCAATCAGAAGTCACTGGGAGTGGTGGATACTGCCGGGACAGGCAGATGAGCATGAGGGCACCTCAACATGGAGTTGCCTGCAATGAAGTTATAAATTAAAAGGCCTGAATATACATCGAGTTGGAGGCCTATTCAAGATTTGGGCATTTGCCTTTAAGCCCTGTGGCCCCTTCACTAGGGGCATTGCGCCTCCAGCTCCAATGATCCCCTGGCCTGCGCACCACGTTAAATTAGTCTGCAGCTACCATACTTGGGGGGGGGGGGGGGAAGAGGGAGAGGGAGAGAGAGACAGGGAGAGAGGAACGGAGGGTGGCTTTGATTTTGGTGAAGTAAAAATGCCACCACAAAATGCCCTGTACTTGGGGCCTTTTGTGAACTACTTCATTTGAAAATACCCCAGAGGTAGGAATGTCCCAATCCAATCTCCACAGGGCCGGGTAAATTGAAGCCCTTTGACTCAGTAGCAAACCACAAACTTTTATTTACTTATTGATCCATAAGGGAATCATCTGGAGCTCTTTTCACAACTGCAATCTGTGGGTTACATTGCCATTTTGAAATCGCTACATGGCTCTAGTATTTTCCTAACATGTAGGGTGTACTTTATATTGGTGTATTCCTGTTCTGGTAATCACTCTGACTATCAGACCATCAATCCGTGTCAATGCTTGAGAACACTGATTGAGATTAAACAATTTGCAGTTTTCCACCAAGAAATTGTTCTGATCAAGTGAAGTAAAAGCCTCCATTTTAAGAAAAGTAGCAACATATATTTAAGTTGCAAAATCAAGTATAGGTTACAAACCAAGTAGACAACAAGGCACAGACTGGGCAGTATTGTTGACAAGCAGATTGTATATTGCATTGAGGAATATTGCTTGTGCTGCCTGAGTAGGAATATTTTTGGAAGGGATGTTAATGACAGAGGACGGGATTTTCCGTTGCGAGTCCGCCTTGCTCATTCTGCCAGCGAGAACGGAGAATTTAGTGCTTAGTCAAACCTCCATTCACTGCAGGGGGCATGGAGAATCCAGCCATTGTGAAGGAACGGAGCATGAAAGTCATTGGCTTCGATTCTCCGCCGGCAGGATTCTCCATTTTGTCGGCGCCCGGGGGTTTTCCCGACGGCGTGGGGCTGCCCCACAATGGGAAGCCCCATTGACCGGCCGGCGTAACGGAGAATCCCGGCCGGCGGGTCGGGGCAGGAATGTGACGTGGCGGGGCAGAGAATCCCACCCAGAGTGTGAGAAAACTGGGGCAGTGAGTAACATTTTTCACCACACACCTCCCATTCGATTGGAGTGTTGAACCCTCTTCAAACCCAATATGTTGTCTGGATAGAGGTTAAAAAAGACTGAAAACCACAAGGCTTTTAAGGAGCTCACTCTGAGTCCCTTGGCAAGGGGTGCTAACACTATCTGAAATCAATAATATCATTTATCAGTGTCACAAGTAGGCTTACATTAACACTGCAATGAAGTTACTGTGAAAAGCCCCGAGTCGCCACATTCCGGCGCCTGTTCGGGTACACAGAGGGAGAATTCAGAATGTCCAATTCACCTAACATGCACGTCTTTTGGAACTTGTGGGAGGAAACCGGAGCACCCGGAGGAAACCCACACAGACACGGGGAGAACGTGCAGACTCCGCACAGACAGTGACCCAAGACGGGAATGGAATCTGGGTCCCTGGTGCTGTGAAGCAACCGTGCTAACCAGTGTGCTACCCTGTGGCACCCAATGCACTCTTTGTGAATCAGAACTTGGGTCTCAGGCATGTGCTATATTCTCAACATTCATTGCAGTTGGCAACTGAACAGATACTCATTTGCAAAGATGCATGTTTAGTTTTGTGCTCAGTTGTACCAATAGGTACAATAGGTGGGCAGCACGGTAGCATAGTGGTTAGCACTATAGCTTCACAGCACCAGGTTCCCAGGTTCAATTCCCAGCTTGGGTCATTGTCTGTGTGGAGTCTGCACATTCTCCGGGTCTGCATGTGTTTCCTCCGGGTTCTCCGGTTTCCTCCCACAAGTCCCAAAGGACGTGCTGTTAGGTAATTTGGACATTCCGAATTCTCCCTCCGTGTACCCGAACAGGCGCCGGAATGTGGCGACTAGGGGGCTTTTCACAGTAACTTCATTGCAGTGTTAATGTAAGTCTATTTGTGACAATAAAGATAATTTTTTAAAAAAGGTTGGTCCCACGGTACAGGCCCCCCAGCGACCCCCGAGGACTTCAGTAGCCGGCCTACAAGCCAGGTCCCGCCGTGATGGACCATGTCCATTTCACGCCGGCGGGACTGGCCAGGAACCAACAGCCGCTCAGCCCATCGGGGCCCGGAGAATTACCAGGGGGGCCGCTGCCAACGGCCCCCGACTGGCGCGGCGTGATCCCCGCCCCCGCCCAAATACCGAATACGGCAGCCGGCGTCGGAGCGCGGGGCGGGATTCACGCCGGCTCCACGGGGGCCGGGTTGGAGAATCCCGCCCGAGGGTTCAGGTTAAGAAGCTTTTATCAAATGCTTTGCTCTGAGAAGTAGGAAATAAGCTAGTTTACCTTAACTAGCCTTCCGGATATAACCAGTGTTGCATGCTGAGAGGGGAGTGACCTCAGTGTGCGGAAACTTGACGCATGTGTGAAAAAGAGAATATTTATGTGGAGAGGAAGCAACAGCTAGAGGATATAAATATCCGGAGCTAAGAAAGTAATTCTGCTGCAATGGTGGCGCTGAAAAGAAACAGTTTAGATCTGGAAGTGCTTCATTAGCCACTTGTATAGAAGACAAAGGAGCTCAATCATGTGGTTCGAAATCATCTTGGGACTAATTTTCCACAACATAAACCCGATGTATCCTTTATTTCCTGTTAAATGTAGGTTGAAAGGATGGGCTTGTCTTGCATTTTGAGCAATATGTAAACTATTCCACATTACAGACTTGGCTCCCACAGCAGCACAGTCTTGAGTTGAAGGAAACAATGAGAAAACTTGATTTAACATTGATTTTAGATTCCACCTTCTCCAAAGTAACAGCACGGACAAAACGTCCAGGAGAGAGAGAAGTTTTGGTCTTCTTTTTTAAAATAAGTTTAGAGTATCCAATTCATTTTTTCCAATTAAGGGGCAATTTAGCGTGGCCAATCCACCTACCCTGCACATCTTTGGGTTGTGCGGGCGAAACCCATGCCGACACGGGGAGAATGTGCAAACTCCACACGGACAGTGACCCAGAGCCAGGATCGAACCTGGGACCTCGGCACCGTGAGGCAGCAGAGCTAACCCACTGTGCCACCGTGCTGCCGTGTTGTGGTCTTCTTACCTAAGGAAGGATATACTTGCTTAGGACAGAGTAATTCTTAGATTTTTTCCTGGGAGGAAAGGATTGTTAAGTAGACTAGACCGATAGAATCATAAAATTTACAGTGCAGAAGGAGGCCATTCAGCCCATCAATCTGCACCGGCCCTTAGAAAGAGCTCCCTATCCCCATAACCCAGTCACCCCACCTGACATTTTTGAATACTAAGGGCAATTTAACGTGGTCAATCCACCTAACCTGCACATCTTTAGATGGTGGGAGGAAACCGGAGAACCCAGAGGAAACCCACGCAGACACGGGGAGAACGTGCAGACTCTGCACAGACAGTGACCCAAGCCGGGAATCGAACATGGGACCCTGGAGGTGTGAAGTAACAGGGCTAACCACTGTGCTACCGTGCCACCCGATATTCGCTCGGGTTTAGGAAGATGAGAGGTGATTTCATTGAAACATCGAGAATTCTTAAGGAGCCCGTTAAGGACGACGCTGGGAGGTGCTTTCCTCTGCCTGGGAGGTCTAGAACTCGGAGGTCACAGTCTCAGAATAATGGGTCGACCACTAGAACTGAACTGGGGAGAAATTTGATCACTTTAAGGGTTGAGTACCTTTGACGAGATGTGACTGAGCCATTGAGTGTGAAAATTGAGATCAACAGATTTCTTTTGGATACCATTAAGCAAAACCAAGGATTATGAGGATGGCGTGGAAAATAGCTGAGTTAAAGGGACCATGATCGTATTGAATGGCAGAGTAGATTCTAAAATTGAAGTGACCTACTCCAGCTCCTATTCCTGTGAAAACGTAAATGAGAAGAGAAAATACCAGAAGTTCATATTTGGTATGCACATGAAATGCTATCCTGTTCTTTATTTTAAAACACATAGCTTGCTGTATATTTACAGTATTTTCTGCTGCAGAACCGCTTTTTGAAAGCCGTTGAAATTATAGGCCAACTCCATGGTGTGATGGAGTCTCATTGAAGAATAGGATTTCTTGTGCAACTCCTGGACAAGCGAAGATTCCATTCCAGGAGTGGAGGCCAACTGAAATTTTCCTCCAGAACCTATCTACATCTGGGAAATAAACCCATCTCTAACAGCTGGCTGCATTATCCCATTTCCTTCTCTTCATCACCTCACCCTCCTTTCGCAACTTGCTAGAGACATTTTCAAAGTTTGAAAGATCAAAGCTCACACCATCTGAGTGAAAATATACTTTGTGAGGGAATATGGTGCCCGTTTGTATTGACTAACTCCTGCATGTTTGTTGAATCCTGCACCAGAGATTGAAAACTCAATTGATTCTCATTTCCCTTTTTGGTGATGGTTGTGTTTTGGGGGTTAGGGGTGGGGTGGGAGGGGTTCGCGGAGGGGTGGAGGGTGGGTTAGGTGTGCGGGGACTGTAGGCGTACGCGTTTTGTAATTGGGAGCTCCCAATACAGAGAAAATCTTTAGAAAAGTCCCTTTATGGGTTAGCAGTGGTCATCTGACATGAAAGTCGCAATAAGCATGCCTTGAACAGTTTATGAGTCTTAAGTGTGCTGTAAAGCTCAGAATCGTAGAATCTTGCAACGCTGAAGGTTATTAGGCTCACCACGCTAACCTCAAAGGTTCCCTCCTATGTTCTGAGTTAGATGGTGGTAGTGCTCCTGAGGCTGTGAGTGGGGTAATGAGCGAGGTTCCCAATGCCTCCTCGAGAGGTATGCATGTGTGAACATGGAGTGAGGATAGAATTGGGCTGCATTCACTTCAGTGGGGATGTAGTCTACTGATTCCATTTCCAGGGTCCACTTGAGGTATTAAACAACTTACCCTGGTCCCTTAGTGCCTCAGACTGTCATCATCCTTAAGTTTAAATCCTTCTGTGCTCTAACCTCATTCACCACAGCGGCCACCCACTCCCCGACATCTGCCTTTCTGACTCCAGCCTCTTGTGTCGCCCACCAACAACAACTTACATTTATGTAGAACACTTAAAATTGCATTCCAAGACACTTAGCAAGAGCGAAATGAATAAAGCCATATTTTTGATGATTGTTTGGACACCGAGCCGCAGAAGGAACAATCAGGAAAGATGACCACAAATTTGATCAAAGTGTCGACGGGGGTGAAGCGGTTTAGGGAGGGAATTCCAGGACTTCGGAGCGGGGCAGCCGAAAGCACGAGTGCCACGCTATTGTGGTGATCAATACACACCTCAGCAGAGAGTGGGATAACTTGTGGGTTCGTTGAACAAAACAAAATTCTGACTAGACCTAGTCCGTCATTTATTCCAGCAAGGCAGCTTGAGGTGGAGTTGCAAAGTAGACAGTTTTATACAATTTTCAGAGTGGAAGAAACCTCTCAAGTTACAAATGGAAATTGAAACGTGACAGTCCCATGCAATGACCATATCCACCATAAGACATGGGAACATTGGCCCATCGAAGCTGCTCTGCCATCCAATGAGATTTTTCATTCAATGTGAATTTTGGATTTGATTGGCTTTGGATTTGTTTATTGTCACGTGTACTGAGATACAGTGAAATGTACTTTTCTGCAAGCAGCTCAACAGATCATTAAGTACATGATTGGAAAAGGAAATAAATGAAAATACATAATAGGGCAACACAACATGTACAATGTAACCACATAAGCATCGGCATCGGATGAAGCATACAGGGGTGTAGTGTTAATGAGGTCAGTCCATGAGAGGGTCGCTTAGGAGTCTGGTAACAGCGGGGAAGAAGCTGTTTTTGAGTCTGTTTGTGCGTGTTCTCAGACTTCTGTATCTCCTGCCCGATGGAAGAAGTTGGAAGGGTGAGTAAGCCCGGTGTAAGGAATTTCCCCTGGGCAAGAGGTCACCCTGGGCAAGAACCCACTATAAGCAGAATGTGACTGAGATATGTCCTCTACATAAATCTGTGATAAGTACACATGTCAACTGAACTGCAAAGGATTCTGATACATCCCAATCATGTTGCGCTTTTGCTCCAAGTTGCGTCTTTTACCTGGAAAGAATCTTTCATGTCCTGCACAGGCAGCTCGGAGGTGGAACAATGAAGAAATTCCGAGTTATGCTGCAGTTCAATGCCTGATGTTTTCCTGCCTCCAAGCAACCTTGTCAGAGGCATGTTCTCAACAACAGTGGTGTAGTCAATTATGGCCGCTTGAGGGTCTAATTGTGTCCAAATGCCTGGATATTCTGCACATTGAGCGGTCTCCCCGCTAATGTGGAAGCCAAACGGGTGCTTTGAGGCGGACTCCCCGTGACAGGCTAAAGAGCTAGTGATACCTCTACCCTTCTCTGAGCCTCAGGAATCGGAGGGTTGCTGCCACAGCCATAAGTGGTCCTGTGGAGCCACAAGCTGGAAGCTGTTCTTCATTTTTCAGTTCCCATCCAGCTCCAAAGAGCGCTCCTGATTCAGCAGTGTCCTCCTCGCCCAGTGGGGCTGTCAGCCAGCAACACCGTCCGACCTTCTGATTCGGTCTCCCGGCTTGCGGAGCCCTCCCTCCATCCTCAAGGGCAGATGTGGCCTCTTAATTGGCTGCCTCCGGGAGGATCGCACAGTCAGGTGGAACGCAGAAACTATCCGGCGTCAAGATTCGGATATTGTCCTTCCGTGAATCGAAGGCTCCGCCCAGCATTTCAGATCGCTGACCTTTCATCAAACTTAAAAAACACCGGGTTTTAAATGAGTACAGAGGCCATGGAAGACTGGAGGGGAGGGAAAGAACAAAAGGAAAGGTGTGAGGAGAAACTCAACCGATACTGTCCGTAACCTGCTGAGTATTTCCAGCACTTCCTGTTTTTATTTCCGGTACCCGCAGTGTTTTGCTTTCACCCGAGAAGAGTTAAGATACACTTCACTGACAAATTCTGAACTTGAGTTATTTAACTTTTATATGGTCAGCCCAGGATTCACTGGGGAATGACTGATAAATGGGTTTTACGCTGAAGGACTTGATTTGGGAGCTTTCTGCTTGAAACAGCACAATGTTCAATAACCTTGGTACAGTGCAAATTGATTTCTTCAATCATTCTGATACCTGCAATTTCCCTGGTACGGTTGAGATCAAGGCCTTCAAGTTAGTTCGATATCTTCCCCGAGTACACATCTCACATATTCTTCAAACATCCCACCGCCTTTTATTTACTGGAACAGCACAAATTGTCTATCTTGTCACTGTGAGATTACAGTCACTGCCCCTGGGAGTCAATATTTTCCTGGTCATTTCAAAGTTGCAGCTTGGGCCCAAACAAGCAGCAGCGGCAAACTCCTAATCTGCTGTCAGCGCTGACACGTGCTATAGCCTCCTCACTCTGTCAGGCCTGACTCTTCTCAATTGAATTTTGAAGATACAGCATTGAGCAAATACACCGTGATTTAATTATGGACACTCTGCAAAATGGAGCAGCCATTGCTCACGGTGCAGAGGGGGACAGAATTTTTCACTGTCAGTAGAGAGTTCATTTCATTCCCTGTAATACAATCATTGTCCACAGAGAGTGTAGACAGTTAGCTGGAGAACACAGCTATGCTACACTCCCTGGCAACATAGTAGTGGTTAGTTACCGATTACTGTTCACTTACACAAAAACAGGAGGAAGGCTATTCGCCCCCCTCCCCCGCCCCGCCCCCCATCACCCTCCTCCCAGCCTGTCCCACCATAAAATGAGACCACAGCTGTCATAATAGACACCAGCATATCATGGTGCAGACACACACTGATGGACACACAGTGGGACCAATCAACATACACAACACCGCAGCCAATCACCAGTGAGAGCACACGCACTATAAAGACAGGGAGCATCAGAGTTCCCGCTCATTCGAGTTGCAGCTAGCTAGGAGCACAGAGCTCACAGCCTGCAACACAGACATTCACCATGTGCTGAGTGCATCGACTGGTTAGGACAAGGCAGAGGTCTTTAGTTAAAGGTAGTATCGTATTTACCCACAGTCTAAGTATGTTTAAACAGTTAATGATTCAATAAAATAGTGTTGCACTATTTCAAGTGTTGGTGACCTGTATGTGATCCAGAACACCCGACACATCATGATACCAGGAGTGGTAGGATACTAGCACTTCTTAGACCTACCTGCAAGTGATCTGCTTTCCGCCAGCATTCCGTCATCCTGCAACATGGACAACATCAGCCCGCCTCCGGCGCTCCGCATTGCCGGCAACCTCGGGGCCAACTGGAAGATTTTCAAACAGCGCTTCCAGCTCTTCCTCGAGGCCACGGACAGGCAGGGCGCCTCGGATGCCAGAAAGATTGCTCTTCTCCTCTCCACGGCCGGGGTCCATGCCATCCACATTGTCAACTCTCTCACCTTCGCAGATGATGAAGATAAGACGAAGTTCAAGACGGTCCTCCTCAAGTTTGACACTCACTGCAGCGCAGAGGTGAATGAAATTTTTGAACGCTACGTGTTCAAGCAGCGTTTGCAATCTTGCAGCTACGGGCCCACCTCCGACTCCATGATACACGACCAGATCATTTACAGTGTTCAGTCGGACCCCCTACGTCAGCAGCTCCTCAAAGTAAAGCAACTCACCCTCGCGACCGTCATCGAGACCTGTGTCTTACATGAAAACGCCACGAGTCGGTATTCCCATATAAAAGCGACTGAAACGGCGCAGCAAGGCCCCCACGCGGCGGAACGGGTCCAAGTGATTGAGCACCTCCAGGGCCTCAGCCTGGATGAGGGTGGCCATTTTGCGCGCTTTTCACGGACTCCTGCGCTTGTACGCACCAAACGAGGGACGGCGACGTTGAGGAACGTAATGCGCAGGCAGGCACCACGCACGACCGCACTGCGCATGCGTGGTGGGGCAGCGAACGTGTGCGGCAACTGTGGCTCCGCCTATTTAAAGCGGCAATACCCCGCAAAACCTCGACAATGTCTACGATGTGGAAGACTTGGCCACTATGCTGCCTGCTGTCGAGCAGCTCAACCTGCCAACTCCCATCGCTTCAGCCAGCCTCGCAGGAATGTTCGGGCAATTCAACCCACGGTCACCTCCCACACAGCAGTGACACCGAGGAACCGAAGGCGCCCTTTCGAGTCGGTGTCGTAACGAAAAACAGGCTGTCCCCGAAGCCAAAGACGCCAGTCGCTGTCGGTATACAGCATCGATCCAGACGATGAGTGGTGTGCCACCCTGACGGTCAACCAGAATTCGTCGCCCACCTCAGAGACTTAATTTGTAAACTTTGTGGACTTATGGACTTTCTGATTTGTTCTGTTCTTCCGTTTAATCGCTCAAGTGGTTTGTATATAGTGTTCATCTCATTATTCCTGTGACACACTGTTTTTCTGCACCAGGCACCTTTGCATGTAAATAGCTTAGTTTTTATGGAGATAGTTCTGTAAATATTTCGCACACGTAGTCAGGAACATTCACTATACACTATTTATTGCCACGCAGTTACATTTTTTATAAAAGGGGGGATGTCATAATATACACCAGTATATCATGGTGCAGACACACACACTGATGGACACACAGTGGGACCAATCAACATACACAACACCGCAGCCAATCACCAGGTGAGAGCATATGCACTATAAAGACAGGGAGCATCAGAGTTCCCGCTCATTCGAGTTGCAGCTAGCTAGGAGCACAGAGCTCACAGCCTGCAACACAGACATTCACCATGTGCTGTGCATCGACTGGTTAGGACAAGGCAGAGATCTTTAGTTAAAGCTAGTATCGTATTTACCCACAGTCGAAGTATGTTTAAACAGTTAATGATTCAATAAAATAGTGTTGCACTATTTCAAGTGTTGGTGACCTGTATGTGATCCAGAACACCCAACACATCAACAGCTACTCTGTATTCTGGTTTAGCACAGTGAGCTAAATCGCTGGCTTATAATGCAGAGCAAGGCCAGCAGCGTGGGTTCAATTCCCGTACCAGCCTCCCTGAACAGTCGCCAGAATGTGGCGACTAGGGGCTTTTCACAGTAACTTCAATAAAGCCTACTTGTGACAATAAACAATTATTTTATTATTATTATCCTAACTCTATCCACCCACCTTGGTTCCATATCCTTTAGTACGATTTACTAGTGAAAGTCGATCACATATTTAAAATTATTGGGTCAGTTAGCATCATAGGTTTTATGTGGGAGAGAGTTGGACACTCCTAGCATCCTTTGCATGAAGAAATGTTTCCTCGCTGGTCGAGCTCTGATATTAAGGATGTTTCCCTGTTTGTATCCTTGGGTGGAAGTAAATGATCCCATTGTACTATTTCAAAGAAGAGCAGGCGGATTCTCCCTGATGTCCTGGCAATGTTTATCCATCAACTGACGGTACAAAAACATATCATCCATCATGATCACGTTGCTTTCCATGGGAGCTTGCCGAGTGTGAATTGACATCCACACTTCCTATATTATCAGAGTAACTGCACTTGCAAAGTACTTGATTGGCTGCAAAGCAATTTGGGATGTCCTGGAATTGTGAAAGATGTGATATAAATGCAAGTTATTTCTCCCCCTCTTTACATTTGTGGCGCTGTCTCCCGGGATTGCCCTGATTAGGTCAGAATACCTATTCAGGAAGTCTAACGTAACAGCTGCTGTGCCTTTTTAAAATCATAACATGCTCATTTTTAATTAGCTCCACACCTTACCAAAAGCAATTCTGTTCCCCAAGTAGAAGAGCTTCACAATCGAACCACATAAATGATGAGGGAAACAGAAGGTAGGATATGTGTCTGGGGAAGGCAGGTTAAGGAGAAAAGAAGGTTGATGCTTTGTCTCAAAACTAATGACATTAAAGTAATCATAGGAGTGTATTTTTCATGTCTCGGCACTGACTTTTTTGCTGTTTGCTCGTGTCAGAATTGTTTTTGAATGACCAATTTCTGGGATATATTTTTGAAACCTGCAATGTTTGCGTCAAGGTTTTTTTTCATACAAAGTTGGATTTTTGTTATAAATTTAGAGTACCCAATTCATTTTTCCCAATTAAGGGGCAATTTAGCGTGGCCAATCCACCTACCCTGCACATCTTTGGGTTGTGGGGGCAAAACCCATGCAGACACGGGGAGAATGTGCAAACTCCACACGGACAGTGACCCAGAGCTGGCAACAGGGCTAACCCACTGCACCACCGTGCTGCCCCCATTGGATTATTGTTCTAACTAATCATGTTTCATAACAGATTCTGGCTCCGTGATTGTGGCTGTCATTTTAGTTTGCACCAGAGGCAAGGCCTCTTACTTTTTCGTAAGAGGCAGTTATTACACTTTAAAAGTAGTTTTTTCCCCCACGACGTTATTTTACTCTATATATCACCTATCATGCAAACATTATAATCTTTGAAAAGGATGGAAAAGGAAGAACGCATATTAGAGTTGAAATTCGGAAAGGGGGATTTTCTGCTTAAAAACAATTTCCTTCAATATAAAAATCCCGATCCAAAATGTTTTGCTTTGTTCTCCTCAACTTTTTGTTGAAAAATCTTTCAAGGACATCATTAGGGGAACTGATTTGGAGGAGAAGATCACGACAGAGAGAATGAGCTCAATTAACATTAGTGGAGAATACTCATTAAACCAAGATTGTTTCAATAATGGTCTCATTTCAAATATCTGCGCATTTATGTGCATACGTGTGTGCATGAATTGCCTGCCCTTGACTGTCAACTTTATCAACTCCTTAAAGTCAATTCCCTCACTATAAAAGTGAATTGAGTTTCAGTGACGCACTGTTGGCTTAATCATGGACAGGTTTGCGTTTGCTATGTTGTTCCAACGTACTTGTTATGCTTTTGGAAGGCAGACCACTTCCATCTACAGGACATATCAATTTGCTGAACGGTCAGCAGAGAATTGTTATGATTATAAGGATAAAGTTGGAGATGTTCACTGATCTTCACAATGCTTAGCACCATTTGAGATTTCTCAGTCCATGTCCATAGGTAGCAAGACCTGGACAAAATTCAGACTTGGGTAAGTGGCAACTAACAGTTGCTGCGACACAAGTGGCAGGCAATGACCACCTCCAGCAAGAAAGAATCTAACCATCACCACTTGATATTCAATGGCATTACCTTTGCTGAATTCTCCACTAGCTACAACCTGAGAGTTACCATCAACTAGAAACTGAACTGGATCAGCCATATAAATACAATGGGCTGGATTCTCCATTGGCGGGATTCTCTGTTGCGCCGGCAGCGCACCCACACCCGGATTTCTTCACGGCAGTGGGGTGCCCAGACTGGGAAACGGCATTGGCTGGCTGGCGAGATGGTGAATCCCGCTGCCGGCGGGGGTGCGCCGCACCAGAAGACTGGTGCAGCAGGATGGAGAATCCTGCCCAATGTCTTAAAGAGCAGGTCATAGATTGGGAGGCAACGGTATACCACTTCAATCTCGCGAATGAGATTAAAATGGACGCTCGTGAGTTCTGATTAGGTTTTCACGTTTCTGGGCGAGGGCCTGGTCTCGCCAGGGCAAGCGGGCCGGGAGACTTGTGATGGGTCTGACGCTCGGCGAGAATACCGTTTTGGGCCTCACGCCTGATTGACCAGGCCAGCGGGAATCCCAGCAAGGGATAACGGCCCCAGAAAAGCTCCGGCCATGCTCGGCAAGGGAATCCAAGATTATCAGGGATAGCGGGAAAGCAGGGCTCAAAACACAAACAGATTATTGAATGGTGGAGAAGGCTTGACGGGCTGATCGGTCTACTTCTGCTCCTATTTTGTATGTTTGTAACTTAAACACCTTGATTAAATCATCGCTTAATCTTCAATACTTAAGGGACTAGCATATGAAACCTGTCCTCATAATCTAACACTCTGAGCTGCAATGTTATTCTGGCTGCACTGTGCCGCTCCCAAGGATAATATGCAGTCAGACAAGGCCTCAAACCTCAGGTTGTGTAAAATGCATAAGTGACTTCACATCAGCTGTGCAAAGAACATTATAGACTTTAGGTTGAAGAGGCAGGCAGGCATCATGCTTATTGCTGAACTGATCACCATGGAGGAAGCTCATGGGGGAACCCGGGTTGGGGAGGGAACCCAGCTTATAAGGGGAGCTTTTGTTGTGTTATGTACTCTGGGATTCAAAGGCTGCAACTCGATGCAGCTTTGACCAAAAGATACTCCAGACTTTGAACCATTTATTGAACCATTAGCACAGGTCTCTATGAGTTCGACTCTCCTGCTAATCTTGCTATAGTAACTCAATCTAACTAACCAGTCTGCTCTAAGCCACGTGGTGGGTGTGATGCTTATGATCTGCCCCTGTCCTACTCTCTAAGTGTCACCTGCGGAAAGAGACAGAGCATGTGTGCCCTGTCCTTATATATGGGTTGTGTAATGCCCCTTGTGGTAGTGTCACCTCTGAGTGTCTTGACTGCCCATTGGTCGTGTCCTATTCTATGTATTCATTAGCTGGATGTCTGCATGTCATGATGTCTCTGGTGCTCCCTCTAGTGTTTACTTAGTCGTAGTGTTAACCCCTTGTGTATTTACAGTGATGCATATCACCACACTTTTTCTTTCATCTCGGCTTTGTGCGCCATTCACAATTCAGCTTAGAGTACGAGTGTGCAGCAAGGGTGGAGAAAAACAGCACAAACTGGAAAATAAGGATACAGGTCTGAACTGACCATGCGTGCCTTAAAATGGAACATCAGTAAAAACTGGGAAGCAGGAATACTGGTCCGAACTGTGTTTTATTTTCCATTGGGAGGCCAGGTAAGCATGAATATTCTTCCTGCCTTCCAGGAAAGGTAAATAGCCATGATTGGCAGCTTCATTAGACGGCCAGAGATAATCAGCCCTGTACTTTGTTGGTTAAATGGTCGGTTTTTATTGCAGGACACCTGCTGACTCCCCACCCCCTGGTCAATTATAGCTGACATCGGTGTCTATTGTGAGCCTCTCCTGGTTATAACAGGAGAGTAAAGCTGCCACGGCGCAGAGAATGCAATTTCCCTCCTTCTCTTTCCCCTCTGCGTTCAGACTGCAAACTATAAATCATCCTCCCGAAGAGATAATGAAGCAGCAAACGGATGCGACTTTAATTCTTGTCAGGGGAAATCTTCAATATTTGCAGAAGTAATGTGATGGGAGAAGGCCAAAGGTTCCGGGTTAGAAAAACTGCCCTGATTGGAGGCTTCATTGTGGAGAGGATGATGGATGGGCCACTGAGTTGTTTGAAGAGGAGGAGCGGGAAGGAGGGGGGGGGGCAGTGGGGAGGAAAAACAGAAATAAAGTAGAAGAAATGTAATTGATTTGTTTCTGGAGAACAGGAGGGAGCTCTGTTTGCTCAGCATTGTTTGAGGTCTGGTGGCTCTGTTGGTTAATTCAGTGTGGGTTGCAGGCTTGCTTACCTACCAGATAGAAGGCCAAACAGAGAGCTGTTTGCTCCGAAGATTGCTCAGTGACACAGTTAGCATTATGCTCCGGTTGGAAATTAAGGATGTGTCAGCGAGCAAAAGCAGGTTGTTGCAGAGAGGTGGAAGGCACTGAAAATTTTTCCTTGAAGATACCTCGCAGGGCCTGATCTCGGGCCATATAGTTGAAATCTAGGGCAATACGGTAGCACAAGTGGATAGCACTGTGGCTTCACAGCCAGGCTCAACTCCCCGCTGGGTCACCGTGTGTTTCCTCCGGGTGCTCTGGTTTCCTCTCACAGTCCAAAGACATGCAGCTTAGGTGGATTGTCCATGATAAATTACCCTTAGTGAACAAAAATATTAGGAGGGGTTATTGGGTTACGGGGATAGGGTGAAAGTGAGGGCTTAACTGGGTCGGTGCAGCCTCGATGGGCCGAATGGTCTCCTTCTGCACTCTATGTTCTCTGTTCAAATTGAGCTTATGGCTTATGTAACTAAGTGTTTGAGAGGATCACAAAATACTAACAGTTGCCTGGCTTCAGTTATTTCATGACACAAGCAGTTCAGTTCATCCATCGTCATACTGTTCGCTTTAAGCTTTTGTTTTTGGTCCGCCATTTAAAGATCAGCACTGGGAGTTTCCTCTTTGGCTGCAGTCTGTCAGTCAGGCACAAATCACTCTTGTTTGATGAAGTGTCATCCTTCCCTCCAGTTTCCCACTTAATAATTTGCATATCGACGAATGCAAAACCTTCCAAGCGGGCAGCGTTTCGGATTGTAATTTTTAAAAAATGGCAGCATAAAAATCATTCTTCCATAAACGTACGGCGATGCCTGGCTGAAGTTGAATTAGTGCAGCTGAAAATGAGTCTGTCACAAAAATCAAGCATTGTTTTGATGACTGCCTGATGCATCTTCGCTGAGTAACTCCATTGTAAATAATTGGAAAAGACTTTAACAAAAGTAACAGAGAAATTTTCTAATTTCATCGGTGTAGTCACCAATTTCTTACTACATTTTAAAAACATATGTTCAAAAGTTTTCAAATGGTCCCGAGTAGTGTCCTTGTATCTTTATTAAAAAAAACAATTTAATGCTTGGAGCATGCACATTGGTGCAATTGCTGAATTGCCCAGTGGTGATGAATTTGGTCAGGGGCTGGAGCAACGTTTTTCATAGAATTTACAGTGCATAAGGAGGCCATTCAGCCCATCGAGTCTGCACCAACCCTTGGAACGAGCACCCTATTTAAGTCCACAGCCTCCACCTTATCCCCACAATTCACTAACCCCACCTAACCTTTTGGACACTCAGGAGCAATTTAGCATTGCCAATCCACCTAACCTGCACATCTTTGGACAGTGGGAGGAAACCGGAGCACCTGGAGGAAACACACGCAGACACGGGGAGGATGTGCAGACTCCGCACAGACAGTCACCCGAGGCCAGAATTAAACCCGGGTCCCTGGAACTGTGAGGCAGCAGTGCTGATCACTCCATCTATTTTGTTGGTTTGGTTAATGTCAAGCACAATGGGAAAAGCAGTTCAACTGCACAGAAACCCCAGATTCTAATCTATAAATCATTACAGTAATTGTGACCATCTTTTATTTTTCCAACCTCTATTTGTGTTGTGGTTTTAAACCGTGTTTTCTTTTCCCCTGCAAACCTTTTTGACAGAGAATTAAATGCAATGAAAGCAGAAGGGTTCACATTGCAAAATCAACGCAGCAGATGAGGAGTTCCCAATCAGCAGGTGTCGGCCACTGCTGGGGTTACGCGACGATCTTTTGGGGTGGCATGCTCTGCGGCAGCAATGGTGACTGTTGAGGGTAGACTCTGGCCATTCGGTTCAGTGCTTTTGATTGGTAATTCGGGGACATCCACACATGCGCTAAGAATGGAGGAGGTACTTTAATTGCACACTGAGAGGTACTTCTAATGCGCATTGTGTTTAATGGCAGCACAGTCCTGGAATCGGAGCGGGCAGACTCTTAGTTCGGAGGATGCGCACACCCCCCCCCCCCCCCCCCCCATGAGCATCCTATCGGGCTGCATCACAGTCTGGTATGGCAACTGCTCGGCCCAGGACCGCAAGAAACTTCAGCGAGTCGTGAACACCGCCCAGTCCATCACACGAACCTGCCTCCCATCCATTGACTCCATCTACACCTCCCGCTGCCTGGGGAAAGCGGGCAGCATAATCAAAGATCCCTCCCACCCGGCTTACTCACTCTTCCAACTTCTTCCATCGGGCAGGAGATACAGAAGTCTGAGAACATGCACGAACAGACTCAAAAACAGCTTCTTCCCCGCTGTTACCAGACTCCTAAATGACCCTCTTATGGACTGATTTCATTAACACTACACCCTGTATGCTTCATCCGATGCCAGTGCTTTTGTAGTTACATTGTATATGTTGTGTTGCCCTATTATGTATTTTCTTTTATTCCCTTTTCTTCCCATGTACTTTATGATCTGTTGAGCTGCTCGCAGAAAAATACTTTTCACTGTACCTCGGTACACGTGACAATAAACAAATCCAATACAATCCAATCCCCCCCACCGCCCATGAGTCTTCAAATAGGCCACATACAAGACCATTGGGTTCGAACTGAAGCACAATAATGACACTAGACACACAAATAAACTCATGGATGTTACAAGAGGCCACCTGTCCCAAACAGTCCATTGCGGCATTTACCTTTGCATGAGCAGTAAACCTAATCACATTTACCCAGCCATTTCCAAGTCCCTTTCCACCATCTCCGCAATTTAAAGCTGAATGTTGGCGTGGTTTCTGTTTCACTCGCTGATCTTGGCGGTGAAATCTGCACATTTATGATTACAAAAATGTTTAGCACACTAGGCTAAATCGCTGTCTTTAAAAGCAGACCAAGGCAGGCCAGCAGCATGGTTCAATTCCCGTACCAGCCTCCCCGAACAGGCGCCGGAATATGGCGACTGGGGGCTTTTCGCAGTAACTTCATTGAAGCCTACTTGTGACAATAAGTGATTTTCATTTCATTCATTTCAAGTAAAGCATATGAAGCAATTTTAGAAACTTCAGTAATACAATAACATGGTGATAGATATCCCTTTAAGTTTATAATTCAGAGTGACTTCTGCTCAATAGCTTAAAGAGAAGTGGTGCAGGCAATCACTATAATATCTCACGATGATTAACATCATTGCCTGAAGGGTGCGATAAGAGACTCTCGCTGAAGTCTTGCGTGCCACACTCTGTGATCTTTTACTGCTGCTAACATACAGCCGAATGCTTGCACCCATTCTCACTCTTTCAAAATTGACTTACAACCTCTCCTCGGTGCACTTTCGACATCCCATAAAAATCTCCTCATGCCGACGTGTAAACGTTGAAGGCCGAAGTGCACCCAGCCAAGCTGTCACTTTTTTTTGCGCGCGTGCGATCGGCCGGTGGGGGTTCTGCGTCGCTTCGGGGGCTTTGGAGATCGGGCCACCATTTAAAAATGGGGTTCTGATCACTCGCTACACTGCAGAGTTCCAGCGAGCGGAGCTCCCCGTGTACAAAACGGGGCTATATGCAGCCTCGGTCACCGTGAGTCTCATTGTATAGCCATGTGTTCCTCG
Organism: Scyliorhinus torazame; assembly: GCF_047496885.1. Lineage (NCBI taxonomy): Eukaryota > Metazoa > Chordata > Chondrichthyes > Carcharhiniformes > Scyliorhinidae > Scyliorhinus > Scyliorhinus torazame. Next base: position 19,316,370 of record NC_092721.1, on the reverse strand, counting down.
GCACTGAAAGTACCCCTAAATATGCGGCTACATGCGCTCGCTATGGGGCTTTGTTCCCAGTTAGTTGAATCGGGACCCCTGTACGATTGTAGCAAGACTTCCTTATTCCTGTACTCCAATCCCTTGCAATGAAGGCCAACTTGCAATTTGCATTCCTGATATTATTATTGCTTGCTGCACCTTTCTGCATCCTTTGTAGAAGCACTCCCTTGTCTCTTTGAAAGTCAATGCTTACAAGTTTCACACCTTTGAAATAAATTAATTTCTATTCTTACCACCATGGTGGCTGACTTTTATACTCCAGTTCTAGGTGTGATAGCAGCGGCAAAGTGGAAGCCTAGGACTGTGAATATGGATTTTTACAAGTGATTACAAAGGAACAGGAGAAGGAGTGACCACAGAATGACTGTTAGAAACCTGGCTTTGATGTGGAATGAATACTTGATCTCTGGTGTAATTAAATAGGGAATAATGAATGTTTTCAGGTCGTGGAGAGCAAATTAATAGGTTCAGATAATAGCGCAATCTCAAAGAATTACGTGTGAGTAGCCAAACGCTGGCATCTAAACCCAGACATAAGATCCAATGGTACAGTCTCCGCTTTACTTCCATAAAGTTTGCACACACGGCTACATTCTTGGAGCTGGTTTAATTCACCTTGGGTGCAGATATTTGTTGCTGCGATTGATGTTAGTGACTAACATACTGTGAAGACAGTCACAAAGAAAGATTGTTTCATAACCTCCACAAGGATAAATCAGCATTGGATTAGCAGAAAATAACAGGGATAGCCGACATTAAAATAATTTTGTGCCATATTTACCTCAGCATGTTTGTATGGCTCGTTTCTCAGGCTCTCTGTGCGACAGGATTATTCCAAAATTTAATTAGAATCACGTTGAATCTCGAGCATAGAACATTCGGCCCATCCAGGCCATGTCGGTGTTTGTGCTCCACATGAGCCTCCTCCTGTTTTTCTTCATCTGACTATCATCGTAATCCTCTATTCCCTCCTCGGTGCTCATCTAGCCTCCCCTTTATAATAATAATAATCTTTATTATTGTCGCAAGTAGGCTTACATTAACACTGCAATGAAGTTACTGTGAAAATCCCCTAGTCGTAACACTCCGGCGCCTGTTTGGGTACACTGAGGGAGAAATCAGAATGTCCAATTCACCTAACAAGCACATCTTTCGAGACTTGTCGGAGGAAATCGGAGCACCCGGAGGAAACCCACACAGACACGGGGAGTTGTTGCTGACTTGCTGTTGTCTCTTAATTTGGCTCTGTTTAATTACGTTCGCTCAAGAGTCGCCAGGTATCTTTCGACACCGCCACAAGGTTCAGAACCGAATACTGATCAATGACTCGATACACCAGTTAGTAAGTTCAAAAGCAATGCTCATTTATTTACACACAGTCAAATATACTCATGCATAAAACTCTACAACCTAAACTATCACTATTACTAAAAGCCTATACTTAGCTTTGGATACCCACTCAGTCAGAGGAACAATGGCCGTTGCTCAGTTCTGAGGCTGCTGGGTTGAGCTGTTTACAGGGTAGCAACTAGGAGCATCTATCTCGTAGTGTGCGTTGACTTGGAACTTACTTGCTCCGGGGCAGCTTTGGCGGGTCTCTCCTCGCTGAGAGCCAAGGCCAAGAGAGAGATCCTCTCTTGGGAGTCCTTTTTATACCCCAAAAGGGCTTTGCGCGCTTTTGGGCGGGCCTTGAACTTGGCCCCAATTAATTGGGCCATTTCCCAATTGTCCTTATCGATTTTCCTCCAATAGAGGGGTGGGTTCCCTGGTTGCTGGGCGTGTCCTAGGTGGCCGTTGGTTTGCTTTGTTTTGGTCTCTTCTGGCGCTGGGATGTCTGTCTTAGCATTGTTTACCTGAATGTTGCCTTTTGTTCCCATGGATGGCTCATTAGTATGTAGATGGTTCTGCAGTGCCGATCCTGTCTGAGAGCTACAGCTCTAATCAACAGACAGACCTTGCACCTGCTTGCTTTTTCGGTATTGTCCAATTTTCCCTGCATCCTTTGCAAAGTGTCCATTTTGTAATCGGGACGTGGCCATCCCAGATGGCTACAGAGTACGTGCAGACTCCGCACAGACAGTGACCCAAGCTGGGAATCGAACCTGGGACCCTGGCGCCGTGAAGCAACAGTGCTAACCACTGTGCTACCGTGCCACCTGCCCATTAACTTAAGTGATAAAGATGCCATTTAATTGTGGAATATAACAGAATAATTTAAACAGACGCGTTAGAACAAGATGCTCTGGTGCTTGGCTACATCAAGTAATTAGTGCTTCTTGATCACATACAAATCTTGTACCTACTCTATTCCAAATTATCACTTCTATAATTATATTATAGAGAAAGTTAGCAAGTCTGTCTGTGCACAATTGCTCCCATACCATCACCACTCTCTGGGTGAAGGAGTTTTTTCTGAATTCCCTATTTGATTTTTGTACTATAATGATGGCCTCTAGTTTGTTCTTCCAAAAGTCCTCTTTGCGTTGACTGCTGAAACCTTTTTCAGACAATTGAAGACCTCTATTAAGCCACCCTTCAGTCTTTTCTTTTTCAAATAAGCGACACTAACTTCTCATCCCAGGGCATCTCAGACCTTTTCCCACTGTGCGCCCATTTTGAGGCTTTAAATATGTCTTAAGCCCTCACCAGGGGTGCTGGGGGTTGGGGATGGGGAAGATGTGGAGAGAACTCTGAAGGGTAAGGGGGGGGGCAGAGCTTTTAGTCATGCAAGTTTTTCAAAACTTACCTTGTTTGGAGCAGGAACCAGCCCTCAAGCGTCGGCCATTTCGGCCATGTCCACCAGTTTTCTAACAGAGCCAGGATTTAAAGGGGCCTTGCAGCTTTTAACATTCAGTTGGACCTCCGCGGCAGTGGGAGTTCATGAATCCAGAATTTGGTCCCGCAGTTTGAGAAACTCTGGCTCAATCCTTCCTGATATGCACACTCTGCACCTCGGGTATCACCTTTATAAATCTTTTCTGCACCCTCTCCAGTGCATCTGTATCTGTTTTTATAATGTGGAAACAACAATTGCACGTGGTACTCCAGATGTGGTCTAACCATGTTTGGCATAACCTTTCAAATATGGATACAATGCATTGGCTTAAACTTTGCATTGTAAGAGTTATTAGATGTTACAGCAGGCTATCAATTGATTTGCACTGATAGTGAAAATTAGGTGTAGGAGAAATGAAAAATTGGGAATGTGGTACATATCCATGCTTTTGCATCCATGCAATTCAGTGGGTGGACTGGAAAATCTCACCCCAAAGACTGCAAGGAGTGATTTGAAGTATCACTACAAAAGCTGGCATTCTTTACCCGCTCATAGCACCGAATCATACAGCACAGAATGAGGTCATTCAGCCCATCATCCCTCTGCCAGCTCCATGGAAGTGCTGCCTCATTCGTCCCACGTTCCTGCTTCTCTGCAATAGCCCTGCATTTTTTAAATTCTCATATACAATTGGATTTCATAGGTTCATCTGGACTATAGCAGGGTCAACAATGCAGACTTTGAATAGAAACAGATATTGAATGGAATGGAAGTATATCAAGACACAATGTTCACAATGTACGTGTGGTAATCATTAGCATATTAATAAGACCATGAGAAGTAAGACCAAAGATCTTTTTACAAAAACCTACCTCAGCCAGCCTGTTGATTCATTAAAGGTAATTCTAATAGCCTAGAAAGCACCCTGTGGAGTATTGTAATCAGAATGCATTTTTCTTCTGTCCACTAGCTGAACAGAGGCATTCAGCTATTTTGGATTAAAACCTCTTGATAAAATAGTTAACAAAGGAATTTCAAATTAATGCATTCGAAGCTTGTTCAATAATATTGCAGTGTAATTTTTAGGTTGATGCTCCTAGCTGAGTAGAAATTCACCAAGCTCCATTGAATTATGTTATTTTACGGTGTTTGCCTGTGAGGTTTAACAGTTTTGAAGGTGCTATATAACAAGTTGTTGTTTTGTTATTGAGCAAGAACAAATGAAGAATTCATGGAGCCCGAAAGAAATGCAAACTCAACTCTGAATAAGGGAATCAAGCAGGTGAAAAAAACTATGGTGGCAAATTGATTAAAACAACAGGTGCTCAGAGTGAAGATTTTCATACTTCATTTCCGAGCAACTTTTCACAATGTCAGGGCATCCCCCATGTGGTGATGCGCATGTACACATCAACGCATATAGTTGTCCATCAGTGCACATAGTTATCGGTATGACCTCCCGACCAGCAGGTGGCGGTAGAGATCTTTCACGTGACTCGGGACACCCGCCAGTTGGTAGGAAGCCGTACAAGAAGATAGTCACACTTAAGAGTAGCTCCAGGAGAATTCACTGAATTCATTTAGTAGCCATCACCTGTATTATAGTTCATTAGTTATCTTTTCCACGTGCTTGTTAATAAACCATCTTTATAGTTAACCAACTATATGTTCTGTGTACATCATTACAACGGTTATATCACAGAACACATTTTCAGTCGCTGAATTACTTTTCAAAATGTAGTCACCGTTGTCCCTACATGATAAGAGTGAATCTATTACAGATAATCTTGTCTTCTCTCATGGGATCCTGCACATTTGAATGCTTAGGTCACAGTTAACAGAACATACACGAGCACAAGATTGGAATCTGGACAGGCATGGATGTTGGAGGAATATCTAAAGGTGACATTGAAAGGGGTCAAGGGCGTAAATAAACTTCAGATAATTGATAATCATTACGGTGTTGCAAAACAAAAGGAAAGTTCAAAGTATAGGGAGTAGGTTTTGTGCGGCTGGTTCTGGCAAAAAAAAAGGATCTCAGTTGATGGTAGAGTGGATAACGTTGGATCGAGAGATCATCATGGACAAGTCACCATTTAGACATTGAGAGATACTGCTTGCTCTGCCAAAAACTCTGCAGGTAAATGTGACAGAGGTTGTTTTAGAAGGGGTTCACTAGAAGAGTGTTGAGGAGAGGAATCTGGGCCAGTTGAGTTTGCCACCATCTCCAGCTACTGTTGCTCCCATAACCTGATTTTCTTTTTTACTTAAAAATTGCAGGGTCGCTTCTGTCTCCAGATCAGCAAGAGCTGCATCTCCACAGGAGAGCTACAAGAACCCCCCGCCCCGCCCCCACCCTGCAACTTAGCCACAAGTTAAAATGCCACCTGGTCACTTTACCTCCGAAAACCTCAATAAGCATTATTCAACTATAGGATAAAGTCAGAATGTTGCTTTATGAGTGGGCAAGTAGTCTGTTTGTTTTAACTTCTCAGTTGCTTTCCGCTGGGTGGGTCGGGTCAAGATGATCCCATCGCATATCTGTGCATTTGCAATGTTGGAGGATTGCAAAATCCTCTAGTGTCTCTTTGACTAATCTGATCACGGAACAAGAGGATTACTGTTCCAGTAATCAGTCATATTCCAAGAGTTTTAATCCATTAGATACCAGAGAGGCTGATCATACAACTAATTACCCATGCATCAGATAATTGTCCAATCCCAGCGTTATTCATGTCATATTATTTCTGATTGGTTCAGTCACCAAAAGCATTTTGTATAAAAATGTTCCTTCTGTAGTTACTGTGATCCAGCCCATTATACATGCTGCTCATGGCCAAACATTCACCAAATCCCATTCAACGATCACCCCTGTGTTTGACGTATGTTGACTCCCATTAAGCAATGTCTTGATTTGAAAATTCTCACCCTAGTTTTCAATGCCCTCCATGGCCTTTCTATAGTCGCCTCCAAACTCACAGCCCTCCAAGGTATCTGCGTTCCTCTAATTCTGGCCTTTTGAGCATTCCCAATTTTAACTGCTTCACCATTGGTTGGGTGCCTTTAGTTGTCTATGTTGGAAGCCCTAGAATATCCTCCCTGACCCTCACCGTCTCGTTCATCCTTTCAGACATTTAAAACCCAGCTCCTTGACCAAGCTTTTGGTCAACTGAACTCCTTATGTGGGTCAGTGTCATATTCTGCTTTACTGATGTACCTTGGAAAAATGTATTGTATTAAAAGTGCGATATGAACATAAGTTATTGTTTAAAAATACTTCCCCTGCACTCCAAAGGAGCGTCCAATCCAGTTTCACCTTACTTCAATGTGGGAGTAGGGGGGTCCTGCAGAATAGAATTAGTGCCCCAGGTCACCAATACACTTGCAGTTTATTGCACTGAATGCGTGGTGTAGCTTAAAGTTGAATTAATCTCACATAAAAATGATTCTCCTTCATTTCATCTGCAATCAATAGAGGTGATTAAACTGACATTTACTTTCTTTTTCAATACATTGAAAACAAAATCAAAAAGCCACACACAACAAAGAGTGATAGGCTGGAATTTTTGGCCGCGGCCGCTGCAGGATTGCCACGGACGGGACGGGGACCATTTAAAGGCCCGTTCACCTCGGGCGGGATTTCTGGTCGCCGGGCGGGGTCACTCCGTCACCCCCGCCCCCAATACCACGTTCGCATGAGGGTGTCCTGACCCCCTTCCCCCAGCCCTCACATCCCTCCCATCAGCCACCCACAACAGCACCCCCAATTAGCTGCCCCCCCCAACCCCCATCAGCCACGTACATCAATCCCCCCAGAGGGCCCTTCATTCTGCCACCCACCTTCAATCCCTGCCCCCTGAGATTGCCAATGGTGCACTACACCCTTGTAGTGAAACCCGCACCTGGTTCAGTGGACCTCAAGAGAGGTCAAGGTGGTGAGGGCACTGATTGTGTGTCCCTCTGATGCTGTCAGGCTGCAGAGGTGCGGTAGTGGGGGCGGTCTCCCAGGTGTCCTGGGAGCTGGGTGGGCTCAGACTGTGGGTGAGGGGTTGACCCCGGGACCTGAAGTGGTTTTATTTTGCTTTTTCTCGCAACAGAAAACACTTAGCTCCTTTGATGTGGTGAGGAGCTCTCAATTATAGCAAGAGTGTTTATAAACATTTGTGGTTCGCATCAAAGCAGGGTACTTGAGATGCATTCAAGTGTGAAGGGAAAAGTAAATAAACAATTCACCAACTAGCTGTGCCTGACCCATTAAATTGCCAATCACAGGCTAATGAAAGGTATTTCGCTGTGAAATTGAATGGAAGTTTTGCATTTCAAAGTGTCTCCGGAGATTTGAAGCCTTTTCAAGTGTTGTGGGATTCTGAGGAAGCCTACAACGTTTGTAACAGCTGTTGATTTAAAGGTTTTTTTTCTGAGGGAGCAAGTGTTAGCAAAGGGCAAGTATTTCTGCTCAGATTCCTGACTGGACGGCCTGGACACCTCCTCAGTTGTCAGGCAGCGCAGGTTAAGGCAGAGAATGCCACAGAAGAATTTAAAACCTCAGACCAGGAGGATACTGTTCAGCATGAACACCATGCCAAGGGTGATCTTCAAATTGCCCACGGCTGGAAGGAGGAGACCAAATATGGGACCCCCATCCCAAAGAGATAGGAGGGGTGGGGTCCCAGGATCAGCCTCTCACCCACAGCCCTCACTCACAGAACTCCGTGGACCCTTAGGGGACCCGCCGTCTGCAGTCTGGTAGTGGCAGAGTAGCACATTATCACTGCCCTGGCCCCCTTGACATCCCATGGCTCCGCCATGGCAGGGCTGCGTTTGGCCAACCTCACACCAAAGGCCACCCAATTGATTTCCCACATCACGGTGGGGTGGCGCGGGTGGGGAGGGGGGGGAGGGGGCGGGGGGGGGGGAACAGAATCGGGCTTGCAGCCCGGTTTTACATGCATGTGCCTGCTTGTCCTGAATTTGCATTTCATGCTGGTGTGGGGCGAGTAGCATGCTACGGCTAGTGGCGGGGGAGCTGAGAATGACAACGGGTCTGGCGCCGGGCTTCGAACACATTTTTCGGGAGTTGCTACATCCTCCGCACGATCCGGATTCCCGAAAAGCAGCGGTGGGAGAGCGGTGAATCACAGCCAACTTTTTTTTAACCAAGCCTTTGGTCATCTGACATTTGGCTCAGTGACACATCTTGTTTTATAATTCTCCTCTGAAGCATCTTGCAATGTTTTGTGGCGTTAAATGTGCCTCTTGAACAAAAGTTGTTTCTTAAAAACACTTTTCCTGCCCTCTTAACAGTGGAAGCAATGCAAAGTGTCCAATCCAGTTTCAGCTTACTTGAATGGGGTGTGGGATGGGGGTCTTGCTGAACAGAGTAAGTGCCCCAGGCCATCAATACACTGGCAGTGTATTGGATAGAGTGCATGGTGTAGCTTTACATTTTACCAATCTCTTCACATTGTTGTGTAGGTGTATCGCATAAAAAGGTCTCTCTTTCATTGGATCTGCATGATAGAGGCAAAACTGATTTTCATTTTCTTTTTCAATACATTGAAAACAATGTTAAAGCTTCACGTAAAAAAAAATAATGTGACATATTTTCATAATACTGCAGCCATTTCATTCGTAATTGTAATAAAGAATGCCTTCCCACCACGTCACTATTCTACTGCGGGGGATAAAACCCTTGCTTTCTTTTATATTCCAATGATAAATATCTAAACAAAACTGACTGGTGTTGTTCGGTTAATGTTTTTCTTTTGCTTAGATGCCCTAAGTTTAATTTGGCAAGACAAAAGCATGGGATCCAATGAATGGACCGCCACTGGGACATTTAATGTGCACTTTCAAATTAGAGTTGACAATTGCAAATACGCACCAACCAACACAGTAATAAAATCAATACACATTTTTCCCCGAGGAGCCACTATTTACTGTTAGCAATGCCATTTTCTTAAATGGATGGCATTTATGCCTGAAGAAAGCTTGTAAGCACTACTCACCATGCTTTAACTAAACAACCTATTGTTGGATCTACACTGGAGAAAATCCCTTTGTTTTATTTGCAGGCCTATCAGAGCTGTGGGATCTGTAAAAGTCTTTAGTAATGGATTTCAGGTTTGTCTGATTTAGAGGTCTTTTTCTTCAGAAAAAAATACAATCCTTTTCAAGTATTTTGCCCGGGGTAGCGGCTTTAGTGGCATCTGTCAGTTTATTTCAAGATCTGGTTTTGTCTCGAGGTAATGTTTGTGAACTCACCTTGGACAGGTACTGGGGTTTGTCAGAATATTGAGGGTGGGTCGTAGAGGTATTTGACAGCGAATGTTTGGTCAATGTAAGGTCAGGAATGGGGATATTCACTGACAATTGTGCACCTTTTGGTAATATCCACAACTCCTCAGACACTGAAGCAGTCTGTGGCCATATTCAGCAAGGCCTGGACACCATTCAGGCTTGGGCTGTTAAGTGGTAAGTAACATTTGCGCCACACAAGTGCCGAGCAATGGCCATTTGCAACAAGAATCAAGCATTGCCATAGAACATAATTACCATTACTTATTCTCCCACCGTCAACATCCTGGGGTAACCATTGATGAGAGACTCTAACTGACCTCCAGACTTGCCAAAGCCTGTCCACAATCTACAAGCACAAGTCTGGAGTGTGATGGTGTCCTCTGCGGTTGCCTGGATGAGTATAGCTCCAATGAGACTTAGGAAGCTTGGCACCACCCAGGACAATGCATCCCATTGGATTAGCACCCCATCCACCACCTTAACCATTCACTCCCTCTACTACTGGCACTTAATGGCAGCAGTGCTTACCATCAAAAGATGCACTGAAGTAACTTGCCATGGCTCCGTTGACAGCACCTTCAAAGCTGTGACATCTTCCAGCTCCAAGGGCAAGGGCAGCAGAGGCATTGGAACACTGCCAACTGCAAGTTCGCCTCTATGTCATGTACAATCCTGACATCACAGCCACTGGGCCAAATATCAGGAACTCCCTCCTTTACCTGCACTGTGGCTGTACCTAGGCCACATGGACTGCAGAGGTACAAGAAGGAAGCTCACCACCACCTTCTCAAGGGTAACTAGGAATGGAGTGAATGGTTCCCCGGTGATGGGAAGTGCATAAAAAACAAAAATTCCATTGACAGCGGTGGGACCAGAATATCCCACCACTGGCCAATGCCGGGATTCCTCCGCCGGTACGAAACACACCACGGGGGGGCATTGAAAACCCCATTCTTTGGTTCTGCCTCAAATCCCATTCTGGACACAAGTAGTTGCCATAATTTTAAGAGTGTGTCATATCCCTGAGGCAATTAGGCACAGCCTGCCATGCTAAACTGGTGTACTTTGCACCTCTTTTATGCTTAGAAAGCCAGTGTCACACATTGCAAATTTCAACCTCAGAATGAATTAAGGTGAAGTTCCGCAACCCTGCTTCATATTAAAGAAGTTTGCCAAAACAATCCTTGTGTTGACGTGGCACATTCTTCATCAAGAAAATATGTGGCAATTTTTATTTAATTAATTATTCGCTCCTGTGGGCAGCACGGTAGAATAGTAGTTAGCACAAATGCTTCACAGCTCTAGGATCCCAGGTTCGATTCCCGGCTTGGTCGCTGTCTGTGCGGAGTCTGCACGTTCTCCCCGTGTCTGCGTGGGTTTCTTCCGGGTGCTCCGGTTTCCTCCCACAGTCCAAAGATGTGCAGGTTAGGTGGATTGGCCATGCTAAATTGTCCAAAATTGCCCTTCGTGTTAGGTAGGGTTACTGGGTTATGGGGATAGGGTGGAGGTGTGGGCTTGGGTAGGGTGCTCTTTCAAAGAGCTGGTGCAGACTCGATGGGCCGAATGGCCTCCGTCCGCACTGTGAATTCTATGAATTCCTCAACCACACAGACATGTTGGCAAATGAACAATTTGTATCTAAATGCATCAGTGCGTCGCAAATCCGTGGCGGTGTGTTTGCACATCATGCTATGATCTCTGGAACAGCCAGCAGCTATTCAGGTGCTTTTGCTACAGAGGCGGAAAGACATTACTTCTTGGAAGGAGTTGAACCAAACGGGTTGATTTTTAGGCTTTTCTAAGTTTGCAGAACAATAAACTCCACCCGCAAGCCCTTCTGTCCATGCATTGAACGATATAAAATTTCAGAAACTCAATATTTTACAGTCGACTGCTCTCTCAAAAGAGTCTTGTATTTACATAGCATACAACCTTCGGATAATTCAAACTGCTACACCGCCCATGAAGTTGTTTTGAAGTATAGTCATTATTGTAATGCAGGAATTGGGGCAGCCAGTTTGCACATAGCAAGTAGCCACAAGCAACACAGTGAAAAGGAACAGAAATTCTGTTTTTAGCTGTACTTTTAGAAACGTAGAAAGTATGGCCATTCGGCCCTGCTCCGTCATCCATTATGATCATGGCTGATCATTTGAGGGTTACATATTCACCAGGACACCAGGAAGAGTTCCTTCTTTTTATTTGAGCTTCTGGGATATTTTACATCCACTTGAGAGGCCTTGGGTTTAAGGTCACATCCTCTGACAGTGCGTCACTCCCTCTGTACTGCATAGATCATGACCTCTAGTCGCTGCAGTGAGACTTGAACCTTCTGCTTCAGAGGTAAGACTCCTGTCACACAACACATACTAAATAGCTGGCATCTAATTGTGTAGCAGCTTGGTTAGACAGCTTCTGGAGTACTCTGTGCAGTTTTGGTCCCCTTATCTGAGAAAGGATATTATTGCCATAGAGGGAATGCAACAAAACTTCACCAGACTTGTTCAGGAGATGGCGCGACTGCCTCATGAAGTGAAATTGGGTGAACTGGGTCTGTATTCTCTAGAGTTTCAAAGAATGAGAGGTGATCACATTGAAACCTACAAAATACTTGAAGGGAATAGACAGGGTAGGTGCAAGTAAGAGTCTAAAACCGTCTAGAGTCTAGAAGAGTCCAGAATCTGGGGAGTCTAGAACCAGGAGGCACAATTTAAAATAAGGGAGATGCCACTTAGGACGGAGATGAGGAGAAATTCATTTGCACAGAGTGTTGTGAATCTTTTGAATCCTCTACCCCAAAGAGCTATGGAAGCTCAGTCATTGAGTATGTTTAAAGCAGATATTGTTAGATTTCTAACGAACAATAATGTAAAGGGTTATGGAGATAGTGGGTGTGAAAGATATTGAAGAGTCCAATCAGCCATGCTCGTATTAAATTGTGGAGCACATTCGATGGGCTAAATGGCCGACTCCTGTTCCTATATTGTATGTTCCTATCCTCTACTCCATATGGCATAGGAGTAGCTACAGCAGTGTGGTTATTGCACCATCTGGATAAAGCTAAGAATAGGATACCTCCAAAACTAAGGAACCAAAAGTGAGATAAAAGTGCTTAAATGACATTAAAGGTTTGGAATTTAACAGCTTGTAGATAGTTAGATAGCATTAGGAATCTACTGGGCGGCACGATAGCACAGTGGCTAGCACGGTTGTTTCACAGTGCCAGGGACCGGGGTTCGGTTCCCGACTTGGATCACGGGCTGTGCGAGTCTGAACATTCTCCCCGCGTCTGCGTGGGTTTCCGTCGGGCGCTCCAGTTTCCTCCCACAAGTACCGAAAGACATGCTTGTCAGGTGAATTGGACATTCTGAATTCTCCCTCCGTGTACCCGAACAGGCGCCGGAATGTGGCGACTAGGGGCTTTCCACTGTAACTTCATTGCAGTGTTAATGTAAGCTGACTTGTGACAATAATAAAGATTATTATTATTACTGAGAGCGATCAGAAGTTCCACATTTCTGCGGACTTGTGTAGGACATTCAATTCAACAGAATTGAGTCCCAGGGAAGAGAAATATTGGGCAGATTTGGAACATTGAAGGACGAGAGAAGAAAGTAGCAGAGCAACAGCACAGGAAACGAGGACTAAGCTATTCAGCCCCACAAACCTGTTCTGACATTAGATGGTAGCCAATTTCTACCTCACCCCTGTGCCCCCTAATTAACACCCTCGCCGAACAAAAATCCACCGATCAGTTCCCAAAACTGATCCCCAACTTCAACATGATTTTTAGGGAAGAGTGTTCCAGATTTTTAATACCCTTGTCCACACTTTACACAATAAAAATTAGGCAGAACTGCCCAACAGTTAAGGTTTCCATTTTGTTCCCCTCTTGTTTCAGGTTATGGTGCTTGTCATCCCCTTGTATAAAATGCAACATTTGCTTTCTTTTGGTTGCTTTATATTCCGACAGTCAACAAGTTACGCGTGGAGTATGTGTTCTATTGATATATAATATAAAGCTGGGCGCATCACATGAGGGACCGTTCCTCTTCGCATACATGTCCACGCATTAGCAATAGCTGCTTGATGATCACAAACTGCTTATCCCCCCCCCCCCCCCCCCCCACCCGAGCCGGAATCAATTGCAGATCCTCTCCTTGTGCCCCATCCACCATCGGCTGACAATTTAATTGCAAGGAAAATCAGATTGGAATCTGTGAAGAAGTTTTATTTTATCATTTCCATTCAAATCAGAGCGCCTTTGTGCTTTTCTGAAAGGGAGGATATCATACAGCTCTGCTTTTGTGGAGCTTTGAAAATTGAATTTGAGCAAGAACGACTTGCTGGATTTGCTCCTTGCAGAATATTGCCTATTTCACGTTTGTGCGACCTGTTATGCGAGCTTTTAATTGAGCCGAACTGAGTGAGCTGTAATTGATACAGAATCACGATTCGTCAAGAGCTACAATAACAAGGTAATGCCGTTTCTTTTTAATCTCCTTGGACTCCCTCCTCTGATGTTTTCTCCGCAAAATTAATTCTGTTGTAGGTTGGTAAGGTAGCTTTCTTATGGAAATGAATCATTTTTCAGGCTTTTACTTTCAAGCTTTAATACCTACCTATAAATCAATGGCATGTAATGGAAGGCTTTTGATTTTTGTGTTCAAGGTTTTACAAAAGCAAACTCAAAGAATCTCCAAAGAGGTGCTCTAATTGCACAGAAAGCAATGCCAAACATCAAAAAATGTAAGGGGATGTTTTTTGATCCGTTCAGGTTTTACACTGGTTTTCAATGTCTAAAGTTGATACTCTGTGTGCGTCTGGTCCTCTTTTTAATATGTCCCTCAGGCTGGGTTAACCTTTGAGTGAGCCAGGAACATTGAATAGCATGTAATAATTCAGTGGCATTTTTTCTTTCGATATAGGTGTTCACTATACAAATAGCACAGTTGAAGCCTAGTGCACTGCGTAATTCGCATAAAGGCAACTGGTTTGCCTTGTAGGAACATAGGAACAGGAGTGGTCCATTCAGCCCCTTGAGCCTCCCCTGCCTATTCAAGTAGAACATGGCTTATCTGTATCTTACAGGTGCCCCCAATCATGGTGTGTTTTTTTGGGAGAAGGGATTTCTAGATGTCCACAATCCGTTGTCTGAAGAAGTACTTTGTGATATCCTCCATGAACATCCTAGATCTAATTTGCAGGTTTTATGTGGTAGCATGGCCCCTTTAAGGGGGCGGGCTCATGGAACCCTGTGACGGGGTCTGAGCCCAATTGCACGGAGGTGTGCGAACCCCGGCCAATAGCGCGCCAGCGTGGGGCCGGGTAGCGGAGTTAACGGGCAGAGTAGACCCTGGAGTTAGGGAGCGAACACTTCTACATTGGCATTCCGTGCCAATATTGTGCTTGCCTTTTATCTTCTTTAATTTACTCTTTTGGTTTACACCATACGCCTCCAGCGTGTATATCTCGAGCCACCATATTGGTGATGAGGTAAAAACTTCGTCCGCAGCGAAATGCTGCAGAATTGAGGGGAGGGGGGGGGGAAGGAAAGGGCCCCAGGAAGGGAGAAGAATCGGGTTACTTATTTGAAAAGTCAGGAGCCAGCAATTCACCAAAACAAAGTGAGTCAAAATGTCAATCAGTAAATTGCAACAGTTTGACCAGAGGGCTGAAGATTGGAGTCGGCAGAGAACAACTCTGTTACTTCTTCACTGCAAATGGTGAAGATAAACAGAAAGTGATCCTTCTGACAGTCTGTGGGCTTCAAACCTACAACTTGACAAGGAATCTAATGTCCGTGAGGCAGCGGACCCCAAGTCCTTCGACCAGTTGGTCAAACTGGTGAAGGAGCGTTTTGACCCAAGGCCCTCAATAATTTTTCAGTGTTACAAATTTAACTCAGTGGTCTGGGACCCTGAGGAGTCCATCTCGGTCTTCACCGCCAGACTTCGACAACTTGCTGAGCACTGCGTGTTTGAAACCACACTACGTGACATGCTTCGCGACCGATTGGTTTGTGGGATACAGAATCTCAATATACAAAAGGAGTTTGTTGCCAAGGCTATGGTAGCACTGGAGATGACTATTAAGATCGCATAGGTGTGGTGGAGTGTGCTGAAAAGGGCGCCAGCAAACTCCACAATGTGGCTGAAGGGGAAGTAAATTTAGTTTGGGGCAGTATGGCCGTGAGACGAGTGGCAGGATCATCGGGAATGGCGGGAAACCAGACCCAGTCCTGGGCACAGGAACACAATCAGAGGATAGGGAATCGGTTCGGTAGTTAACCCCAAGTTAAAGAGGACTGCGGAGGAGAGTTCCAGGAGAATTGCCCCTGCTGGAAGTTCATGTGTTTTAGATTCAGCCGGCAAGACCACACCCAAGCATGCTGCCGGACAAAAAAGGGCGCGGTCATGCAAGAAAAGAGGGAGCAGCCACAGCAGCAGTCCATGCAGCAACTTTACAAAGTTGAGAGCAGCTCTAAGGAAAAGGGCATCATCTGGGTCCTACAGCTAAATAGCCCCAGGTTATTTACTGTCCTACAACACCATCCCCCATTCAACGACGGACATGACACCTACTCAACCCCTGATGAGTCGTCGTCTTCAGACCAGCATTAATTGGAGGTTTCCAAATTTGGCAAGGAGGGTGGAGGCATGCCAGGCATCCCAGATGGACCACCGTCCAGCTAGGAAAGGAGACAGGTTGCTCCAGGTAGGGCACGTAGTTTTGGGCCGGAATTATACCTCGAGGTCACGGTGGTTAGCTGGGTTCATCGAGGCCCATTCATCAACTGTTTTGTATATTGTTAAAGTGGCTGGTTGGACACTTAAAAAGGATGTGGATCACTTAAGGAGTCAGAGGTTGGCGACCTCTATTCCAGAGAGAGGGGTCCTAATGTTGTCGTTGGGGGACCTGTGGATGTCCCTGTACAAGAGGAGTCAAGGGTTCAGGAGAATGCCTTGCCTGTGGTACCTACATCGAATGGTGAACTTGCTGGTCTGGTTGCTGCTGCTGAGGCTGGGATACTGTTACCTGATTCAGCGGTCTTTACTGTTCCTGGGAGTGAAAGACTGGCTGTGGTTTTGAGGAGATCCAGTAGGATCAGGAGGTCCCTGCAAGGATTGACTCTTGAATGGAACGACCCTCTTCCCTTAAGTTGTAAGTTGATAATGTGTTATATTTGTTATTATCTGCCTGCTTACCACTGGCTGGGGACTAATGACAATCCCACAATCCTTAGGGAGTATAAGCTTCCCTAATGAGGGGGGGTGGAGAAACCATTAGCAGGTCCCTGCATAAATAAAACTGGCCAGTATGGAACCAGCTAGAGAGGAGTGAGCAGCAAGGGAGTTACTGCTGCTGTTGTATATATATATATATATGTTATTGTAAATAAAGTTTTCTTTCAGCTCTACAAACACGTGCTGGATTCTTCGTGGCCCTCACAAAACTGGCGACGAGGGTTAAAGTGGATAGCTGTTTACACTGCTGAAGCCACCACCCTGGATTTTTGTTGGATACAGGTTGGAAGTTGTTTTTCTGTTCCACCATGCCTCTTTATGGACGTTTGGATGTCTTTGATGCTGCGCTGGAGAGTTCCGACAGAAACTGGGGCCAGCCCAGGGACCGTACCTTCCATTTGGATGAACCTGCGGAGACCAGTCCCGAGGACGTGGAGACAGAGGACGACTGCCTGCAGCTGCATTGTGTGGCAGCTCCCCGTGTGACCCCCATTAAGGTGGCAGTAAGGGTCAATGGTCACCCGCTTGAGATGGATTTAGACAGTGACACAGCGGTCGCAGTGATCGCCCAGAGGACATTCGACCGCATCAAGCAGGGTATACAGACCCTTGCATTAACCGACACACAGGCCAGGTTGGCCACCTGCATGGGGGAACCATTGGACATTGCAAGAACTATGATGACTCCTGTTGTTTATGGATGCCAGGAGGGGATCCATAAACAACTAATGGCAATCCCACAATCCTTAGGGAGTATGAGCTTCCCCAATGAGAGGGGCAGAGAAATCATTAACAGGGCCCTGCATAAATAAAGCTGGCCAGTATGGAACCAGCTAGAGAGGAGTGAGCAGCAAGGGAGATACTGCTGCTGTTGTGTATATATATATATATATGTTTTTGTAAATAAAGTTTTCTTTCTGTTCCACAAACTCGTGCTGGATTCTTCGTGGCCCCCACAAAAATATTGTAAATCGTTATCATGTTGTTAAGTGAGGGACTTAAGGGGAGAGGGATATGGTGGCTCAGCCTCTCTAAGGGGACAAACGTGCGCGCCCATGTGATGAACTCTGAGCCAATCGCGTGGAAATGACAAAACCCCGGCCAATAGCACGCCAGCACGGGCCAGGGAACGGAGGGCAGAGTAATCCCTGGAGCTGGAGAGTGAACACCAGTACAGAGTTACTCTGTGTCACTTCTGCGTTTGCCTTTTATCTTTCTTAATGAACCCCTTTTGGTTTACACCATACGCCTCCAGCATGCATGTCCCAAGCCATCACGTTTTTATGCTACCCGACCCAAAAAATGTTTTTTTCTCTATCAAGATCAGGCTATGCAATCCCTCCCCTTAATCATTTACCCTAACTGCTGTACGGCCTTGGTCACCTTTGAGTTTCAATTGCAACCGTTATATAATGTTTAATGGATTAACATTTTAATGTCACACTTTTGATACCTGCTGTAGATAGACCTTGTGGTGACTTGAAAGATTGGCAATCTCCATTTGTCTTGTTCAGAGGTTCAGAGACTGGACAATAACATTCAGACAATAAGACACTGATGTGCTGGCTTTAGGGCAGTTTATTAAGCAACAAAAGTTACAGTTCAGAGAAGGAAGCAGGAACCCTAGTTCAAGTGGTTCTTACTTTCAACTGACTCCAGTGGCTACAAATGGCAGGTGACTTCTGTTCTTCTTTCTCTCTGTACATCTTCTTCAAATCCTAAACGTAAAGAACATCTCCAAGTTCATTCTGGTTAATGCCTGCAGCCAGGGGCTCCTCCTGTTCTGACCTTGTTTCATAGAATTTCAGTGCAGAAACCTTGTTATCTGTCTGCCAATGCATACATTAACTGGCAATTCTGATCATGACCCATGGTCACAACTCTTGGTAGTCACAACCCAAGCAGCATATCCTTAACATGTAAACAACCAATCCATACATGAGGTTCTAATTAACTCAAGCCATGCAGACAGTACCCGCACATTTACATCAGCCCTTCTTTTATCAGGAACTCATTCAAAGTACACACAAAAAATAATGCATCAAAAAGTATAAAGACTCAAAAAACATTAAAAAGGTTCACATTTCCGACAATGCCAACCCCTGAAGTTCAATTCCCCTCTGCCACCAATTACCATGGAATAATTGGAATCCATTTTGTTCAGCCCAATGCTGTTTCAGATTTGAATGAAGGAGAAAATAACTTGAGATAGAATCATAGGGCGGGATTTTCCACACCCCGCGGCGTGTTTTATGGCGACAGAAGCGACCCGACGTCAGCTGGCGGGGGGGATTTTTCGGTCCTGCCGATGTCGAAGGCTTTCTCCGTGGCTTGCATCTTCCGCAGCTGGGGAACCCGCCACGGGGTTGGACGGGGGTTGCCATCGGTGGGACCAGAATTTCCCGCCGGCGAGATAGGCCGGAAAGTTCTGGCCAGAATGGTTGCAGCAGAGAAGGAGGACATTCAGCCTGTCAAGCCCATGCTGGTTCCCTGCACGATGAAACTCACCTACTTTCTCTCCCCAGCCTTTTCCTCGATGCCCTTCAACGTATTGCCGTCCAAGTCCTCAGCAATTGTTCAAGTTCTAAAGGAGTAGAGTGTTAGCAGGTTATTGATGACTATGTACACAGCGTTGGAATGTTTTTTTTAAATTTTGTGCCATGAGTGACTCAAAATCAAATAAATCATAATCTTATTACCCAGTTCCCCAATTTATTGTGGTTTATATATTCTTAAGTCCCCAAAAGAGATCACTGCAAATTTGACCAGATTTACTTCTAATGAAGCTGTAATTGGAATAAAGCTAGAAATACAGAAAGGTGAACTGTTTGAACTCCAATGATTTATGGCTGAAGTATTAACTTTGTAAAAGATAATTTAATCCTTGATTTATAATGAGTCAAAGAGTAATGAATAATTAAACCATCGGTCTGCACGTCATCGATGCAACATATATTGAGATTTGTTAGGCATGTCGGGCTAATTCTTGAGCAACTTTATTTTCATCTTAGACATGCCATACTTAGTCCCGTTTACTGCACTGGGGAGCGCCGTTCACCGTGCACCATCAGTAGCTAGGGACAGTGGGGGTGACAATTGTTGATCATGAAGACACGTTACACCCAAGACGTGTGAAGCCTCTATCCCATTATTCGGCGCTACGGGCTGATCTTCATCCCCCAGTTGCATTCCACCCCCTGGGCACGGTGGTGCTGGATCTGCTCCCCCCCGCACCCCCCAGATCTGCCCGCCCCCCCCCCCCCCCCCCCCCCGAGGCACACCAAGTGCAGGTGATGGGTATGAGCACGCTGTCAGCAGATAGACAGGAGTCAGGCGATGGCATAGATTGAGGAGCACGAGAGCTCAGCTCTCAGTGGGTTATCATCACCCTCCTGCCTTGTCTATTGACCCACTGACAATGCCGACACAGGTCCATCACCCTGAGGTGACGTAACACAGACCTTAGGATGGTGGTACAGGGAGATTGGCGGGGGGCGGAAGGGAGGGGTGGAATGGATGTGTGTGTGGGGGAATGGTTGCGGGGGCAGGAGGGGGGGAGAGGCAGATCAGTTGGGGGATGGGTGGGGAGGTGGTGGATGGGAAGGGGAGAGGAGGGGTTGAGATGACGGATGAGGCCATGTCCTATGAGAAGCGGGCGAGGATGAAGGCCTCACTGGCCCTCCGGGCATGCCGGATCCTCGCTTCGCCTGTCCTCCATCATCCAGATGCTCCCGCGTGTTCTCCCAGGGGCCGTCCTCCAGCCCCTCCTGGTTCGGCACTGCCTCCTCTGACGAGACAGCATGTTCCTCCTCCTCCACCTCCACCCCGCTGCTGTTCCAGGTTGTGAAAGACACACGACAAAGTGCATCACCAGATCGGAACCGCAGTTTGAGCAGTCCAATGTATCGCTCAATGTCAGCCCGGGTGGCCACATGGGCATCGTTGTACCGGGTCTCCACATTGGTCTCCGGCCTCCGTACTGGCGTCATTAGCCTGGACCTAAGCGGGTACCCCTTATCCCCCAAGAACAAATTGGTCATTTTGGAGTGCCCCCTGAAGAGACCGGGGATATCCGACTGCCCCAGGATGCAACTGCCGTGCACACTCTTCGGGAAGCATGCATACACGTGCAGCACACGCACCCCCAGCCCCAGGGGGCCCCTGAGCACTGGACCTCAGACTCCGGACCCCAAACCCGTGCCGGGAATATTTCTTGGACCGGGCGCAGGTCACCTCCCTGTCCACGCGGGGATGTCCGCAGTGCTGAAGCCCAGCTCTTGGATGTTTGATTGTTGGCTGCTGCTTCTGTGGTGTTGAAACCTCCAGTGTTCAGGCCTCATGATCTAATTAGGGTGCCAGGCAGTAACACTCGCCTGCGACCTGGCACATCTACCTACGGGAATCCACATGGGAGCTGTGAAGTGCTCACATTATTAACATTAGTGATAGCCTTCAGCTGTGCAGCCAGAGGTGGCTATGGTCAGTGGGAGTTAAAGTGACCTTCACCATATTACCACGGACGGGGCTCTGCCTTGAAGGTGTTCAGTGGGATGGACAGGCAGCAGCTGAAGTTGCTCATGATATGGGTGTACATGATCCAGAGGATGGCTGTTAGGAACCGTGCTGAGCCCCTCACCACCGCCGCCCCCCCCCCCCCCCCCCCCCCCGCCCAGGGGCAATCCCCCACCGAATGTAACCGGTCCGCCCCGACCAGGCCCGTTCCGCACTGGGATCTCCCCCACCCAGCCTGAGCTGATTGCCTGGTTTCCAAGATGGCTACTCACCTTCTCTGATCCCCCAGCTGCCATTGCGCTACCTCCATATTTAAATAGGTGTGCTAGAGGGCGCCGGCCTGATCGCTCGCTGGGGACCTGGTTAGATCACGGAGGCTGTTAGATAGGGTCCCTCCCATTAATGGGACGGAGATTGGTGATTATTGGTTTCTCGCCACGCCGCGGTGGGATCCTGATATCGCCAATGGGAGTGGGTCGGTTTGATCGGAAACTGATCAGCGCCCAGCGCGGTTCCCAATTGCGGCCTCTCCCGCAATCTAACCGGCTTGGCTAAGATTCACGCCCGCGCAATGCGGCCGATAGATCTCGCCCATGATAGAAGTGGGAACTAGGATTCTCTGGCCGCTGCGATTCTCTTTTCCCGCCAGCAGTGCACCCCCACCCATTGGTTTCCCGCTGGGGTGGCTTCAATGGGAAATCGCATTGGCTCATGGCGGGGAGACAGAATGCCATCACCAATGAACGGCGTTGCGGAGAAACATGCGGCTGTTGACCGGAGAATCCAGCCCCTGATTTCATCAGAAATATCTAAAAGCAATTAAACATGACCTGGAAGAGAACTAATTTGCAGGGTTATGATTCGGGGCTAATCTGGACGGAAAGAACTGGCGCAGGTACAATGTGTCGAAGGGCCTCTCTCCATGATGTTGAGCTTTTATTCTGTCGATCGAATTGTCACATGATGACCTGATGAAGCAGCTACCTAAAGGGTCGCGTGACAGAAGAGTGGGCGTTCCTCACGGAGTGTCTGCAGAGCACAAGAACATATAGCTGCTCAGGCCATTGAACAAAACTCTTGTTCGAAGACCTTGGTCACCAGTCATTGGAACCCAGCATTTTGACATATTCTATGATTCATATTTTCATCACCTGTTCAGCCTTCTGCCATTTTCTGGTAGAGTCATGCTCCCATAGGTTCTGCTGTTCTTAGTAATCCTGCCCATTACTCTTGTTCCTTCTAACCATTGCCTCTCCTCCGTAGTCTGAAAGCATTGCAGGAGAAATTGATCCCTGTTGCATCAATTATCTGGGCAACAAATTCTGAGCAAGAAGAGTACTTGAAGTATCCCTGATATCATGTTGTTCATGGATAATTTTCTGGCATCACAGGGCAGCCACCTTAAGCTGGTGTTGTGCCCCTTGTACTTTTTATGAGGCAACTAATACTTGTTTAGAGATACCTGGGGCTGGACTCCCCGCAGCCCCATGGCAAAATCGCTCCCAACCGGCCGAGTTCTCGACGGCGTGGTTCTAACCATCCATCGCCGTTCGAGAAGCTCGCTTGTCGGCTGCGGACTCAGTCCGCGGCCACGCCGGCGGGAGCGGGGGAGGGGGGGGGGGGGCGTCTGGGGACAGATCGGGCTGGTCGGATCTTCGGGTGCGCGGCGATCGGGGGGGGGGGGGGGGGCCTATATTTTGCAGCTGCCTCCGTGGTCCGAGTCCGCCATGGCGCTCGGCGCGGCCGCTGGAGGCCACCGCCATGTGCATGCGCGGATTCGAAAGCGGACTTGCGGGGGCCTGTATCCGCAGCTAAAGCTGCGTGAAGCACTCTGGGTCCCTGCTGGCCCCCTGCAGGTGACTAAATTGGATGATCTTTTTTATCGGAAACTCGGGAGTGAAATGCTAGAGTTTTTCTCCGGCGTGGGGACATAGTCCCATTTTGGAAGAATCCAGCACAGTACCTTCATGCGCATGGACACGATGGGACAAATAGCATTCTGCTGCCCTGTATGGATCCTTGGACTTTGTTCCAAGCAGTGATATCTTCATGAATGAGGCTAGAAACTGTGTATAAGCAATTGATTCAGAAAGGGGAAGAGATGAGGAATTAAAACGCCCAACATCTGCATCCTTGCACCTATCCTTGAAGATTCCACTGGATGGAGATCAGGAGCTCCTAAATTCCAAGCCACGCGATCAATTATAACAGTCCCAACTTAGAACAGGACATATAGCACAGATTAAGACCCAACACTTTTCAATTTATATGCTGCAACTAATCTGTGATCTTACTAATTAATGACCTTCCAAGTGTAACTCTGTACACTAAGTACAGTTAAGGCTTTATTACCTGGCACGCATGGGAAATGGGTGGTGCCATGTAATCAAAATGTCGGTTAACAGAGTTCCATTTAGCAATAGAATACAGTGCAATACCTGTCACATGAACTAATATGCAAATACTTAGGAAATAGAGAAGAGTATTATTTTAATTTCCTGTCTTTAAGAGTACATTAAAACATAAAATAAATTATAATACATTATAATACAGAGTACAAGTATGGGTTCCAGATAACTTTGTACTTCCTGAATTCAGGTTGGGAAAGTGATGAGTTGCATTCGGGAAACATCAGAAATTCCGGTTGAATGACACAAAGTTTACTGTAGTCAGAGACTAATTGACTGAGCAGGGGTAACACGTTCTTGCAAAAGCAACGGATGGAGTCTTCCATTCTCGGCGGGTGTCTTATTCGCTGCCTGAAAATACAATGAGCCATCCATTCCTCCTGAGGAGGATTGCCCGCCATATCTTCTAGCCATCAGGCAATTAAGTAGATAGCAGTGGGTCTTCCACCAGACTGAGGACCCTGGAAGATGACCTTTCACCCACTAAGAGCCTCTGGCCAATCAAGCCGAGCAGCTCTTGCACTGGGGTGGCCATGGTGGAGGCCATGTCTGCTGACAGAACAATGCTTCCTGTAGTCCCAGGACCACTGAGCAACCCAGGAAAAGGGTAAGTGCTGTTTGGAGAGTGGTGCTTTCACAGGGTGGGTGTCATGGGGAGTGGGGGACATAGGAGTTGACAGTAGGGCAGGGGGGAGGCTGTTAGCAGCCACCCATTGGGCCCATGTCCATGGCCATCAACTGTGCACATTTAGGGACATATTGAGGGACTCCACCTCCTCACCTGTCCAGCTGGCATACACAATTTTATCAGTAGAACTGGGAAGATTGCAGCAGCAGTGGGAAGAGGCCCTTAAGCTTCATTAAAGGGACTCCGGTAGTTATGGGGCTTCTTGCCCAGAACTTACTTCAAGTGGAGGCAGGAAAGTGTTGGGTAACAGTCCTGACACCGACCCGTCAAATATTTAAGCCCACCTACATCTTTCCACGGCTCCTGTGGGGGACCAATGTTGCCAACCCTCTAGGATTGGCCTGGAGTCCCCAACAATTGAAGGTCTGTCTCCAGGACACTGCTGTGTGAAATCCTGGAGAAAAATCGTCGGAGCATCAAAGTCACTCTTTCAGTTTCTTTGAACATATCTCTTTCCCAGTTACAAAAATATCAAACATTTGATTAAAAATAAGGCTCTTTGGCTGGCAGTCAAGCTTCATCCGATTGGGCAATGGGTCTTTTTGTTTTCCAGTTTGGTGTAGTCAGGCAGTGCATCACAATAATGGATGTGGTGGGTGACTACCATAGCCAGAGTGTGGGGGCAAATCATGTATTGAAACTTCCAGGAATACATAATCATGGTTGGCAAACCTAGTGGGGTTCCAGTCAAGATCCAGTATTTATATAGCAGCTTAAATATATTAATATGCCCCAAAGTGGCTTCACAGTCACTCAATCAAACAGTATATGACACAGAGTCACCTATGGTGATATTAAGATAAGTGAGTCAGTCAAAGAGCTAAGTTTGAAGTCTTGTCTAGAAGGAGAGGGAGGCAATGAGGCAGAGACATTTGGAAGAGACTTTCAGGAATGGTAACCATGAAACTATCACCAACTATTGGAAAAACCCATCTGGTTCACGACTGACCTATCGGGAAGGAAATCTGCCATCCTTCCCTGGTCTGGCCCACACACGACTCCAATCCCACTATTTCAAAATAAAAGTATGAGCCATGATTAATGCTCCTGGTCACTATCTAGTAACTCCCTTGCTGTGATATGCAGAACTGAGGATGCCAAATCAGGCTCACTGGCAACTCCTCAAATTGTTGGAACAGTTTTCCAAAATGCACTTTGCCTCTTCGCAAGAAGATTGACTGGACGGCAGAGGTGTCAAGCTTCAGCCTGTATCTATGGAAGGATTTTTCAACACCCGCAGAGCAGTACGGTAGCATAGTGGTTAGCACTATGGCTTCACAGCGCCAGGGTCCCAGGTTCGATTTCCGGCTTGGGTCACTGTCTGTGCGGAGTCTGCACGTTCTCCCCCTGCCTTAGTGGGTTTCCTCCGGCTGCTCCGGTTTCCTCCCACAAATACTGAAAGATGTGCTTGTTAGGTAAATTGGACATTCTGAATTCTCCCTCCATCTACCCGAACAGGCGCCGGAGTGTGGCGACTAGCGGCTTTTCACAGCAACTTCATTGCAGTGTTAATGTAAGCCTACTTGTGACAATAAAAGATTATTATTTTAAAAAATTGGAGGCGAAGAGTTAAAAAGAAAAATTGTCTTCCAACACAAGTCTAGATGAGACATGCCACGTGACTCAAGGGTTTGGCCAGTGGGCAACAAATCCGATTCCCAAGAAATTTGACAAAGCGAAACGCTGAACTTCCACCATTTAGCATTTTTGAAGGAAATATGAAGCTGTTCAGTCAGGCTAAGACCGTCTCCATTTATCACCTTGGTTACATAACATTGGTAACATTCTCCCTTAGAAAACCAAATTAGTCACACATCTTTTCCAAGCACATTAAGTCTTAAGTGTTGCTTTGCGTTGCACTTTATAGAAAGCAGTCTTAATCAACGTGCCCAGTTAAAAAGGTAAAAGCACATTGAAAAGGCAGATCTATGGGTTTCAAATGCACTTTGGACAGTTTCCCTCGAAGCTCAAAAGATTCATTCAGAGCCGGGCTAAACAAATTAAAATGTAATCCTGCAATTTTTTAATAAACTATTTTAATAGCAGTGAGTAAATAAAAATGGCAGGATTATTTAAAGCTCCTCTTAGATCACAATCTATCACAGTGTGGGGGGTGAAGGAAGGGGGTCTGCGTTTAAGAAACCAATTAAAATATGTGATGCCTTGTAATTATATAAATTCTACATTAATTACAATTTAATGAATAAGTTTGGTGGCTACTTTTTATATATTATTCAAATGCATATACTCCAGGGGTATCAATAATTCATCGCTCATAAAGGCCAAACTAATTTATTTATTCAGAAAATAAAATTAGGATTCGTGCTTTTCTTTCGAACAATGAAGATTCAGCATAAATAGAGCTTCTTAGGATACAGCTGGCCTCGCTTCCCGGTGAGAGACACTTTGAATGTTCATCTGATGTATATGAAGATTGACACTTAAACAAACGTGCAAACACGAAACTTGGGAAACATCAATGTCACTGGAATAACATCAAGACATGGCATAAGCAAGTCTCAAGCAAATGCCTGACCTTCCATCTATCCCTTTGTTGGTCGAATATTTAATTGTTGATCTGAAGCCAGTCAGTGTGAGCATGAAAACAAAATCTTGTTCATATTTTTAAAAGTATTTTCAGCTTCTGCATTGATCGAACACCACACAACACCAGGGTGGGGAGGGGAGTGTGCCCAAGTCAGCAGGGGTCTTGATGGACGTGCCCCACTATAGCCCCAGAAGCTGACTGGAAAACACACTGGTGTGCGTGGACTTCCTCTGTTTAACAACTCTAATGGTGAGGCTGTGTTTATATTAAACGTTAGATTTTGGGTGGCACCATGATTGGGAAGTAATTGGAGATCCCGAGAGGACCAGTCTAGAATTCTGTGCAGTCTGACTGGAGAGGACCTTCACAAGACTCTTCACAGGTAAGCGGTGCTTAAGTGTAATTGGAGTGTGGGCATTCGCTCTGAA
Organism: Scyliorhinus torazame; assembly: GCF_047496885.1. NCBI lineage: Eukaryota > Metazoa > Chordata > Chondrichthyes > Carcharhiniformes > Scyliorhinidae > Scyliorhinus > Scyliorhinus torazame. The sequence goes on along the minus strand of NC_092721.1, from coordinate 19,289,421 downwards.
AGGTCTTGAGATATTTGAAACAGAGCAGCTGCTGGGAGTGGAGCTTTGTGCAAACATATAAGCGCATGTGAACAGTGTTCACTCTTGAACAACAGCCAGGGGGTTGAAACAAAATACTATCTCATCCCTGTAAAATATCATGGGCGGGATTCTCCGAAAATGGGGCTATGACCCCACGCCGGCGGGAAATCTGGCGCCAACCACTCTGGCGTCAACAGTCCCCGAAAGTGAGGAATTCTCCAATTTCTCGGGGGCTAGGTTGACGCTGGAGTGGTTGGCACTGCTCCAGCCGGTGTTGAAGGGCCATTGTGAGGCCGCAAATACGCTGAACAGCCAGCGAGATCTCATGCATGCGCGGACCGGCCGGCGTATTTCCACACATGCGCAGACCGGTCGGCATATTTCCGCATATGCGCGGGGGTTCCCTTCTCCACGCTGGCCCCCGGGCAATATGGCGGAGCCCTAAGGGGGTCCGGCATGGAGGAAAGAAGGCCCCCCATGGAACCAGCCCGCCCGCGCCAGGCCACCGTGGGGCACCCACCCCCCCTGAGGTCGGATCCCCCCGCCCCCTCCCAGGACCACCCCCGCACACTTACCTGCTAAGTCCCACCATGCGTAATTCACGCCGGCGGGACTGGCCAACACCTTACGGCCACGCGACCCATCGGGGCTCGGAGAATCGCCGGGGGTGCCGTTGTCAACGGCCCCCAACCGGTGTGGTGGGAATCCTGCTAGCCCCCGAAAAACGGTGGCAGAGAATAGGGCAGCCGGCGTCAGGCCGGCGGGGTGGGATTCCCGCCTCCTCCCGGGGATTCTCTGACCCGGCACAGGGTCGGAGAATCCCGACACTTATTTTTCCAAAATTACGCTCCCGGGTAGTCTAACCTGTGGTCGGTTATAACTTTGTTTTTATAAATTTAGAGTATCCAATTCTTTTTTTCCAATTAAGGGGCTATTTAGCATGTCAATCCACCTACACTGCACATCTTTGGGTTGTGGGGGCGAAACCCAAGCAAACACTGGGAGAATGTGCAAACTCCACACAGACAGTGACCCAGAGCCGGGACGAACCTGGGACCTCGGCGCTGTTAGGCAGCAGCGCTAACAACTGCGTCACCATTGTCAAACTGCTGGCTGTGATTTCTCAGTATGCACTTGTGATGCACATGGTTCCTCACCAGGAGAATGACTCAGATATGAAACACCCTGCCCAGGATTATACACTCCCACCTGGTGGGTTTAGAGGCGGGTCGGGAGTATGTAGGGGAGCATGAAATCGCATGGATGGGATTCCCACTGGGATCCCGCCTGCCCCTGATTAGAAATAATTTCATGGTGGAGTGGGCAGGGTTTTGGGGGGCAAAGGGGGGAGGGGCGCTGAGCCACCCCTGTCCCAATTAAAGTCCGAAGTGGCGACCCAACATTTCCCACCTGTCCTCAATGTTTAGGCTGGCTGGTGAACGACAGATCAGGGTCGGGGGGGGGGAAAGAGAAATATAAGCAAACCTACACCTCGGACAGGATATAGTGGGGATGGGGGGGGCATCTCCATCAGAAGCGTTTTTCTGACTGGGCAGCCTCCCCTCCCTGGGACCCTGCCAATTATGTTCTCGCCGGCCCCCTGCACTTTGTTCCTGGCACATTGCCGCAGTACCTTTTCCGGCCACTGCATTGCTGTGCCTGGAGAGCCTGCTGATTGACCTCCAAGGCAGGACCTTCCCATCCCCCCCCCAAGTGAAGACAGAAGACGCCACCTGCCAATTAACGCTTGTCGGAGTTGGCGGGATTGTGTTCCCTGTCGACTCTCCAGATGGCGGGGTCTGATCCCCACCATCAGAAAAATGCAGGCCTCTGTGTGTGTGATTGTATTGTAGGCTCTTCAAGAAGGATTTTAATAATGGAAACCAGTATTTAATTTTCATAGCAGTCTCCCTCATTAATCCTTTGATTTGGAATTGCAACCCACAAGGATAAAGAATTGTTGCTACAGTTATACAGGGTTTTGGTGAGACCACATCTTGAGTCAACCGGACTTATATTCTCTGGAGTTTAGAAGAATGAGAGACGTTCTCAATGAAACCTTCAAAATTCTGAAGGGTGAGTGCTGAGATATTGGCCGGAGTTCTCTGACTTGTAGTATTATTATAACTGTAAGAACTGCAAGGGTTAATGAAGTGTCTTGAGTAGCCACTAGAGGGAGCTACAGTTACAAGTATATAAAGCAGTGCTGCTTTTAGATGTGCGAGAGTGGGTGCAGGAGTTAGCTAGAGAGAGTCAGAAGTACAGATTGGGTGAGTGAGAGCAGTTCATAGTTTATATCAGTATAAAGATTAGTTGTAGATAAGTGTGGTTTAAATGTTAATAATCAACTGTGTATTCTTTAGGAGTACACGTTGAATCCAAATTAGTAGTGTCAATAAATGTATAGCTTTGTTTAAGTTAAAGCTGTTTTGTGGTCTTTGTGAACACTACGCCAGCCATCCTGAATTTACCAACACGAAGAACACCACACGACTGTTGCGATTTCCTTCTCCCACCAGCAGCGCAACCCCGCCCGTGGATTTCCTGGCAGCATGGGGTGGTTCCAATGGGAACTCCCACTGAGAAGAAGCGGGAAGACAGAATCCTGCTGCCAGCGAACAGCGCGCCACCGAGAAGCACTCGGCTGGGGGACCGGAGAACACAGCCCATTGTTTCCGCTGGTCGGGCAATCTAAAACATGGGAACCTGAGGCGGGATTCTCCGCCGGCCGGATGCTCCGTTTTGCCGGCGCCCGGGGGTTTTCCCGACGGCGTGGGGCTGCCCCACAATGGGAAACCCCGTGGACCGGCCGGAGTAACGGAGAATCCCGCCGGCGTTCCGGGGCAAAAATGTGGCGCGGCGGGGCGGGGAATCGCGCCCATGGTCTCAGTGAACCGATCATTTAGGGCTGAGGTGAGGAGAGGTTACAGAACTCAAAGGGCTGTGAAGTTTTGGAATTCGCTACCCCAGACAGTTGTGGTTGCTCCATTATTAAATACATTTAAGGCTGGGGTGGACAGATTTGTGGTCTCTCAGGGAATTGAGGAACATGGGGATATGGAGTTGAAACCCAAGATCAGTCATGATCATATTAAATGGTGGAGCAGACTCAATGGGCCATCCGGTCCACTCCTGCTCCTATTCCTTATGTTCTTGTGTTCTTGTGCAGGCTTAGAGGAAAGTCGATTCCATCTAAAATAACATTTCTTTTGTGTGCTATAATGTTGGTGTTTTAATACCAGTGAATAGAAAAGTAAGTACGGTTGCGCGTACGTTGACACATTTTAATTCAAAATGCCAGTGAGATGGGTTGACTCCGTTTTTGATCTCTCCACTGTAGCTTTCTGTTTTTACAGATGTAGCAGTTTTGTTTGTCAATGTGAGGGCATTGAGACTAGAAAGCAGCAAAGGAGCAACTCCAAACCAACCAAGTGTGCATCCAGTGAATAAGGGCGGTTCAGCTTTCTGTATTTTAAGATGCGTGACGGATAATGAATATCTGGTGTGAGTCGGTTGAAATGAAGCCATAATTTATTTGAGAGTGGGAGGGGGGGGGTCAGGTTTCACATTTAATAAAATCATGAAAGCAGTTTATAATCCTTGAACCTTGAGATTAATTTTAACTCTCAGAAAGGTTTCATTGCACTGCCTTTGTTTCGAATGGATCTATTCCACAACAATGTGGAGGCCTCAAAAAATTTACAGGTGCTTTTTCTTTTAAAGAACGCACATGGGGACGTATGTTGGGAAACACCCAAGTGCAAGGTACAGGCTGTTGTGATGTCTTTATGTAGTTGGCCTTGATCTTGCACAGAGCCCAAATTTAACAGCAGTTCATAGACCCTGGCAAAACAACATTTATCACTGATCACATCAACATATTTAATGATATCAACCAGAGTGCAGAAATATACTTTATAAAATTGTCATTGAGTAAAAAGTTTGGAAATTCTGGCCTGTTGTCAGGTGAAATTGTCATAATCTGTGTTAGAATTTGGAATTGAAACTGTTTGGCCATTTGTCCTCCCTTCCTATCCTCAGAATGTTTAACTGGGGGTGGGAGTGGACAAGGGGCTGGCCTCTACTTTGCACTTCTTTTACCCCAACATGTCTGTGGTAGCGTGGTCCCTTTGTGGGCCACGTGACAGGCCCTGAGTCCATGGGGAGGGAAGGAGCGAACGTTAGACGAGCAGGTGGGTGATTGCCTCAGATAATGGTACTGCCTTCACAGCCGAAGAGTTTCAACTCTTTGTTACGTCCAATGATACCCAGCATGTAAGGACAGCCCCCTACCATGAAAAGGGCTGGGCAAAAGCACTGCCCAAACTTTCAAAGCATCAATGAAAAAACAAGCTAATCAGTCACATTCGCTTCATTTGGCGGACTTCTTGCTCTCGCTCGATTCTCGTTCACGTACCACGACTGGGGTCAACCCGGCTTGACCTCATTTTTGCAAACTTGCCAGGGAGGGTGGAGGCTAAGCAAGCCTCACAGAAAGGCCACCACGAAACAGCCAAGAAGGACAGGTCGTTCTAAACAGAAGGTTTAGTTTACATGCAAAACCTTTTTTGGAGGCCTGGATTGGTTACCTGGAAAAGTGGTTGCCAGGACGGGGCCTATGTCACAGGCCTACAGAGCCATGAAGCTAGAAAACATTTTGATCATTTGAGACGGAGAGAAACTGTCGTCCCCGCAAAGGGGCGGGTAGAAGCAATCTCAGCTACCAGTATCCCACTTGCTGAGTCGGTGGTGTTGGAACCGAGACCTTCTCAAGGTGACTCATCAGGGACCACAGAAGCAGTTGAAGAGATCGTCAGTCCTGCCCCTGCTTTGGACTCTACTGAATAGCCTGCCCTTGCTGTATCCAGTTGCCAAGTTGAGACACCCGCCAAGTGTTCTGAAGTCACCAGATAGACTTAACTTATGAGCTTTGTTTTGAGCTCCCTTACCGTAACTCTCTTTGTCTGTATATGACTGTAAATAAGTGTTTTTCTGTCTTTGTAATTCGGGGATCTGTAAGGGAACTTAAGGGGAGAGGAATGTGGTAGCTTGGCCCCTTTAAGGCGCGATACTTCGCAGGCTATGTGACGGGCCCTGAGTCCATGGGGACAGAGCACATGGACGTTAGCCTATCAGGTGATCTGACTGTTGAGGTTTGGTCAGAGTTAGCCTGGGAGTCATGGGAACAAGATGTGTAGTAGTTGTGCTGTTCCGTGTATATAGTTCTTCTTAGTTGTGATCAAACACAGCCTCGTCGCCTGCCTCGCAATACAGCAATTGCCATGCCTTCAACTGCTTTGACCCCAGTCTCTGGAATTCCATCCTAAACCTCTCCACCTTATAACTTCTCCCTCTTGTTTCAGACCCTCCTTAGGTCCAATTGGCTTAACCGAGTCTTTGCTCACCTGTCCTAATGACTCTTTTTTCACTCAAGTGCCACACTTTGCCCGATAACATTGCTGTGATTCGCCTTGGGACATTTGTGATGTTAAAAGTGCTACGTTCATACTTGAATATCGCTTAAAAAAAGAGACATACTGTTGAAGATTTTTGCCTTGCACTTATCAGGACAGACACAAGAATGCCAAATTTCGAAGGAAGCAACAATTATGAGAATGATAACCAGTTGGGCTCATCATGTGGCTCATTTATGCTTGCTAGAAGGTACATGTACTCATGAAGAGGGATCTGTCCTTTGCAGGATAAAGGAACCTGTCCAGGGGTTGCACTTTTTTGAATGAAAACCTGGGAGAATAATGGTTCCCTGGTGCATTCTCTATGCTAACGTCGCAAACAGTCAGAGTCAACTTGCTAACCAATCAGCACCATTTTCTCGTGCGGTGTAAATGATTGCCCCCCTTTGAAATTTGGCATTCTTGCATCTGGCTGGATGGGTGCAAGGTGACAGGAAGTCTTCGGTAATGTAAAAATGCTACCTAAGCTCCAGTTGTAAGCGATGTGAGCACCCACCCTAGGACGCAAAGAGCCACCCCCCACCCCAGGTTGGCTCACGGTAGACAAGTAGGGAGAAGATCGGCTCCACCTCACTTCCGACATCAGAGCAGGATCCAAAATGTCTACACTTAAAATGTCCACTTAATTAAGAACACATAAACAAGAGGCGAGTTTGTGCTGGATTGAGCCGCTGCCTTACGAACATGCAAAGGTTTGTGTTTTTCTACAACCTGTTCCAGCCCTATCATTGTTAATTTATGGGTTTCTGTCTGTAACTTGGAATGTTAGATATGCTGTATAATAATGAGCATAATCTCTATTCTAAATTAATCTATAGCCTATTCATTTTTAAAGCAGGTTATCACAGAGCAGTTCATAGTTAATATTCATTAAGGCTCCCAACATACTTTATACAGACTGGTTTTATCTGTATTAAGTCTTAATTCATATTAAATCTAAATTAATAGGTTTTGTGTCGCTGGAACTCGTAGGCAATTTGGTTTCATTAAAAAGCCAGTAAAATAGACATATACTGTTGATGTGGATTTAAGCCGATCTGCTGTACAGATGCAATTTAGGCAGTAGACTTGAACAAAACTGGAAATTAGCACATTTAGTATTCTCAAGACATAAATACACATCGTTTTGTATGAAGTGTCTACCTTGCTGGAATGTTAATGCTGATTAATAAATGGCAGGGCCAAGTTTTTGCTTCAGTGGAGGCAAACTCCGGAAAATCAGGGGAGAAATTGGACTCATTTTCTGTGCAGAAGATGGATTGGGTGGGGTGGGGGGGGCGGAATCAACTGGGTGGGGGCAATGTCCCACAAACTTAAATTTCTCTGGTGTCATATTGGTCTGGGGTGATGTTCAGATTTAAATATTAAATCTCTTATGTACTTAATGAGGGGGCGGAATGCCTGCTCAAGGGCTGCTTCCAAAATGTAGCTAGCACCGAGCGAACTGGACCCTGCTGGGGAGAAAACAAGAAAGCTCTTTCTAACACCAGCCTTAGCCAGATCAGCAGGTTTACCTTGCGGTTGTCGCATACTGCGCACATCAGGAGCCATCAGCACTAATGCTGTATCTAATTCAACATAAAGGCTGCCAAAGAACCAGTTGGGAGCTAGAAATGGGCGAGGTTAAAATTACAGTGGCTCATTCTCTGCAAAAGTGTCCTATGAACGCCAATATAATCGCTGCCAGCGCTAGCTGAGGTGATGAAAGTGTTAAGTAGGACATACGTTCCTCAACCTCATTTGGATCAGTAAAATGATATCACCGACAATTACAAAATAAGTAAGATAATAAGAATGCTGTGATTTACCTCCTGAAACTCTCAGCATTTTATTGTCCTGTAAATGCAGTGGATAAATGGCAACAGTTATCCAAATTGTGCATTTGGCAGGCACAAAAGAAAAAACAAGCGCACGTATTTTCGGTCGAAGGAGTGGCGGCTCAAGATCGCTTCTTTTTTAAACTATGTTTGGTGATTAAGCAGCCAGTGGTGGATGATTTTTTAAAAAACATGATAGTTTTTGGTTGAAAATGAGTCCTGATAACGTTACTAGGATTATCGGTTAGGGGGCAGTTATGAGTCCCATGGGTTATCATTCCCAGCAATTTTGTTAACCCTGTAGTTCAGTTGTGCCCGTGTGCACACTTACTCATGTTCAGTTGTGTTTCTTATGCCTTGCGCCTCACAATGTGAGGCTCATGCGACTCTCAGTCAAGGTGTCACCACCATCCGCTGTTCAATCGAAAAAAAGTCACCAGCATCAGCAGAAGGAGGGAAGTAAACAAAGGCAAGGAGCGTAAACTCTTGAGTTGTTTGATGATCAGGTAGGGGGCTCTGCACGTGACAAAGAGGGTAAATATTTTTCCTGTGGGGTAAACCAGCAGAGTGGGTCACCTCCCTGTTATCACATACACACACATTCTTTACCCAGAGCATGGTTGGAATATGGAACTCACTGTAAGGCAAAGGATGAAATCATAGCTGCATTTACAGAGAAGAAAGATAAACAAATAAGGGAGAAAGGAGTAGGAGGTTATGCTGATAGTTAGCTGAAGTAAGGTGGTAGGAGGCTCATGGGGAGCATATGCAACAGCATGGGGCAGGTGGGTCAAGTGTCCTGGGGACTTTTTTGCTGTAAATGTTATGCAATTCTATGTGTAGAAATTTGTCCCAGTAAAATCAATGAGATAGCGATAAACAGGTTCTGACCACACAAGATCGCTCCTTCCACCATCATGCTGCCCCCTTCCCCCACGCCCCACCAACAAGTCTTCTGACTCCATCTGCAGCCACCAGGCCTCAGATCCCTGCCAACAGACCACCAAATCCATCACCTCAGTCTTGCCAACTTCTCCCCGCAACCCCCCCCCCCTCCTCCCCCTCCCCCACCCAACCACCGCTGGGTCTCCAACCTCCCCCCACTGGCCCTCCAACCTCCCCCCACTGGCTAAAGCTTCCGATGCCTACTGCCTGGCACCTGCGATTCCCCCGACTCCACTTCGGGCTTCAATTACAGGCCTCAGAGACTCACCCTCACTAGCTATGCAATAGTGTACCCCTGCTTTCCTCCACCTACCCCTCCCCAAGCCTCCAAGAACTGACCGGACCCCGAGCTGTTCACTCATGATTCTACAATCTGATTGGTTAAGGAGCGAGTTTGTTACATCACCTATTCACACAGGCTCTCTCATACCATGTAAAGGACTCAGCACTCTTTGGATGCCTGGTTGACAGGAACGTACCTTGCCAATGTGAAAAAATGCCAGGGTAGCGATCGATTGGCAACATTTCTTTTCGGGCTCAGTGCCAAAGCTAGCTGAACTTGAGCTGGTCTGCACATAAATGGTGAAGAATAAGAGTTGATGCTATGAGAATTTTGGTTCCCGTTACTGGTAGAAACATTTGATTCTGTACAAGATGCCCTGGTGTCCATTTCTGTTTGATCACATCTGCAGTGGTCCAGGAAGGTGTCATTCTGAATATTCTGCAAAAAAGGTTTTTGCGTCTTATGGGGAAGGGAGAATGGAGGGGAAACATTGCTCAACTTGCTGTTGTAGGGGCTGTGGCAGAAGCTGCTGAGCCTTCCCTCTGTTCAATCCTGGGGAAGGATGGTGGGCGTTCAGCAGCTGATGTCAATAAGGAAATTGGGGTGGAGGGCAAAGGACAGAATGCTGATGAAGGCCAACTCACTCACAATGTGTTCTCTTTCCTATCCTAGGTAGCAGCGATGGCTCCTGGGATAAGGAGAAACTGCAGTCTCCCACGGCCCCATCCACACTGGGCTCTCTTTGTCATCCTCCCCTCTCTGGCCAGCACAACCTCGCAATAAACCACTCCCTCAACTCCCTCCAGCAGAACCACTTATTACCTAATGGTGAGGACAACTTTATGTGTCAACAGGTGCCCTTGTGTATGCCATTTATATTTTTTAACCAGACCTATGTTGGATAAGAATGGTGATCAGGCAGCAAATTAACGGCATGTTGCGGACCACTTTGTATCTTGCATAAGTCAAACGTTGCCAGTGATTACTTCCTCACATTCCAGAGATGTAAGTCAACACCATCAGGGGAATATTCGTCACACAAATAAAAATCAGAAACCAAATCGTACTTCAAAAAAGCAAGTTTCAAATAGGTGAAAATACTTGTTGCATAAAGCAAGGCTGCACCTACACCCTTCAATTAACGCTGATCCAATATTTCAGCATCACAGTGCACACTTTCAGCATTGACTTGTAAGAATGGAGGAGCCAACAAGAGGATTGCAGCTTTGGTCTCTATCCACTATCTATAATTAGTTTACAGTCTTTCCCAAAGCAGTTTAAAAAAAAAAAAATTCAGAGTACCCAATTCGTTTTTTTTCCAATATAAGGGGCAACTTTAGCGTGGCCAATCCACCTACACTGAACATCTTTGGGTTTGTGGGGGTGAGCCCCACGCAGACACGGGGGGAATGTGCAAACTCCACACGGACAGTGAGCCGGTGCCAGGATCGAATCTGGGTCCTCGGCACCGTGAGGCAGCAGTGCTAACCACTGTACCTCTCCTACCTCGGTTTTTTTTGAAGAAGTATCCAGTTTCAGTATATTTACATGGCTGGAAATTGCAGGGGTGAATATTTTTGTTTGAAAGTTGAGCCTTTTGTTTAATTGACGAAACCAATTTCTCAACTCAAGGGGTCAGAGGCTGGGAATTCCACAGCAGGTAATTCACCTCCTACCTCCCCAATGCTTGTCCATTATCTACAAAGCACAATTCAGGAGTGCGATGGAATACTCTCCACCTGCCTGGATGGGTGCAGCCCCAATAAAACTCAAAAAGCTTGATGCCATCCAGATCAAAACATCCAATCCACCACCTCAAACATTCCCTACTCCATCACAGCATAGTGGCAGCAGTGAGTACCATAAACAAGATGCACTGCAGCAACACATCAAGTCTCCTTCAGTAGCACTTTCCAAACCCATGACCTCTATCACCTAGATGGTCATGGGCGACAGATGCATGGGATCACTACGACCACTCTAAGCCACACACCATTCTGAATTGGAACTGCATCGCCGTTCCTTCGCTGTCACTGGATCAAAATCGTGGAACTCACTCCCTAAAAGCACTGTGGCTGTACCTACACCAGATGGACTGCAGCAGTTCAAAAAAGCGGCTCACCACCTTCTCACGTAGGGATGGGCTACAAATACATTAACGGGAAGGGAGGCGCTAAAGTGAATGTCGGTCCCTTGGAAAATGAAAGCAGAGAGTTAATAGTGGGGAGCACAGAAACGGCAAAGATGCTAAGTCAATACTTTGCCTCAGTTTTCACGGTGGAGGACACTAGTACCATTCCTATAGGAACGGGTCACTCAGAGGTGATAGAAAGGGAGGCACATAGAACAATCAACATTAATTGAGAAACGGTACTCAACAAAGTATTGGGATTGAGGGCAGACAAGTCCCTCGGGACTGATGGCCTATATCCTAGAGTGTTGAAGTAAGCGGCAGAGGAGATAGTGGATCCATTGGTTACAAAATTCCCAAATTCCCTGGACATGGGAAAGGTTCTAGTGGATTGGAAAAACGCTAACGTAACACCGTTATTCAAAAAGGGAGGGAGGCAGAAAATGGGAAATTACAGACCAGTTAATTTAATGTCTGTTGTTTGGAAATTGTTAGAATCAATTATCAGGGAAGTAATATCAGGTCATTTAGAAAGTCAAAGCGCGATCCATGAGTCAGCATGGTTTTATGGAGGGCAAATCATGTGTGACTAATTTTCTGGAGTTCTTCGAGGATGTAAAGTGGATAATGTGGATCCTGTAGATGTGGTATACCTGGACTTCTGGAAGGCATTTGATAAGGAACCGCACAGAAGGTTAAATCACAAGGTTAGATCACATGGGTTTAGGGTTAATTTACTAGCTTGGATAGAAGACGGGCAAAAGATAGAGAGTTGGGTAAATGGGTCTTTTTCTGGATGGCAAGATGTAACTAGTGGGGTGCTACAAGGTTCAGTCCTTGGACCCCAGCTACTTACAATCTATATAAAATACCCGGATACAGGGATAGAAGATTCTATAGCCAGATTTGCAGACGACACCAAGATAGGTGGGATAGTAATTCGCAATGCGGAAATAAGAACCTTACAAATGGATATAGAAAGGTTAGGAGAGGGGGCCAAAAAGTAGCAGTTGGAGTTTAACGTAGCACAGTGTGAGGTCACGCATTTTGGTCGGAAAAATGGGAAGGCAACTTATTATCTAAATGGGGAGAGACTTCAAGGTGTAGCCTGGGGCTATGAATAGTGATGGCAGACGCATCAGCATCACTTGGCTGACCAGGTATCTCTCCTGCTCTTACAGTTTGTCATTGTCTCATGTTGGACGGACTTTCAGGCTGGTGTGGGACTCAAACCCACGGTTTCCGACTCATAGGCACTGGTTTTGCTTCTGAGCCATTACTCATAAACCATACGATGTTTCAATTGTATCTATACATTGAAATGTGCTGAGAAAAATTCAGGACATTGGCAAGAACGCCAAATGCAATGGGATCAACAATTTATACTTCATGAGAAGAGAGCACTGATTGGTTGGGTGATCGGATGATCCATTAAGTGATGCATTCTGCATGGCAACACCTATACCAATCAGAGTCCACTTGCCAACCAATCAGCACCTTCTTCTCAAGAAGTGTAAATTGTTGTTCCCTTCACACTTGGCATGCCTACGCATTTTCCTGATGAGTGTAACACAAAAAGCTTCAGCATGTCTTTTTTTTTAGGAAGGCTCAAATTCTGTACTATGAAACAACTAATTATAATAGATGTGTCAACATCCAAATATTTACTACAGTAACAAACATTTTTAATTATTAAACACTTTGGTCCCGGAGTCTGGATTCACCTGTTTATCGCTGTCTCTGTGTTCCTGTATTTAGTTGACGAGCTTGTTCCTTCAGCCTTTCCCTCTACTGATTTGTAGCAGCATCAGGAACGCTCAGAGTAAGTAGGTCAAACTGTTCTTAATCAGTGAAGAATATTATGCCGCCAGTCGGGTTTGGCAACTAAAGTATGATTTAATATGCAAGAACATAACTTGCTTCTAAGCTTATTTACAATGGCCCTTGAATGAATTTAAGGACAGCAGGTTGGTCTTCCCGCACCAATTTTATGGATGTAAAACACAGTCGAAAGTGACTCCATATTGACAAGATGCCCACGTCTGGGGTGACCCCTGTAAACTAGGTGTCAGGCAGCTTCCATAAGCAAATAATGGTGCTAAAGCCTGTCTTAGGACTCTTCTCAGCAAGTGGGCATTTTGTTCATGGCCTTTCTTTGCTATTCCTCTTTTCTTCACTCTCTTCCTCCTTTCACGGACCTGTCAGCTTGGTTATAGTTGTTGGAATGTTCCACAGAAGTGAGGGCAGGGGTGCATTGCTAGAGTTAGCAACTGTGATTAAAGGCATTCCCTGAGGTTTCGTCCTGCTCCAGCCATTGGTTGCCTAACACACCCATCCTTTTAACACACTGACTTACTACTCAATTTGGAAAGCATAAATAGTAATTGCCCAATTGACGATGCTAGACTATCAGCCAAACAGGCCCCCCAACCCCCTACCCGTGTTCAATATTTTATACTTTTATATCTGGTAAAGAGAAATGTTCAAAGAAAATGGGATAAAAAAACCAACCTTTTTTAATGTCCTGATGATATTTCTCCAGGATTGCACGCAGCTGTGTCCTGGAGGTTGACCTTCAACCCCTGGAGACTCCAGGCCAATCCTGGAGGGTTGGCAACGCTATGCCCAAGTGGCGAGTGTCCACATGTGAAACTGGTTGGTGGGTTTTGGAACCAGGAACCAAAGCTCCTTGGTGCAAATTGAGGGTTAAATACATCTTCGATGGGGTGTACAATGGGTGTGAGCGGGTTGGCAACCAGGTCACACATCCAAGAATGTTGAATTTAACCCCCTTGGTGCTTTTTAACTTATCAATGATTTACTGTTAAGAATTACTACGTAATATATTGACAATGGTTTTGGGGCTTTGCCGTTGAAACATAGCGCGTATTATAGCGAGCCAATTTCACCAGATCAGTAAGGATGTTACCAGGAAATAATTTGTGCGTGAAGTTTGAATATTCAGTTTGTTTGAAACATCAGGACTAATTAGCACAGAAGCAAAGTAGTTTGGATGCTGGAAATCTCAAATAAAATCAGGAAAATGCTGGACATACCCAGCAGGGCATGTAGCATTTGTAGATTCCAGGGTGGATAACCTTTCAGGATCAGGTTTTGATGATCTCACAAACTGAGATTGACATTCACACGGTGGTCATGGATCTCATTACCTTGACAGGGCCTCTGATGCACTCTCAAATTGTGTTTATTTCTATGATGGCTACACACACTTAAGCTTTCTGGATTTGCACGATGGCCTTCAAATCTTCCATCATTGCTGACAGTACATGTGCAAGGTTTTCTGAGCTGCTTTGTGCTGGTTAAGCTGAGACACCAGGCAAACCCACAAGTTCCCAAATAATATAAAGTAAAGGACACAACTCTAAAATGAGTGCAGAAACAGAATGTCATGATGTGTATGTGCATAAGTTGTTGAAGTTGGCAGGGCAGGTTGAAAGCGCGGTTGAATAAAGACTGCAATATCCTGGGCTTTATTATTACGAGGAATGGAGTACAAGAGCAAAGAGGTTGTCTCAAACCTCTCCAAGACACGAGTTCAGCATTGGCTGGAGTACTGTGTCGCCTTCTGGGCAACGCACTTGAGGAAGCATGTGAAGGGACTGGAGGGAATGCCGTAAGATTCACAAAGAAGCTTCAAGGGATGAGAAACTTCAGCTGTGAAGATAGAGTGGAGAAGTTGGGACTAGTCCCCTTGGAAAAAAAAGGCTGAGAGGGGATTTGATTGGGCTATTCAGAATCATGGGGGTTGTGGGGGGAGGGGCGCGGTCGGGGAAGAGTAGGTAGATAGAAACTTCCCACTCACAAAAAGATGAAAAATGAGAGGGCGCAGCTTTAAGGCAATTTGCAAAAAGAGCAAAGCCAATATGGGAAAGAACTTTTTCGCGCAGCAACTGGTGAGGGTCTGGAATGCACTACCCGAGAGGGTGGTCGAGGCAGGTTCAATCGAGGCATTCAAAAGGAAATTGGATTGTTATTTCGAAAGGAACAATGTTCAGGATTATGGAGAGGAGGCAGGCGAATGCAAACTGCTCATTTGGTGAGTGTGGCAGCGATGCTGGGTTGAATGGCCTCACTCTGCACTGTGAACATTCTGTGATTCTGTGAAAGGTAGAAGGTATTGAAATGAAATGAAAATCGCTTTTTGTCACAAGTAGGCTTCAAATGAAGTTGCTGTGAAAAGCCCCTAGTCTTCACATTCCGGTGCCTGTTCGGGGAGGCTGGTACAGGAATTAAACCCACGCTGCTGGCCTGCTTTGGTCTGCTTTAAAAGCCAGCTATTTAGCCCTGTGCTAAACCAGCTCCTATTTTATATCATAAACAGGCAGATGGGTCTGCATGAGGATGGGTCACAGCAACAAAGTCAAAAGCGAAATATGAATATTTAACCTCAACTGCTGCATACGGAAGACCCTCTGAAGTATCTTTGCTAACCTACTTTGGACCTAGAATCAGCTATGCGAACCATCCTTGAATTCACTGAAATGACTTTTGTCTCTTTCAGGTCTGGAGCTCCCATTCATGATGATGCCCCATCCACTCATTCCTGTCAGCCTACCTCCAGCATCAGTTACCATGGCTATGAGCCAGATGAACCACCTTACCACTATCGCTAATATGGCAGCTGCAGCCCAAGTACAAAGTCCTCTTTCCAGGATGGAAACCTCAGTAATTAAGGTACGTGCACTGTAGTTACAAATGTGGCAATTGACCCATCAAGTCGATTATTGCTGAACAAAGCAATGCTGTCAAAACTTTTCATCTTGCACTCATCAGGACAGGTCTGCAAGTAATGAGCTCCAGTAGCGCAATCGGTTAGCGCATGGTACATATACAGGTCTGCATGTACACCAATTGTAAATGGAACAACAGTTTATCCCGCATGAGAAAGGATTGCTGATCGGTTGGCAAGAGGACTCTGATTGTTTGAGGCATTGCCACAGAGAATGCACCAGGGATCAGTTAACTGCCGAGCTTTTGTTTAAATTCAATGGTTTAGCACAAGGCTTTGAAAGCAGACCAAGGCAGGCCAGAAGCACGGTTCAATTCCCGTACCAGCCTCCCCGAATAGGGCCTGGAATGTGGCGACTAGGGGCCTTTCACAGTAACTTCATTTGAAGACTACTTGTGACAATAAGCGATTTTCATTTCATTTCAACTGGGCAGGCCGACTCTGGTCAAGGCATTGTCACCCGGAATGAACCAGGGAATGGCTGTTCCCCCAGGTATTTTGCAGTTGAAAATGGTGCTTTTCAGACTGAAGTAGCATGTATTGCACCTTTTTCCACTAAACAGACGCTTGGGGGACAGTCATTCCCTGGTTCATTGCCCATGGTAATGCCTTGACCAATCAGACTTGACCTGTCCATTTTGAATTTAATCAAAATCTTGACAGTTAACAGTTCTTGGTACATTCTCCATCTCAATGCTTCTACCAATCAGATTGTACTTGCCAACCAATCAGCACTTTCTTCTCATGCAGTATAATTGTTGTTTCCTTTACCAATGGCATTCTTGAAAATCTGACCTGATGAGTGTAAGACAAAAAGCTTTCACAGCATATATTTTTCAGCAATACTCAAATTCTGCACTATCAAATGTCTGATCCCCTAAATGGTGCCAATGTTCTGTATTGAAAGATATCTTGGAATATACTAAGATGTTATAAGAGCAGTATCAAAGCCAATTAAAATAATGAGAGTTCCATAATTTGTATATATTGCTGCCTTGCCCCTGATTTCAAGGGTGAGGGATATTGGCTTCGTTGGATATGAAAGTCTGCGAGCATTGAACGAGGACATGATCCTGTCAGAACTCATGACGTAAAATTCTACTGGAATGCTGCTCATCTCCTGCCTTATCTTCACTGGGAGACAGTGAACACTCCAGAAAAGCATCACAAACAGTTGAAAACCATTCACCTCGTTATCTCGTCAATCTTCACAGGGGGACGGTATCATTTTGATGGAATTTCTGGAGTGGAGGGACGGGAATCAACAATAAAAGGAAACCTAAATCTGCCGAACATACATAAATAGCCGAACGAATGATACAGGCATACATAAAAGATACTTCTTGTTTGTCCTAACTAAAAATTATGGATAATACACTTACTAACTGCCATTTTATGACCTTCTGAAGTTATGTTCTTCTTGAACAAATTTGTGCAAGGGAGTCCAATTTATTCCCTGGTCCATACTCGAATCGAATAGCTATTGTAGAACTTCATCATCCTGATGGAAGCTTTATCCTCTTCAGGTTAGATTTCTGAAGATGAATCCCATTGTCAGATTTTGCTGGTGCCCCATTACTTGCCACCTGTTCAAAGTTGGACATTTATTTAGTAGCCACTTTATGATATTTAAAATTAGCTTGTGAATAAAAGATCGGATCCATTTTGACAGCTGTGTTCCAGTGCTGTGTATTGATTCATACGAGCAGAGAACAGGACACGGAAGTCACCTGGCCTGATTCACAGTAGTCCGGATTAAACTGGGCTCGCGGTAAATTGGGCACGCAGCTCTAAAATGTCTGATCCACGTTCTGATTAGAGGAGGCTCCATGTTCAATGTTGGTATGCAAGATGTGTCTTCAATTGTGAAGGAGTCCCCACTAAAGTCACGCTGCAACGCTTCTCGTAATGGGCATGCAGAATGGGAGCTTAGAATTACGAATGTGCAGCATTGTGCAACATATAAAAACACGGTGCTAATAATGGGCTGTTCCACAACTGAATAAGATCTTCCTATCTCATATGAGTTTGTCACTTATGATTAATGACGCCTTTATTACTTGCAGAATAAGCTGTGTTAATTCACTGCAACACAGGAATGTCGTGGAGCTACTTTGCTCGGGGCTTTATTAAAATATGACAAGGATTGGTCCAAAAGCAATGGGATTGATTTTAACCAAAGCTATCTGGTGTAAATATGGGGAAGGGGCATAGGCAGTTTAAATCAAATGGGTGACTCACCAGCCAATGTCCCACCTTAGCCGATTCCTTTGGACAAACAGTAAAGGCACCAAGCCGGGGATTTGCCATGTCTTACTTTACATGTACAGATTGAGGTCCTATGGCATCATGGTGATTCTACCACCAGCTGGAAGTTCCCCTCCAAGCCACGCATCATTTCGGTGCCCCAAGTTCAGCTAGATTTTCAGTTTGGGGCCAGGACTCCATGTCGGGTTCAAATATGGGTCCCGACCTGGCACCAGGTCATAAATAGTGATGCATCATGGTTTCTGATGAGTTGCCCAACTGGTGGCCATAAGCCGGGCTCACTATCCAATTAAGACAGTCTCCTAAGACTGAAGGGCCAATGGGGGGCACAATGACACAGAGGGGCTCACTGAAGACCAGTTTAAAAAAAATGATTTTAACCCTGGCCACAGCTGTCAGGCCTTGATAATGGAAGGCCAACCCTCCTCAAGACAGCCACCAGCCCGACAGCCTGGGAGGGTACGGGGATGCATCAGTGAGATGAAGCAGTGCCCCACTTCACCTGCCACCTGGAACTCCTCTCAGTGGATGTATTTTGCCCACCTGCTGACGAGGAAATTCTAGTCTGTGAAGGAATGGGTCCAATCGCCACTAATTAGCGACAGTTCCACCGCTGACCCAGTCCTCTCTGTGCAAAATGAATATGTTTTCTCTGGAAAATCCCCCACATGTTGGAACTATGCTTCTGACACAGCGGTACCTTGTTTTAGGTGACAGGTCTCCTATCCCACAAGTGAAACCCAAATAGTAATTTTAAGAGACATGGTCAGAGCGTTAATTTCCACCTCCCAAAAGCCCTTCCCACAAATGTCCCCCTCCTGCTAATTTATTCTCCTCTCCTGACCATGTTGATTACTTGTTGGAGTTTGTTTATGCGGGATCAGCCATGCTCCAGTGTTTCATCATTATTAACATGTGACGTTAAGTCTGTGGGGGTTGATTTGAACCCCCAATGTTTCAGATTGGTGGGGAACAGGATGAGTGCACAATACCCTCCCAGGCCCAAATGGCAGGCTGCAGGTACATTAGCTTCCTGGCCTCATAAATATGCCACTCATCAGTGAACTGGAGCCCAAGTTCAGGCTGGTGACCAACATCAAAGGGAATATCAATGGTGAGCTATAAAGTTGAGGAGGTCTTGGTCTTCAGGATAAGGATGGCTTTAATTTTCCTTGTTTCACCCGAATGGTACTCCTGCTTCTTTATGACCACGAACAGGAAAGGTTTCCACTTAACATTGGAAGGGCCTCCCAATAGCACTGGTGGCTTCCATATTTCGGCCCATGATCAAGTCTGGTTGGGAGTATTCCTGAGGTATTCATCAAATCATCTTCTACCTCCATATGTAGCACCCAGTTCAGCAGATTATTTTTGTCCAACTCCCAAAATATTTCAACCTGACAAGCGATAAAGAAAATCACATCCAATCTCTTTTAAATCCCCAATGCTTTTTCTTGCTGGTTACTGATATCAGTATTCCGTAAGTCCATTCGTAATTCCTTGAGAGGCCAGGACAACGCAGAAGAATGGCAAACATTAAATGGAACCAGGATTTGTCTACATTTATGAAGCTTCTTCCTACTTCTTTATCGCATTGAAAATGGTGGCCGGCAGGAAGTTTGGTTGAAATCCTGAACCCATCCTCCATTAAAAAAAAAATTTAGAGTACCCAATTCATTTTTTCCAATTAAGGGGCAATTTAGCATGTTCAATCCACCTACCTTGCACATCTTTGGGTTGTGGGGGCGAAACCCATGCAAACACGGGGAGAACGTGCAAACTCCACACGGACAGTGACCCAGAGCCGGGATCGAACCTGGGACCTCAGCGCCGTGAGACTGCAGTGCTACCACTGCGCCATCGTGCTGCCCACCCATCCTCCATTTTAATGAACCTCCTGGGTTTCTCCCAATGGGTGGTGAAGTGTTCAAATGTTCTGTTTTCGATTATGTGAGCCTGGCAACTGAGCTACACTCACTGCACTTGATTGGTTAAGCCTATGTGTGGACTCTCAGCAAAGTAAACAGAGATCGCAGAAGCCATTTGAAGCTGAGCTGTAAGCATGAGTACAGGCATTTTTTGTGATTGCAGAGAAATTTTAAAACTGCTGTAAAACCTGTTGCGCACTTAGAAACCAGTGAGGTCTCTGCGTTGCTCTGAGCTATATAAATTATCCAACAATCAGGATGTGCTGGAATACTCCTGCTCCTAGCTATTCATAATGATGGAGAGCATACTTCAGTCTTCTAACAACGTTTGGACCAAATGTCAATCAGCCATTGGACACAGGAACGTTGAGCGCAATCAGCAACCTGGGCCCACATTTCTCTCAAAGCCACACTAGTTTCTCACAGTTGAAATTATGGTTCGCGTTCCTGTCCAAACCTACTTGCACAATCAAAAAAGAAAATCTTCCATAAGCCATGGGATGAGCAGCATATTAAAATACAATTCACTTTTTTTTCTTGCATTAAAAAATATTCCTTGATGTATTTTGAAGTGATAGTCTAGTGCTGTTTCATTAATATAGCAGGGATTGGGTACATCATAAAATATCAAGATTCTTAACAAGAATGTATAGTCTACCACCAATATGTAATCTGATTTTAACTCACCAAAGATGACTTTAAAATACTATACTGAGCCATTTACTTGTTAGATATAAAGTAATCAGTTCTTTTGCACATTAAATAATGAATATTTAAAAGTTTTTATAAGGTGATTCTTGGTGCCCTTGTGTCTTATTTTAGTGGAATTAGCTACATTTATTAAAAACTTGTATCAGTAACGCATTCCCTCTGGGGAATGACCAGTTTGTGGGCAGGGCCAGTGTCTGATGCAATGTTTTAAACCAGCATTATTTATCATGGGAACTCGAATGGCATTTATAATACCCCAATCTTTTATACAGCTTTGAACAATTTTCAGGCACATTACTTAATGGAAACTCCAAAATTCGTCACAGGCAGAGTACCGTTCACATTCAACCAGCCCACATTTGCAAAGAAACCAAGACAAAACCTCTGTTGTTACCTGTGATTCTCCATTTGGACAGCACTTTCTGAACAATCCTGAATGCATTAATAGTTGCACTAACAATCAATTCAAGATCATTAGTCGATCTTGTAACGTGTCTCATTTACACTTTCTGGAAGCAACGCACATTCACATGGAGAGGCACATTTTCTGCAAACAAAAGGAATATGTTCAAGCCTTATGCTCTTTGTGAAATACAAGGAGCTTGGGGAGCCTATAGTTCCCCATTGCTTTTTCCATGGCAATGCCCTTACCACCCAGAGTCAAATAGTCAATCAATCTGCACCCTTTTCTCCTGCGGTAAAAATTGTTGCAATCGTTTCAAATTTCTTGTGTTTGTCCTGATGAGCGTAAGACGAAAAACTTCAGCAGCATGCCACTCTTTTCAGATGGTGACAACCATGACTTATAAACAGACTTTGCATGCTTTGCCTCTCGACACCTGTCTGCTGCAGTCAGGCGTGCTAACGATATGGGACACTAGGACGTGCTGGCATCAAAGACTTTCGATGCAATTCTAAACTATCCCACCCCGCCTCCGCATTAGCACTAGTAATGGCAGGAGAGGGGAGAAGGTAAAACTTTGGTGCAAACTGACCGGAACCATGTGCCAGCCCCTATTTTTACAGTGCAGGTTGTCTGCTGTGTGAGTGTACAGGTCTCACAATAGGTGATAGTATAATGCTCAAATCTGATGTTCACAGTGTAGATTGGAGAATTATTTTAATTTAACAGCTGTGGGGTGGGTTTCTCAAGATTTATGAGATTCCATACTGAAAGAGAAGTGTGATCAGTTGAGAACTTTTCTTAACCATTGTTTGTGGGCTAACTCTTGTGGGCCAAGAGTAGCAGGAGTGCCTTCCTCCAACAAACCATTAACCATCCCCAACATCTCCCATTATCAACATTCTGAAGCATACCATTGACCAAAAACTGAACTGGGCTCGCTTGGTGATAGTAGC
Source organism: Scyliorhinus torazame (assembly GCF_047496885.1). Classification (NCBI taxonomy): domain Eukaryota; kingdom Metazoa; phylum Chordata; class Chondrichthyes; order Carcharhiniformes; family Scyliorhinidae; genus Scyliorhinus; species Scyliorhinus torazame. Next base: position 19,267,734 of record NC_092721.1, on the reverse strand, counting down.
AAATATTCATCCGAGAACTTAGGTGGTGGTGGCGGCACAGTGGTATTGTCACTGGACTAGTGATCCAGAGACCCAGAGCAATGTTCTGGTGACTATAGTTCGTATCCCATCTTGGCGGTGAGTTCCCCACCGCTATCCAATGACACTTAGTGACTTTTTGGGGACGTCAAGAACTAGGGGTCACAGCCTAAGAATAAGGGGTAAGCCATTCAGGACTGAGACGAGGAAGACCCTCTTCTCTCAAAGAGTTGAGTAATTCTCTACCACAGAAAGCTGTTGGGGCCAGTTCATTGGATACATTCAAGAGGGCGCTGGATGTGGCCCTAGCGGCTAAAGGGATCAAGGGATATAGAGAGAAAATGAGAGTGGAATACTGAATTTGCATGATCAGCCACGATCATATCGAATGGGGGTACAGACTCAAATGGCCAAGTGGCCTACTCCTGCACCTATTTTCTATAAATGCTGTGACAAGGGCAGGTCAGACGCTAGGAATCCTAATGTGAGTAACTCACCTCCTGGCTCCCCAAAACCTGTCCACCATCAACAAGGCGTAAGTCAGAATTGTGATGGAATATTCTCCACTTGCCTGGATAAGTACAACTCCAACAACACTCAAGAAGCTTGACACAATCCAGGACAAAGCAGCCCTCTTGATCAGCACCCACCACAAACATTCAATCTCTCCATTTCAGACGCACAATCGAGCAGTGAGTACCATCTACAAAATACACTTCAAGAACTCACCATGGCTCCGTAATCAGCACCTTCCAAACGCACGACCACTCCCATCTAGAAGGACAAGTGCAGCAGACACATAGGAACATCACCAGCTTGGAAGTTCTCCAAACCACACACCATCCTTGGACTTGGAAATATATCTCTGTTCCTTCACTGTTGGTGTCAAAATCCTGGAACTCCCTCCCTGGCAGCACTGTGGGTGTACCTACACCACCTGGACTGCAGTGGTTCAAGAAAACAACTCATCACCAGCTCCTCAAGGGCAATTAGGAATGAACAATAAATGTTGGCCAAGTCAGCGATGCACACATCCCTTGAATGAATAAAAAAAGATCCTTGGCTGAAAACTTCTGCGGACTTTCCTGCTGGCTGAGGGGAAATGGAGTATACAAATTGTGAAGGGATTCTTCTGTACTGCGTTGGGGCTTGGGTGGGGTCAGAGGTTGCTTTGGAGGCCTTGGTGATTGGGGCATCATTTAAAATGGCGTCCTGATCGCTCGCTACACTGAGGAATTCTGGCGAGTGGAGATCCTCAGTGCAGGAAACAGAGCTCTTTGTGACCTGGGCCACGTGTTCCCCGTTGAGGCATCTTATCAAATGGGAGACTTATTTTATAGCCTTGTGTTCCTCAGCACTGCGAGCGCTGGGAAACACGTGGCTAGACGCCCTCGCTATGGGACTTTGTTCCCTTAGTTAAATCGCTAACTTCCTTAATTCCTCTCACAAAATCAAATAAGTTATTGCCATAAATTCACATGAGTGGCATGCCCACTGAACCCATGTCAAATATCAGTGGTTCTGTCTGCAGGACTCCGTTCTTTGTCCTGGAGACTTTCTGGAGGCCAATCTTGAGAGTGATGGTGCTGAGGACTACCAGCACGTGACCAGCATGTGACCAGCGGCAGCCATTATATCAGGCCAGCAATGGTCCATTTTGAAAAACAGAATTGAAACAAGATAATCTGAAGGACAGATAGATTTTTAGTATCTTCTTGCATCATCCCTTGTTGGCATGGCAATTTAGATAACTTTTTTCCCATATTTGTTCTTGAGAAAATCATCAATTACATCATCGTAGGTAAAATCTTGTAAAGATGCACTTTCATTTGTCAATATTGCTGAACTTTCAAAGGTTTGTGACTCATCATAATTGACAAATAATTTAAAATTCTTCACTACAGAAAAAGAACATTCACCAGAAGCATTTGTGACAGGTATTGTTCAAAAATCTCTTCAGAATGGTTTCCACATTTAGAAATGTTGCCTGAAAACCACCATGTACAAGTCTGTACAAATCAGCTGGTGATCTCGAAGCACAGAGCTCATCATTAATGCTGACATGAATGAATTGTTTCACTTCATCTTCAAAAAATTTGTCTTAACGACCTCCCAGTAGAATTCACTTAATTTCTTACTGCAGTGACTTTTAGCATTCTCATCCAAAATGCTATTGAAAAGTACACAAAATTAATCACCAGTTTTCTTCAGAGATTCACTTCTACTCTGCAATTGCACCATTATGATGTCACACGTAACATTGACAATCTTAACGATGATCTTCTCTTTCCCGTTTAATGTGATTTAATTGTACCTAGTTTCATCGAAAAATAATTTCCTGCATCTTGTAGGCTTCTCATCATCAGAGGGATCTTTCTTTTTGTTAATGTTAGTGCCTCTGCTGCCACTGAGCTATAGTCATTTCAAACTTCCATGTCAAAACTTTTAATTGAGACTAACAATTGTGCAGAATTCAATAAACCTGTATGAACATTTTACAGTGATTTGCTGATGGCAATGATTCTTTGAAGTAATGGTTCCACAAAAGAGTAAAAACAGCAATATTGTACTTTTCATGATCAGCAATAACTCTTCCAACATTTCTCCAGTTTGAGTACATGTTGATGAATGCTTGTTTCCTTTGACTAGGGTCAGGGAATAATTTGCAAGCATAACAGTAGACTTCTTTCGAAGTTTACAAAATAATAAACCAATTTCTAATTTCCGTCATCCCATTTCTCTTCACCCTCAGAAAATGAGACTTATGAAGACTTCTTACTTGCTTTTGGCCTGTTAATAGGTGCTGGTCAGTTCCGAGGCCCCGTCCTCACAGAAGCTACCGATGGACGAAACCGAGGTGGAACTCATGGTCACTGACAAATAAGTAGCCAGTTTGTTTCCTGGCTGCCTGTGTCCCGGCCCTGGGCCTGGCAGGAAGATCTGGCTTCATGTCTCCAAACGTTAGATTATGCAGAGAGATTATGTCAATTCAGCTCTGTTACCTGAGTAAGAAGTTAAGGGGTGATTTGCTTGTTGCTTTTAACATTGTGAAACAAATTGATAGAGTGGGTCGAGATGTTTTTCTGCTGATGGGAGGCCAAGAGGACATACTAAAATCTGAGCCAAGCCACTCAGGAGAGGAGCTATTGAAACCTTTTTCATGCAATGTCTGGTAGAAGTGTGGAACTCACCCACAAAAGAGCTGTCGTTGTGAGCTCAATTAATCATTTTAAATCTGAAGTTGGTTGATTTTCCTTTTGCTAGGTATGGGTACAAAAGGGTAGGGAGACAAGGAAGGTGGAATAAATTAAGATACACTTCATCCATAATACAGAATGGCAGAATTAGTTTGAGGGGTTGAATGCTCTACTCTTGTTACTTTGCGGGGAATGGGATGGAGAGGGCAAGATAGAACGAATGAGGAGAAACTTGCACTTTCTACAGATGGCGAGATAAACCTGATGCTATTTTATGTTTACATCACTTGTCGTATAGCTGTATCTGATACAAAATAGCTCTTTGTGGTAATGACAAATTGAATAGTGTTTGGACTCCAGTGCACAGTAGTGCACAGTAGCTTAGTGATTAGCACTGTTGCTTCACTAAGACCAGAGGCCTGGGTTCGATTCCCGGCTTGGGTCACTGTCTGTGCAGAATCTGCATGTTCTCCCTGTGTCTGCGTGGGTTTCCTCCGGGCGCTCTGGTTTCCTCCCACAAGTCCCAAAAGGCGTGCTTGTTAGGTGAATTGGACATTCTGAATTCTCCCTGAGTGTACCCGAACAGGCGCCAGAGTGTGGCGACTAAGGGGTTTTCACAGTAACTTCATTGCAGTGTTAACGTAAGCCTACTTCTGACACGAATAAAGATTATTATAATTAGATCTACCAGTTGCAAAGTCTTCTACTTTCTCTGTCCAGTGTGATACAGAAACACTGGTATTTAATCTGCAATTTTATGATGATAACATTGTTAAATTGTTAAAACTAACCGTTGAAACTACATTCACAAAATGCTTCAGAGTTGATGTCATTTGAACCCTGTGTTCCTTGCGTTGGATCCTATTATTTATCGATTTCATTATTCTTGCATCAGCCTCTCCCCTTTCAGACCTCGGGTTTGCTCGTTCTGACGGAGTGACTATCATTCGCCTCGTATTCGTTTCATTCTTTTGATGTTGTTGTTTGTAGGAACGTGTTCCCGACAGCCCGTCACCAGCTCCGTCCCTGGAAGATGGCCGCCGGCCAGGGAGTCACGCTTCTTCCCACCGGAGCAGCAGCGTGTCGAGTTCACCAGCTCGGACTGAGAGCTCCTTTGATAGAATCCGTGAGTTCCTTCGACCGAGACTTTGATCACTAAATGTTTCATCTGGCTAATACACTAAAGAATATTTCAAATTCAGCATGTGGGTTTAAAGGAATAAAGGAAGATTAAAAAATGAATGAGAATGCATATTCTCGAGCAACAGATAAAAATGCAAATGTCCTGGAAAGGATTACAGCACATTGTAGTCAAATGTTGAAAGTCATGTTTTTTTCCCAAATTTTCTACTTTAAACGTCTCCTGAATCATTGATTGTTATTGGAATGTGGTTCCATTATCCTTCCCTTAGTCCTGTTGTGACCTTACACATAAAGGGGTGTATTTTGGTGTTGCCCCAGTTCTCCTAAGAACACAAGAAGTAGGTATTGTAGTCGCCCACTTGATGGCTTCATTTAGCCATGATACAATCATGGCTAAACTGATCATGGTCTTACCTCCACTACCTACCAATCCCCAGAACCCTTGACTCAATTGTCAATTGCAAATCTATCTAACTCCACTTTGAAGAATGACCCAGCCTCCATGGCTCCCTGTGAGATAGAATTCCAAATGTTGTTGACCTTTTCAGAGAAGAAATTCCTCCTCCTGTCCAGTGCACATGGAAGAAGTTGGTCTACCCCGTTTCAGGGTTTCCCCATGAGGGCAAGTATTATCTCAGAATCTGTTCTGCCAAGCCCCCTCAGAATGCTGCATAGGAACGGCGCAGCTGCACTCCCCAGGGGGGTCAAAGGTCAGGAGAATCAACCCTCCGAAATGTCAACATGACCATTTGACACTTAAGAATGAAAGCAGAGCTTGGTCCTCTCCTTATCTGATAGACTTGTGGATTTTCCAGGAGGATGTATTGGTTAAATACATGGGACAGGGACCCTGCCTGATTCATTTCCTCCCTAACCGAGAGCTACTGAGCCAACTATAGCTCCCGAACTGTGGCTCCAGCTGAGAAATGATGATCAAACATAGAACCTTACAATGGCAGTACCCACCATTGGCCATTGGGAAAGATTGCCACTGATTTAATTATGACGGACAGTCTGTCCATGAACAATTAAATCTTGAAGTTCTTTTCCAGAAGTAGATGACTAAGAATGTTAGGGGTAAGGCTTCCCCATGATGGCATGTGGGTATTGTAACATTATGCTATGGAACCAGCTGTACGCGAATACAGCCTTTCAATTAGGAGACCTTTGATAACACATACAAAGAATACAATATATAACGTTAATGTTACCTTTCTTCCCCCATTTCTGTTCAGCTGTTTTATGAATACTAATTTGTGAAAAGTGGGTCCTGATGACCCCATTGGGCAATTGGATTGACCAGGATACTGAGCACATGAAACAAAATGATTGCTGACTATTTACTTTGTTATCAATATCAACCCAGCCTTTGTTACTATAAAAGCTCAGGAGGCCCGAGAAGGTAAATTAGACAGCATTTAATAAGCCAACGTAAAGTAAAGGCCGCAACGCGACTTACGGCTCAAAGGTCCCAACCGGGTCTCGAGAACACGCCGGTCCCAGTTTGGGCCGGCTTTTCTGAGGTGAATTCACGAGCCCCAGCTGGCGGGCCTCTGCCCACTAGCAGGGAGCTTGTGTTCCATGAGTCCCACGGGGAGATCAATCGAAGTGTCCCCGTGGGGCTCGGGAGTGTTACTATGGTTACGCTACATGCCAACAATGCCATCAGCGCCCGCAGTTTGTACAACACTGAAAACTGGCACAAATAATCCTACCATCGTGTTTTTAAAATTAAAATCTCAAGTGCAACCACTCGTTGGTATTGACTGATTCGAAGCAAATAAGGTCTTGGAATGAAAGTCTATTACTGAAACTCCCTTGTTTTATCCTGCATGGTTACTGAAAAGTACGTTGTTTACTTTAACTGATAGCTGTCCATCAGAATGGATTGTCAATTAACCAGGCCCTCCTGGGGCTGTCTCCCACTATCCTACCTGGGCCCAAGGAAGGAGATCTTGCTTGTCACGATGGAGGACATGAAGCGAAAAGGATGCACACTGAAAAAGGTAAAATATCTGATGTGTGTTTCAGCGCTCACTGCAATAATTACTCAAGCAGGTCCCTCTCCTGGTGATCGGTGAAAAATGACTTATTTTCAACTTGTCACAACATTAATCTCTGCTTCGTTCTCAACCCCAGGGACAATTTTTATTGAACTGCATCCTTTTTCCTGCACCCTTCAGCTTGAAGGGTTCTTGCGCTGCTAATTGGCAACCTTAACTTCCTGCGGCCAGTTCAATGGACAATTAGGGTGTAAATCCAGCAGGTTCCTGAATGGAGTAAGGTAGAGTTATCGACCAGCAAGTTCTGGAGATCTGTAATTCTCTGTCATCCCCTGAACTTGCTTGCTGATTATTTGTGCTTTAACACGCCATTATTTTTCTGGCTAACTTCAGACCCACTGCAATCTGTGATCTCCCTCTACATAATTCTCTTTCATAGGATAAAGCAACTCATTTAATATTCCGGGTATGTAATGCTTTCTGCAAATGTACTTGTTTAGGGTAGGTAGACGGGGAGTCTGGAGACTGGACACTGTCATTGTACCCAGTCCAAGGAACAGAAACTGCATGGAGTCAGTGTAATAAATACAGGTCTAAATATTCTGGTCCCGCATACCATGGGAATCACCACAGGTCGGATGGATAATTTGACAGACACGCAAAAGGTTCGTGGACCTTGGGTGGGAATATCCATCCTCTGGGCAGGTGGGACCTGAAAATCCCACCCATAGAGCTTTTTTCTTAGTTGCAATGAATTTAATCATCTTAATGTGGAGATGCTAGCGTTGGACTGGGGTGAGCACATTAAGAAGTCTTACAACACTTTAGTCCAACAGGTTTGGTTCGAATCACTAGCTTTCGGAGCACAGCTCCTTCCTCAGGTGAATGAAGAGGTGGGTTCCAGAAACATATATATAGACAAAGTCAATGATGCAAGACGATACTTTGAATGCGAGTCTTTGCAGGTAATTAAGTCGTGGCCGAGTCGCACGAGTATGTACCACGTACTGGATGGGTGGTGTTCTCATGTGTAATGGTGGTACCCATGACGATGATCTGGTACATCTTACAGAGATTGCCATGGCAGGGTTGTGTGGTGTCGCTGTTCTGAAGGCTGGGTAGTTTGCTGCAAACAATGGTCTGGTCTGTTTGAGGTTGCGCGGTTGTTTGAAGACAAGTAGTGGAATTGTGAGGTTGACCTTGGCAAGATGTTCATTTTTGTTTAAGGCTGCAAAAAAGATGTCGTAGTTTCTCCACTCCGGGGAAGTACTGGACGACGAAGGGTATTCTGTCGGTTGTGTTCTGTGTTTGTCTTCTGAGGAGGTCGGTGTGGTTTTTTGCTGTGGTACGTTGGAACTGTCGATCGATGAGTCGAGCGCCATATCCCGTTCGTACGAGGGCATCTTTCAGCGTCTGTAGATGTCTGTTTTCTCTTCCTTGTCTGAGCAGATCCTGTGTATACGGAGGGCTTGTCCATAGAGGATGGCTTCTTTAATGTGTTTAGGGTGGAAGCTGCTCCACTTCTCCAGCTTCCACGGAGCATAGAATCCCACCGTCAGCGAACGGCGTGTCACCTCCCGCTGCCGTAAACGCAAAAATACTTCAATGGCTTTAAAGTGCTTTGGGACATCCTGGGCAGGCTTCTCCATTTCTGAGACTAAGGGCGGGATTCTCCGATTGCCGACGCCAAAATCGCATTCGGTGATCGGCCGGAGAATCCATGTTTACAGTGAAATCGGGGGCAGCGCTGTTTCTTTTGATGCTCCGTCCCCTTACAAATGGCGTACTCGAGAAGCACGTCGCACACCTTTGGGACGGCCTCAAGGATGTCAAGTGAGCCCCTCCCCCGATGCTCCACGCCCGATGGGCCAACTTCCCTGTACGGCGTGGTACACGTGTCCTCTCAACTTTCGTAAACCTGGCGTGGTGGCTGTGGACTGTGTCTAGCGACGTCACAGTCGGCGAGGGGGGGGGGGGGAAGCAGTTCCGCTGGCAGTGGGGGGGGGGGGGGAATTCAGCAGGTGCTGGGTGGTCTGATGTCCGGGAGGGGGGGCGAGTGGGGTTACAGGGGAGAAGTTTTTGTAAGGCTGGGTCCACACGCGGCTGGAGATATGTTGTCCGGCGCGGCCGCCACAGGCCGCCGCCTTGCGCATGCGCAGCCATGGACCCGCCCATTGTGCGTCCATATCGGTAGGTTATGTGGCACAACTGCTAGCTCCCCCACCGAATGGAGCATCGGTGCGGGCGTGGGGCGACGTTTTGGTCAGCAGACCTGACGCATTGTCCAGATATAGCCGCAGAATTGGAGAACCCAGCCCTAAGTGTTGATGCTGGCGCAGAATTCGTGGACGTTTGCAACAGCAGAACTGGTGCTGAACCTGGATCGATTCAGCAACTGTGGCGGGACTAGCCCCACGTGGAACACACTCGATTCCAATGAAAAACAGTGTGGGATTCTCCGGGTCCGTGATTGACAATCCGGACGCTGACAAGTTGCAGCCGCATTGCCATGTGAGAGTACCTTTAAGAAATGGATGTTTAAGCAATGTACCTTTAAGAAATGGAGCTGATCATATTACTGAAGTGATGTCAGAGGGTGGGGGGAGCTGAGCTCGCTTCTGCTTTTGGTTTCAGTTTGAGGAGAAAGCTGGGAGTGTCTGTGTGTTTTGCTGAGAGCTGCAGGAAGAAACAGAGCTGGTCTGTGGATGTCTGCAAATCCAAAGACTATAAATATATTGAATGTAACCTCATGTCTGTTTTTGAAGGTGAAGTCTTTTGGATGTTTAAAGGAACAGTTTGAAGGATTATTTAGTGTTGTAGTCTTTTGGGGTTATCTTTGAAGTAATGGGTGTTAAGATATTAAATGTTTGTTTTTAAAAGGTTAAATTGAGTTCATAGAATAAACATTGTTTTGTTTTAAAAACCATTGTCCATAATTGCTGTATCACACCTGGAGAATACGCCGTGTGCTTCCCACACCACAATCTATTAAAAGTTGTGGATCGGTTGAACTCCATGAAACACTTTGGGGTTCTGTGAACCCGGACCCATAACAGCATATACACATTACAACCCCCACACACACTCATGATGGGTCAGCTGGGGCCAGAGGGCACTTAGGGGGTGGCCTAGAGGGGCACCTATATGACCCGTGGCGCTAAGTTCACACTGGGCTGTCAGGGGCTTACTCCCTGACCCCATAGCCCACCTTCTAGCCACCTTCCGCCACTCCTCCCAGTCCTGGCAGAAGCCTCCAAGCCATCGTCACAACTGTCAGCGATGTTGGGCACTTTCCCTACCCCCTCTCTTTCCCTCAGCCGCCATGACGCCAGTTTCACAATTTTTGCAAGCACAAGTGAACAGCGCTGTCAGGAACTTGGCCGATTGGAGGCGGAGAATCACAGTTCCCCGGACAATACCGGGCCGGGTCCGCTAATGATAAGCAAACGGTGTTTACTGTACATGCATTCTGGACTGCATTGCCGCCGAGGTGAGGGAGAATTGCGATTTGCCGTCACATCGTGATTTTAGAGTCGAAAGCTATTCTCCGCCTGATGGCGTTTTGCGATTTCGGCATCAGCCAACAGCGAATCCAGCCCCATATTTTGAAATAAATTTAGAGTACCCAATTCTTTTTTTTTTCCAATTAAGGGGCAGTTTAGCGTGGTCAATGCACCCACCCTCCACATATTTGGGTTGTGGGGGTGAGACCCACACAGGCACGGGGAGAAGCTTTGGGACATCCTGAGGCCATGAAAGGCTTCCACCCCCAGTCTCCAAACCACACTCACCTCACCATAGGTCAGTGGAAAGACGAAAGTCACCCTCAGGATCTTTCAGTGGCAAACGAATGGAAGAAATGAAATCATTTGCCATCCTCTGAAAAGTAACAATATTTTTCGGCTGCCCATTGCAGCGATAGTTCAAGCAGATGAACACCAATACTAAAACCTTGTGAGAATAAGCACTGGGCATGTAGCATCCGAGTTCAATAAAATAGTCATTTTCTCCCACACACTGTGGAGGAACATCAATGCAACAATATATAAGTCATTTTTATTGAATGTTCGTGCAGAGTATCTGAAGTGAATATAAAGTCATACATGAACGCTTAACCATAATAGTGATGCACATGATTACCAATTAGGATTCTGTTCCTAAAAAAAGTAATTAATTCTCAACCAGTTGAAACCTTTAAAGAAAAAGGTAATTACAGGTTACATGAGAAAATAAGAAGTAAAATCCGGAGTGGATCATTCGTCCCCTCGGGACTGCTTCAGGACAATCACGGCTGATCTTCTTTCCTGATCCCTATATCCCTTGATTATCTGAGAGATCAGAACCTGTGACCTGAATTGCCTGCGTGTGGGAGTGCTCAGCACCTGAGAGTCAGCGGGGTGGACGCTGACAGGCCCGTTGCCATTTCACGTTCAATTGAGCGTTGATTGGTAACAGGTTGGGCTTCCATCTGCCCTTGGACAGTAGTCCCCACATTCGAAACTGCCAGTGGGGAGGGTAGGGAAGGGGGGGTGGGGGGGTGGTGGGTGGTGTTGTAAAATTCTGTCTACTCAGTCTTGAATATACTCACCAATGGAACATGAACAATTCTTTCGGCTGGACCATTCCAAATATTCAAAATCCTCTGAATGAAGAAATTTCTCCTCCTCTCTGTCCTAATTCTGTCCTGAGATTCCGTTCCTGTGTTCCAGAATTCCCAGGCAGGGGAAATAACCTCTCATGCAGCGTCTGCTCTCGGCGTCACAAACATCACCTCTCATTCTTCGAAATTCCAGGGAATATAGGCCCACTTTTACTCAGTTTCTCATGATAGGTCAGCCCTCTCATCCCAGGTACCAATCAAGTGAACCTTCATTGCATTGTCTCATCAGGAAGTATATTCTTCCTTAGATTTGGAGACCAAAACAGAACACATCATTCCATGGCGTGGTCTCACCAAAACCCGGTATATTTGTTGCAGACATTCCTTTATTCTTGTACTCCAACCCTTCGCAAAAAAGGCCAGCATGTCAATTGCCTTTCCAATTCTCTGTTCCTTCTACAGCTCCATACAATTTAATCTGAACATGAAAAATTTTAAGTTTTGCATGGCTAAAAAAAATATTATTTTTTCCTGTTCTTTCTGCTAAAGTGAACAACCTCAAACTTCCCCACATTATACTCCTTCTGCCACTTTGTCACCCACTCATTTAATCTGACGATACTGGTTTGCAGTCACTTGCTATCCTACATTTCCACCTTACTCTGCATGATAAGCAAACCTAGATACCATGCTTTCAGTCTCTTTTTCTATGTCACTAATACAGGTTGTAAATAGCTGAGGCGCCAGCACCGATCCTTGAGGCACTCCACTAGTCACAGCCTGCCACCGTAATTATCCCCCATTTATCCCTACTCTTTGCTTCCTGTCCTTTAACCAATCTGTCTCCATGCCGCTATATGATCCCCAACTCCATGGGCCCTTATCTTGCATATTGAACTTTTGAGTGACACCATATCATGATGGAGGTAATAATAGATATGTTTCATCCATGTGTGACAAAGCAAGTCCTTGACTCGCTTATTAAAATGCTTTTCAGCTGAAATCTTACTCCGAGTATGAAACTTCATCCAGCTATGAGTTATCATAAATATCTCCACTTAAAATCCTAGCCATAGCTCATGACGTTTTATCTAGTCAGTCTCACTTGTGGAGATACTTATTAAATAACATTGGAATACCAAGGACGTTACATTCCAGTGTTTGAATGAAAGGAAGCACAATGCATTCTAGGTGTGTTTTCCCATGTGCAAAACACCTTCGGATAAATTAGCTCCAGTGCTTGCAGGTTCGAAAAACAAAATGTGTTTTCACTAGTATAATCTTATTTCATTAGCTTGGGTATTTGCCCAAATGGTTTGCTGCCAAAGACAATGAAACCTAAGTTATTGCTCAGCCCGTGTGATCTTCCTGGCTGCACTTCTAAAGGGTAATTTTGAGAGGTGAGAGTCCTGGCTTACATTATTGCTAGATGGAGGCATGGGTCCCATGATAGACCCTAGAGTGTTATCACTGACCCACACACCCATCGTGTGAGAAGACATGCCAGGAAGAGAGACTTGCAAAGTGAAATCTCCAGGACTCGCATCAATCTCCATCGGTATAAAGGTTACGCACACCAGCTTATGTCTTAACCATTGGAAATTTGAAATCTGCTCCAATCTCTCGATCACAAAAATCACTCACTATTTACACATTTTATTTTAACATATCAGTATGCACCACACTGTGGATATAGTCAAAGATAGAGTCAAACTAATCTAAGATTCCAACACTCAACAGTTTATGTCTCCTGGGCTCACTCAGGTGATAAGGAATGTTCTTTGCCTAAAGCACCCCATTTGGTGGTGTAGGAATGCATGACAGAATGAATTCTAATGCTTTGCTCTTACCTGATGCTTGGTAAAGTGTGGAGATAGCGGTTTAACTCCTAGCTCCAAGCTAATGTCAGGAACACGGTAGGCTCCCTTAAACCATTATTCCCCCTGCAACTTGTTGTCTAGCAATAAAACCATGAGAAAAAAGATTGTTATCGGCTGGAAGACAAACGTATACCAATACATGAAATACTACCTTCGGTTACCTTAGAGATTGAGTCTTTTAGCAATAGAAAGAGTATTTGCTGTGAAATTTGGCGTATTAGGGGGAACAAATCTAAATCTGCAAGACACCAGAACACTGACCCAAAAGAATATAATGCTCTTTTTTATTGTTCTAATATGTCTCTCACCCTGAGGTCCACTTGCCCACATACCTGGCTGATGGAACAAACTCATAGGGCTGGATCTGACATTATGGTAGATAGGGAGCGAATCGCTCTCATCACTGCACGCCACCCCCCCCCCCCCCCCCCCCCCCTCCCCCTGCACACCTCCATTGTAAGGTTTGGTCAGCAGCTGGTGCACACGAAAGAAGCCGGCCCACAGGCATAATGCACTGTTGGCTGGTTAAAATCAGCACAGAGAGTGTATATTGCCCCTCAGTGGGAAGCCATCCCACCCTAGAGAACTGTCAGTTTCAGCCGCCCAAGCAAAGCAGGAACTCAGCATGATAGCGGGTGCTTCTGGGCTGGAAGCAGACCCTTGATGAAGAGATCCTGGAGAGGCGTATGTTGGAGTTATTGGACAGGGAGGGAATGGGAAGCCCAGGAAGGGGGCGTTAGCGCTGTGTGGAGCCAGGGAAGGGCCGGGAGGGCCTGGGAGTCGGGAGGTGGAGGGGGGGGATTGCAGGCCAGGCAAAAATGGAGGGGTATCATAGTGAGGGGATACAAGCAATGCACAGTGGGCACACCCTTCCTACCTTTTAAGCAGTTCCCTTTAAATGCTGCCTGCTCACTCCCACGTGCCAAACATTTTAGGGCACGGACAGTATTAGTCCATTCAATTGACCTGGGAAGAAGCTCAATTGATTCAATTTATATAAAAATGGAAGGTGGGCTCCTGCTTAAACATGCCTGGCAGCGGTAGGGTTGTTGTAAAACTCAGTCCTTAGTGGAATCACAAACAGAGCCAACTTCCCAGGCATGAATTCCCCATTCTGATTTTTCTTATACTTTTTGCCTCTTCTTTAGAGCAAGAGTTAGCACTTACAATTGTGCCTTGAATCTGTTGCCTTGACTCACTCAGTGCATGAACCAATATTTGAACCTTGCTCCAAATCTGGACCCTAACCCTAACCCTACACCACTGGAAGAAATAGCGGTTGGCAAATTGGCATCAGCGGCACAACTCTTTTTACACCCTTTGCCGTCAAGGCCTTGGAAACTTGCCCGAATGTAAAATAGGTGGTTAAAAAACCACTGTCACCTTTTCCTGCCCAATAACAATAGTTCAAAACAACACCAATTAATTGTGTCAACCCAAATATCCTGGGTAAGAGAAAGAAGCAACCCTGCCGCTTGTTTTTCGGTGTCGGAGGTGGCCGGCCAGTGGGATCTACCGACCCCGCCATTGTCAACAGGATTTCCCGGTGACTGCACTCCTCGTAGCCGGGAAACCCATGCACGAGTGTGGGACTTGGATATCCCGCCGGCGTGAACAGCCGGCAAATCCCGTCCATAGGGTGCTGTTTCCTGGCTACATCCCACTGGAATTGGGATGGGAAGCAGCTGGTACATCCCGGGAGAGGCCTCGTTGGGGATTTACCCAGCACGCCACACCTTGCAAGATCTAGCGGGATATCGCGAGGCACCACAATCTGGATCCCACCAACCCAGATCCGACTAATCTGCATATTAAAGTGCTGCAGTAAGGCACACTTTAATATGCACTCGCTGGAGTTACCCAAGGCACGGGATCTAACCCCTGTGCCTTTGGAGACCTCAAGCGAGCTCCAGTTAGCACAGGCCTGCTCAAATGGGGACCAGGCGTACCAGCGCTTGAGAGGTGTCTCCCAGGGGATTAGGAGCCCCTGGGTGGCTGGGCTCTAGGCAGGATGATACTCTGGCATGCCTGATGCCACCTGGGCACTCTGGCAGTGCCACCTTTGCATCCTGGCAGTGCCACCTGGGCACCCTGGCATATGGTGCCAGGCTGGCAGTACCAAGGTGCCCGAGTGGCATTTTGCCCATGCTGGGGATCGGGCGCTGACCTTCTTAGGTCTGTTGTCGGAGCTTGATGACCCCTTATAGGTAAGTTGGGGCATTGGTGGTGTCCGGGAGTTGCATTGGGGGGTCTCGCGATCAGGGTGAAGACTAAGTGCAGCCTCGGCGGGGCGTTCCCCGCTGAGGCCCCAAAATAAAACAGAGTCCCATTAGATAGCGGGGTCCTTCTCAGCGCTGCGAGCGTCGGGAAACACCCGACTAAACGCACTCGACACGGGACTCTGTTTCATGTCGTTAGATCGTGCCCATTAGAAGTTTCCCTCTTCACATAATCTTTAATGCTCATTCTTCCCAAGCTCTCCTCTACATTTTTGTGATTTTTATAGACTGGTTACAGAACCAAAGGAAGCTTTTTGACCCAATGTGTATCTGTCGGCTTTGGTAAGAGCAACTCCAATATTCCCACCATCCTGCCTTTTTCTAGTTCTATATATTTTTTTCTCATCAGATAATGAGGCAATTCCCTTTGAAAATCACAATTTAATCTGCCGCTACCGCAATGCATTCCTGATCCTAACCACTCACTGCATAAAGAAGCCTTTCCTCATACCGCCTCTCATTCTTTTGCTGATCACCTTAAATCTGCATCTTGTGATTCTTGACCCTTCCAGCAATGGAAATTGTTCCTCCCCATTTACTCCATCAAGGCCACTCATGATTTTGATCACCTCTGTCACATTTGCTCTCAACCTTCTCTCAGGAGAACAATATCAACTTTGCCTATCTATCCACATAGCAGACTTCTCTCATCCCCAGCAGAATTCTTCTAAATCTTTCCTAAAGCCTTCAAGTCCTTCCTAAAATGTGATGTCCAGAATTGGACATAATGCTCGAGTTGAGGAGCAACTTCCTCGCTTTTCTAACTTCAGCGATAAAGTAATTATTTTTAGTAGTTCATGAAGACTTAGGGTGGGATTCTCCCGCAATTGGCGGGATGCCAAAGAGTGGAATGCGGAATCCTCCGTACTTCTGGGGGCTAGGCCGGCGCTAGGCCGGCGCTGGAGTGGTTGGCGCTGTGCCAACCGGCGCCGAAGGGCCTCCGCCGGCTGGCGTGAGTTGACGCATGCACAGGAGCGCCAGCATGTTCTGGCGCATGCGCAGAACCGCTGGCGTGATTCCTGTGCTTGTGCCGGGGGTTTCTTCTCTGCGCCAGCCATCGCGAAGCCTTATACAGGACGGCGTGGAGGGAAAGAGTGACAGCCCCCATGGCACAGGCCCGGCCGCAGATCGGCGGGCCCCGATCGCGGGCCAGGCCACCGTGGGGGGCCCCCCCAGGGTCGGATACCACCATGCCCCCCCGAAGACTCCACAAGCCACCCTCTAAGCCAAGTCCCACCGGTATGGACCTTGTCTAATCCACGCCGGCGGGACTGGCCGAAAACAGGCGGCCGCTCAGCCCATCGGGGCCTGGAGAATCACCAGGGGGACCACTGCCAACGGCCCCCTACTGGGGCTGTGCGTTCTCCGCCCAAAAACCGCGCCGGAGAATTTGGCAGCCGGCGTCAGAGTGACGAGGCGGGATTCACGCCGCCCACCCCCCCAGCGATTCTCTGACCCGGCGGGGAGTCGGTGAATCCCACCCTAAAAGTTCACCCCCAAGTCTGTGCAGAGTTAGAGGATATCAGTTCAAGCAATATGGAGGGACGATAATTGAGCATAGCACCCTTGGCAGATTGGCGCACAAATCCATCATCAATACTTGGTATCCCGGGTGGAGAGTGCTCAGCATCAGTTGAGGATAATTTGAGACTCACTAAAGCAGTTTCCAATGATCATTGCCAAGGCTGTACAAGAGTTGTACATTGAGTGTAGTGCCTAATGTTCTGCTGACATCCCTAGAACAAGACCCTTTCATCAGTCAGGGAAGAGGAGGCCAGTTAAAAAGGAAGAACATTCAGGGAGAAAACGAAAAACGTAAAGGGCCAGAATTTTCGGAAAAATTCTTCATGGGTAAATTTTCCAGCAGAGTGTGAATTGTTAATGACCACAACTTGCTGGCGGATTTGCACAGTGCCGCCTTTAACTTGGAAAAAACACAATCTTGCACTAAACCTCCCCATGGGTTTCTTGAGGTGGCTTTATTTGCACATGAATTTTCCAATGAACTCACCACAGGAAGTTAAGTCCAGTAATTAACAGCTAAGTACCTTTTAATCAGGTGGAAATTGTTAATGGCTGAAAATCAACCTCTCTTGACTGAGCAGGTGACCAATTAAAAATGTGGCATATCATTCATGCAGATAGTGAATTATTGTTGGAGTTTCTCAATCTGTTAGATTTGGGGGAAAAGAAAAACTCTTCCATTTCCTTTTTATCTTTATTCAATCTGCCTTTCTCTCTCTCTTAATTTTCTTTCTGTAAATGATTTGACAGGGAATAAATCCACTCTAATTTAGTCTCATTGACAGTCTTTCTTCTGTTTATTTGTAAATCTTTATATCTCCCTCATCAAGGAGACAAACCATTAGTTCCATTATTTACTGAGGTCTCGGATGTCTTGTTGTCCTTGTTACACTGTTACCAGCTTGTACTTCCAACAACCTGCAGAACAAAAATTCTTTGAGATGAAAAGTGTTGAAAAAAAGTCGAACAAGACTTATGTCCAAGTCCATCAAAATCTGGATCATTCTAATTTTCTACTGCTCAACAGTTATGGGGAATCTATCAAGGGCTCCCTGTTTTCCATCCATACACTCTTGACTGCTCTGAACATTAGTTACTGTGTAACCTAATTATAAAAATGGATATGGTTTGCAGAATTTAGTCAGTGTAAGGTAATTGAAGTAATTCCCTAAGTCAACATCACATGACTCAAAACATTCTTGCGGGATTTCATTATTTTCCTTCTGCCTCTCAAACAAATTATTATCCAGACATTTTCTTGTTGGTAATAGTGCCAAGCATGTTTATAATTTAGAATAATTGAAACTTCTTCAGAATAAGCGGAAGAGTGTCCCTTTAAAAAGAAAACACATTTTTGCTTTTGTTTTTTTAAAAAGATTAATTCATTAATGCAGAGGACAGCAAGTAAATTGCTTCACAATTTGCTGAGGATGAATTAATGAACAGATCTTCCTCCAGCTCCCAGAGTTGCAATTTTCATAATAACCTCAGACCTCTCTTTTGGCAGGTTGTTTAGGTTTTTTTCCTTTGGTTTGAAGGTTTTCATTAGTCTAATGAGTACTGTGGAAGGGCAAGCAGTTAGGACAACTTACAGTGGATTGCTATCATAACAAATGAGGCAATTTGAATAACATGTATGGGTTTATGCAAAAGGTTGTAAAACAGGATCTGCAGTTGACTAATACATCAGACCAACTAATAAATAAAGTAATCCCGATAAGAGGATGTTGTTTGGTGGATAAAATTAATAATTTATCCAACTGTAAAGAGATGATACATTGTTGTTCAGTCCAAGGCAGCAGAGAGCATTTTCTCGATATGAGTCCCACTGACCTTTCGTCCATTCATCCTCGTAGATTTAAACTAATACTGGATACCTAACTAGATTAAGATGCCAGATTATGGGCTGCCAGGTGAGTGTGATAGGTTAACCATTCATACTTTCCTTGGTAATTTTATCAAAACGTTTCTGGTGTTTTTCCAAATGCCCTTCGAGTTTACTGCCAAGATCATCATAATTAAACATTCTCAAAATGTTTTGAGTTAGGAACTGGGGGTAAATGCATGTGATGGAAGCAGTAGAAGGTTCCAAAGTTTTTATCTTTGCAAAGGTTATAAAGGGAAATAGACCAGAAGTTTGTCAGTTTTGTGCTGGGTTAACTCATCAGAGTCTGTTTTGGCAAGGGCCTTTCAATTGGCCCGAAGGCCATCTCAACCAGTAATAGAGGGGGAGAGGAGGGGAGGGGAATTGACTCAGATGCCCACACCTGACCATTACCCTGCAACCTCTGCTGAAACGCATGTGTAATAATGACAGGTAAGCCTGCTCATGTATCTAGGCTAACACATAAATTATGGTAAGAAGTCTTACAACACCAGGTTAAAGTCCAACAGGTTTGTTTCAAACACGAGCTTTCGGAGCGCAGCTCCTTCCTTCCATTCACCTGAGGAAGGAGCAGTGCTCCGAAAGCTAGTGTTTGAAACAAACCTGTTGGACTTTAACCTGGTGTTGTAAGGCTTCTTACTGTGCTCACCCCAGGCCAACTCCGGCATCGCCACAACATAAATTATGGTCATTTGGAGAAAGGGGGTTTTGGGGTGGTGGGGAGCTACAACTGGGTCGTCAATTCTTGTGGAGCAGTTGTCCCGTCAGGAACTGAAAACATCAGCAGAGGAAGGAATGGAGATCTCATGGGGAATATTAATGAGAACCAAAACTTGAGAATAAATATTGCTGGAAATATGTGATCTGTCAGGGAACTTAGAATACCTGTACTGAGTCAGTCTGACTGGGGAAAGATAAGGGAAATATACTGTTTACTAATGGTGAGCAGAGCCTGATGTCAGACATGATGGAATTTGGATTTTGTGCATCAGTGTTCCAGGATCCAAGCTGGTTGGGAAGTCGGAACCAAGACACATAACCAACCATTTCATAGTTTATTGACTTTGTGCAGTCTCACAACTCTCCTCTCACACACTGAGTGCAATACAATGGCCTCACCGCGCCCACCTTGGTGAAGTGATGAGGCTGTTGAATCTCGCAGGGGGGTTCTCGTGAGATTCACGACGCTTTAAACGGCTCGCGAGATTTAATGAGATCTTGTGAGATGTCGCGATCTGGATCTCGCCCTCACTGTCTGAGATCCAGATTAACATTTTTCAGTGAGCGTTGGCTCATTTAAATATGGCTCCACCATACTTCTGGTCCCGCTGGCCGGAGGGGGCGGAAAATCACTGCCTCAGTCTTTTGTGAGCTAGTACCTGGGAATGATGGTGGAAGCTGTCGGGCTGTCATTAAAATAACAAATGGTTAACTAATGTCCTTCAGGAATGGGATACTTCCACCCCTGACCTACACTTTACTCCATTCACACATTGCATGGTTGGCTTCACAAAAGAACTGGGAAACCAGTAGCAAGTGTTCAGAAAAATCCTTAGCATTTGCCAGGCTGCTCGAGTCGAAACGGCCTGTGGTAAACCACAAGTCTCATTCTCAGTGAAGAGTCTACATTCTATGGGATGACTAGCCATGAACCATCTGTCTGTTATGATTATCAGAGGTGAATCTTGCCCTTGTCCTATAATATGCAAAGTGAAGTGGGCAGAAGTAACACTTGTTAGTTGGCCAGGTATATGACACCTATTCAATTGGTAAATATTTTATGACAGTGTTAATCTTTGGTTGGTGGGCTGTTAACTCATGCTAGTTTCTCCAGAACTACTTCTTCTTAAACCTGGTGAAGCAGGACAATCCTGCACATTCATACTCAGAAAGCAGAAAAGAATTAAAGGACAAAAAGAATAGGTTGTATGTTTATTTAAATCCACGGAAGCCATTCCATGACAACATTCACTGACAGTCTGGGGAATGCTTTCTTCTCATTTTGTGCAGGGAATTGCAAATTAGGCTGTCATAAAAATGGACTTCTGCTCTCCAGTAGCTTATCCTTCGGAGACTTGAACCCTTGAGATGAACGTGTTTCATTGCACTTTATTACATTATTTTTAGTGCATTTGATTGCCAGAAAACAGAACCTAATTAAGATTTTGAGAACCGCTTGGACCAAAACTACTTTTGCATTATATATAATTACAGGATTTGTTAGTTCTGCAAAATAAAATATTTTATCATTGTTCAGTGCAATGAAAATATTTCTACTTAAATGTCATCAAATGACTAGCCATACGATAATTGATTATATTTGTAGCATTTATACAGTCACGGAAGCTGTAACTTGCTTTCTTTCTGGAAGCAAATCAAATTGTGGACAACAGGCTGAAGCTCATTTCCGTCCGCAAAATCACCAATTTCTCCTATTTCAAGGTTGTGTCATAATTTATAACTCAGCCCCTTTTTTAAAGACCAGACCCACGCTCCTTTTGCTCTTGGGCATTTGAGAGATCGAGGTTCAATGTGTGCTGTCAAGTGGAGGCAAACATTCTCCGTGTGGTAACTCCACTGTGTTTTTTTCCTGGGATGACATTTCTGGGAAGAATTCTTGGAAACTTGGTCTGGAGATTGGGTGTCGTGGCTGGATTTTCTTTTTCTTTTTTTCTTTCTTTTTCATTTACTCTCTAAGTTCTCCCCTTCTTTCCTCTGTTGAAGGCAGCCTTGTTTGCTGTGCTGTGGGGTGACTTGCCCAGGGGCAAATAATCATTCATCCATCAGCCCAAATCATGTTTCAGAAGACTACTTGATTATGGAGAGATTAACAGTTGAGCCTTTACATTTGCCCGGAGAAGTTGATAACCATGAACTTGGGAGGTATATGTGTGTTGACAGAGGTCCTGTAGAATCTGACACGGTAAATGGAGGCAATTTAACCCATAGTGCTTAGCCCAGCATGCTGAAAGATCCCATTTCCTTTTTCGTTTCCCCATACCCAACACAATCGTACACCTGGCAATGCTATTTCTGTACAGAGTGATATTTCAGTATTCCGCAGTTGGGAGTAGAATGGACAAAGACTGTAGACATCAAGCCAAGATATCAAGATATCATATTGACTAGCTGGTTTAAGATAATTTACCAGCAATATTCTAAGAGTAGCAAAAACACATGGGGGAGATAACACTCAATCCTTGATAGGGGCGCAGACCTGGCAATAGCCCTCGGGCTGCCTGTTAAACACACTGCTCAATTGTCCTTTTCGTTACCAAAGTGCTGCAGTCAGACTTCTACCTCATCTTGTAACCTCTGCGCACATTGGATTTTTCTGCTATACGATCAACATTAGATCACAGAGGTATTGGCAGAAAAATAAACGTTTTACCGTGCCAACTCGTGTGACAGACGTTTCTTTTCCATCTTAGCCTGCAGTGGAGTTTAACAGTTCTGCAGCTGAGGTGGCATACACGTAGCAGACCCTGTTGCACAGAAGTAAATTGAGTCAAGCAGCAGACCGAGAGGAAAGATCGATTGCATCCATGTGAGAGGAGATGCGAAGCATATTTCTTTATGTTCGTTTAATAATTTGTGACAAGGGTCAGAAGTTGTGTTTACAAAGGTAAAATTGAATCACGTCACATGACCAAGTGTTCCTAGTTGGCATTAACGCTTCTGGGTTGAGTTCCTGATTCGATAGTTTTAATCTCAAGCAGTCATCGGCAATGTTTCCAGGATTCTTTTTTTGTTACCTACGCTGGGCATCTGGTTTGCAGAAATGGCAACTTAGAAATTTCACATTACAGCTATGGGTCAGTTACATCTTGAGTTCAGTTTACAGTAGAGCAAATTCTTTAAAGCTGCTTTGCCTTTGAGTGTGACCTCATTTCAGGAACTTGCATCTCGATAACAGTTTCAACATTGGAATGTGGCAGTCTCTCGGTGAATAATGTCGTCAAGTGATAAGATGTGGATGAAAAAGGGGAAGAGGGTGGGGAGGGCTGGATAGGTTTGGGGGGTCCACGAATAGATTCAATACTGTGTGGGGTTTTGCTGCATTTGTAAAAGGTTTAATGAATTGCACACTAGGTGTAGGTCGGAATCTTACCAGTCTGGCTCAGACTGAAAACCGGCTCCACTGACCAGCTTTGAGCCTCCTTGCCAAAGAAAACTGAGTGGGCATGGTTCACACCATCATTCTGGTGGGGCCGGGCCTCATAGAGCCGGATACCAGCTCCAAAAAGATGCGGGCGCCATCTTTAAAGAGCGCCCCGACCAGCTCTGCAGTCAAACTGCCCCCGGCACACAGCACGGAGATGTTGGGGGCTCTCTTGCCCCCCCTCCCCCACACCTGCATTCGACATTCATCGCTGGCATACCCTCCCCCCCCCCCCCCCCCACCCCTACCACATTCATCGCTGGCATCCCCTTCCTCCCGCTTTCGACGTTCACCACTGACATCCCAACCCCCACCCCCCAATCCCTGCTCTCTCCCCTCACCCACCACACATCAAGGCATCCTCTCATGCGTCTCCCAAAAGGGTCGACCCCTGGAGCTACCCCCTGGCATAGATTGGCACTGCCAGGTTGGCAGTGACAATGGACATGTTCCTCTACCCCCCTCCCCCCGGGGGCCATACTTAGCTCTGAGCCTCCGGAGGGATCCCGTCGACTGCCTCAAACCTGGCCAAACCTGTTGCAAACCTCAGCGAGGTATGAATATTTAGCGAGGGGAGCTCATTTGGCTGGGGAGGCCACTAATAATGTTAAAACTCCTTCAAATTTGTTAAAATTAGGTTCACGCCCTCGTGAACCCCATGATGTCACCGGTGGGAATTTGGAAACGCGATGTCTCGGCAAGAATCACGTTCCCCGATTCTCACAAGATTTTCCATCCTCGCCGCCCATCCTGCGGAAGGCGAGTGCAGGCTCAAGGTTCCGCCCACAGTTAATTTTGTTTTTGTGCTGGAGGGGGAAGATTTTGGAAAAGGTCCAGGGCCAGTAGATGGAAGCACATACCATCATCCTCTGGATACCTGTGATCTTGCAGATTAATCCAAATACATAAATGAGACATACATAAATGATTCTACGATTCTATTTTACTCTCTGAAAGCTCTTTGGGAGGCAAGGCAGCAGCTTTGTTACAGAGCTCACAATAATGATAGCATCAGACTCATTTCTTCCCTGAGTCGATTTGTAAATTATGTGCCAATTGCCATTCCAAAAGCTCTGCTACTCCATCAGTGTTGCAAAAATGTGTATTGTTAGGCATTATCGCAGCCATCAGGGTAATCAATGTGTGGACTCAACGTGACTCATTTATAACAAGTACTGTTGCCGGCTTTTTCAAGCATATGCCTCACTAGCTTTGCGGTGTCTTTGTATACTGCTTCCCACTCTATCAAACCTGAGGAAAAGCAACACGGCATACATATCCAACTGAAGTGGACTTGATTCTTATCAAAATGAAGTTTAAAGAAGGGTTGTGTTGGGAACTGAATTGCTCGATTGTTGAAGGGCAGGGGTGGAGTATAGGAGAATGTAATTTGGGATGTGAGGAGGTCTTGTGGCACAGTGGGAAGCATCCCTGCCTCTGAGTCATACACTCTGCGTTTAAGTCACCCAGGACTTGATGGGTCAAGGAAAGTGCATTCACAACATGGTCAAACGGTTTGTGTGTGTCAGTCTAGAAATCCTTCCGAACACATCCAATGGCTGACGGTAAGATCGGGAGAGACTCCTGATCAGCCACGTTTGATGGACAATGGACTAGTGACCCGTTCCAGGAATTACTAGCTATGGAAACAGACTAAAGTCTGCCTTAGTGCTTTATTAGGTGCAGGAAGAAAAGTGGAATGGAATTTGGGGATATAAGTCAGATACGCTAGGTGTAGATACGTTTGGGTGGCACAGTAGCACAGTGATTAGCATTGTTGCTTCACAGCACCAGGGTTCCAGGTTCGATTCCCGTTTGGGTCACTGTCTGTGTGGAGTCTGCACGTTCTCCCCTTGTCTGCATGGGTTTCCTCCAGGTGCTCCGGTTTCCTCCCACAAATCCCGAAAGACCGGTTTCCTCCCACAAATCCCGAAAGACGTGCCTGTTAGGTGAATTGGACGTTCTTAATTCTCCCTCCGTGTACCCGAACAGGCGCCGGAGTGTGGCGACTGGGGGATTTTCACAGTAACATCATTGCAGTGTTAATGTACGTCCACTTGTGACAATAATAAAGATGATTATAAATCGTGCTAAAATACACATTCAATCCAGGTGGATCTAGGTGCTAGCACTGACGAAAGCCTGATAGAAAAGTGAGGCAAGTTAGCTGAATGATTTGTTAAAGTAGGAAGTGGTTCAGTTCACAGTGGGCACGAGGCATAAACTACCAACTCATTAATATTCCAGCCAAGACCATTTTCACTTCCATGCCTTCCGCAAGTTTCTTTTAATCATGAAAACTACCAATGAGCAGATATCAAATTGGAAATGCACCGTCGCAAGTTATCATGGTTGCTGCTGCCCATCATCAAATGTGAACCTTGGACTGAGAAAGATGGAATATCCGTCAAAAGCTATGTACCACTTATTAACCAGATACATTTTCCCCCATAACTTACTGTTACCGATGGCTGCTGTACTGACTAATGCATATTTTAATCTTCTTTTGACAATGGAAAATGTACCTTATGTTAAGCTGATCGTTTTTGTCACATTAACATCCAAAAGCAAAATTCCAAGCCAAACTTAAGAAAATTCCATTGAGCACTATTGCTAGGTATATACTGGAGCAACAAAATGTAAGGAAAGAACAGTGAAACAGAGGTGAAATCTATTACCTTCTGTAGCCATTAATTGAGATTACTGTGAAACATTGGCTGCATATGTAGACATCTGCATAGTGACTAATGGTTCGACTATACCTATGTTAAGGTGCAACACTGAAATATCTGTGGCCAGTGCCCCTCATGTATTTTACAGATGTAAGCTTTTGTGATGGGATTGTTGGCTAAGTGAGGTATATAACTCAATACAGGGTCATTTCCTGTCTTAATTTCTGAGAGGGATGAAGCAACGAGAGATTTATTTTCTGAAAATCCGCACTATCAGCACCAGAATGGAACTGTACCCACCACTGAGGGTTCTGTGGCTGAAGAGGGAAAATTAATTCACATGTCCCAAAGATTTTGCTTAAAACATTCCTGCGATTTGTTACTGTGTGCATATGCTTCGATTACTGTGAGTGAGCAGTTAATATTTAGCAGGTGACACAGTGACTTTGTTGACAGCATACTTGCATTCCTTACACAAGATATATGATGATTTCTGATAAAAGAAATGATTGGAATTGTTGTTTAATGGGCCAATGAGTTGATCAAAATGCAGGAGTACAGTATCTTTATTTGAATCTCGCAAGAACACAATCTGGTTTCCTGTACTACAGTAAAACAACTCACTGGGTTCAAATTTGTAGCAATCTGCCACATTATGTGAATTCTTGGTATATGTAATATTGGACATAACCAAAATACTGTGGATGTTGGAAATCTGAAATATAAACAGAAAATGAAATGTAAACAGGAAATATGCAGCAAGTGAGGCAGCAACCGTGGAGAGAGAAAAATAGACAACGAAACGGGCAAAATCTTCCACTCAGAAGTCTAAGTTCGGTGGCAGGAATGGAATGGGAGTGTTTCCATGTCCAGCCTGCGTCAGGGAAGTGATTGTCGGCTCCATGTTAAATTAGTTTCCCCGGTCTGCCAAGCTTCCCACTACTGGTGCCCGAAGATTTCAGGTCGCTGACCATTTGATCTAATTGCAGAGTTATTTGAACTTTAAGTTGTACAGTATGTCCAGAACCAAATCTTGTTTTTCTAATTATTTTCCATCTTATTCAACGTATTAATCAACAAGGTATTTAATCATGAACAGGGGTCTCAGAAATGAGGGGCGCGATTCTCCCATCGGGCGGCTAAGTGCCGACGTCAGCGTAAAAACGGGAGTGTTTTACTCCGGCATTGGTGCCCGTTCTGAGACCCAATTCTCCGGGCCACAGTGGGGTAGCCACAGCGGCCCAAGCCGCTCCAGCTGCCGATCCTGGCGCCGTGGGGTCTGCGCACACGCAGTTGGGCCGGCGCCAACTAGCGCATGTGCAGTGGCCTTCTTCCCCGCGTCGGCCCCGACTCCAAATGGCGCAGGGCTACAGGAGCCAGCACAGAGGAAAGGAGTCCCACCGATTGGTGGGCCCCGATCGCAGGCAGGGCCACTACAGAGGCCCCCCCCGGGGTCGGACCCCCCCCCCCCCCCTCCCTCACCCCACAGTCCGCCCCCGGACCCTTCAACGCCGAGGTCACGCCGGCTCAGAGGATGTTAGAATGGCGCCGGCGGGACTCGGCCTTTTGTTGATGGCCACTCGGCCCACCCGGGCCGGTGAGTCGCCGCATACCCCGACCGGCGCTGCGCAGACCACGCCGGCCCCAGTGGCGCCTCTTCTCCGCTCTACAGAGAATTGCGTCCCAGCATCGGGGTGGCATGGCGCGATTCGCGCGGCCCGGCGGGGGGTCGGAGAATTCCGGCCCAGGTATTTCTCAAAATATCTTTCCCTCATTTTGTTCCGAATGTTTTGCCATTCCTGTGAGCAGGAGAATGGCGGAAATGTGCTTGCACATTTTAATGTGGAGCTAGTTGCTTACCATTCCGCTCACAAGGAATGCTTGGTACCTGCTGACCAGCTAGTGAAGATTGAAGGCCACACTTCTCAAACTGGCTGATTCCCAGTTCATGGACGCCCTCCTCAGGGGAAATGTAAAGAATGTCTCTTTGAGATGAAGGAAACAACAAGGTGATAACTTGGCGATAGGAAATTAAAATTCCTCCAGGTAGCCGGCAAAGCTTAATGAGTATGATGATACTGACTGAACAAATAGGCATGCCTGTCATTTGGTTAAGTCCTTTCTCAGGATGCTGAGTAACTGGTTCATGAAATCTCAATATCATTTCCTCCGTTGCCACAAATACGCCTCACAATTTCATTAAAGTAAGTTATTTTATTTATTGCTAAGGCGTTTGCAATTAAGTTCCGCCTTGGATTTACACCTGGAGATTTGACCAGGTTCTGTGGAAGAGGGAGTCAACCTAATGAGTATTAAGCAGACCCAGTTCATTGTGCCGAAATGTCAGCTGTGCATTTGGAAGCAAATCACAAGTATTGAAAGATTTTTCATCACATACATGGTTTGAATTTGACCTGCAGATTGTTTCATTGGCTTCTCGAAAGAATGGATGATGTTGTTAGATTGAACTACAGTCTCATCCAGATTGACCAGAGCCCTCTATGGAGATAGTGTTTGTTACCAATTGGATAATGTCAATTATTTTTTCACTGTTTCTGTCTGGTCAGCTCTCTCGCTTCCAGGCCGGGGTCTCTGTTATGGGGCAGAGGGGGTGGGGGGGGGGGGGGGGGGTCTCTATTATGGGTGTCTTTGGATGGGGTCTCTGTTATGGGGTCGCCAGTGGGGATCTCTGGTGGAGGTCTCTCTTATGGGGGTCTCTCTTATGGGAGTCTCTGTCAGTGGGGGTTTCTGTTATGTGTGTTTCTGATGGGATGTCTGGTGGGGTGGGGTGGGCAAGATTTACATTGTGGGGGGAGGGGCCCTCCGTTGAACTTTGAGGGCACTTATCTCAAGATTTACCTCCCTGGCCCACCGTGAGGTCCACTGTGCCAGGACCACACTGATAAATACCTGCGCCAATCCACGCCCACATGAATCCTGGCTCAGAGGACCAGAGAATTGTGCAGGCATGGAGAATCCAGTGTCCAACCCGTTAATAGGTTGCAAATGGGTCAATTTGACCTTCTTGCATCCTCGCACTGGCACGGGGCACAAACTTTGATGCCGCTGCCAGAAGTGGAATTGTGCATCGGGCACCCATTTTTTTCACGACACTCGATTCTCCGCCCGATCGCGGATCTTGCCGGCGCTGGGCTACGAAGATTCCAGCCGCTTATTTCTAATGTTTACCAATACATCCCTTAAAATTACCTTTGTTTTCCTAACAAGTGTATGAGAAGTCATTGGGGCTGGGTGGAGGGATGTGGACTTGCCTGTGTCAGCGAGGATGGGGAATGGGAAATGGGTGGTGGTGGGGGCTGGGGATTGTGAGGGGATATTTTTTTTTTGAAATTTGGAGTACCCAATTCATTTTTTCCAATTCAGGGGCAATTTAACGTGGCCAATCCATCTACCTTGCACATCTTTGGGTTGTGGGGGCGAAACCCATGCAAACACAGGGTGAATGTGGAAACTCCACACGGACAGTGACCCAGAGCCGGGACCGAACCTGGGACCTCGGCGCCGTGAGGCAGCAGGGCTAACCCACTGCACCACCGGGCTGCCCTCTTGTGAGGGGATATGAGAGGTGAGGGTTAAAGGGCCTAATGTTAAACAACACAACTGGGGTGAAGTCCAGAGTACCTCGGCAGACGTGTTCTCCAGGCCGTGCCAGCACTCGGCAGCCCCGTGGCTGTTTCCGGGAGCCCTACTCCAGTATACAACCCACCCTGCATCCCCACTCTAGGGCAAAGATCCTGCAATCCTGAACACCTTTCCCTGAGGTGGGTTCGATGAGCCGGAAAATTTCACAGATATGCGCACCCGTCTCAAGTGTGAAAGTCCAGACCCCTTTGTCCACTACTCTTCCAAAATGTTTCATAATGTTGAAGGCCTCTGTTGATCACCCCTTACTCTTCTCTTGAACATCCATTCCTCATTTCACTATCACGAGGGCTATTGGTTTGCAGGAAGTGTACAGAACATTCTTCTACTCGCTTTTCCTCCTCCACTTTTCCAGATTATGTTGGGTATTAGGGGAATATTTCTCTATGTCTTTTGTAGGCAGTTACTTTAAAGAATGATTGATGTTGCACAGACAATACACTGGGTTGGTTGGCATGGATGGTGTAAGGGCAAAGGGTGGTGGGTGGAGGCATGGGTTGACTTGAGTTGGCACTAAGTTGATATAAGGTCTATAAGGTGTCATGGGGATGAGTGAGGGCGGGGGGGGGTCGTGAGTTGGTATGAGTTAGCACTGTTGCTGTAGGGGCTATAAGGAGCCATGCATTTGAGTTGGGGTCATGGGTTGCCATGGAGGATATGAGGGGCGATTGGTGGAGGAGCTGGAGCATAGGTTGGCATGGAGGGTATGACGGGCTATTGAGGGTGGGTGGTTCAGCTGTCATAGTATTAGCGCATTTTCTTAACATCCACTTGGATTATAGAAACAGGCAGCTATTACCTCAAATCCAAAGCCTATTACATCCAGCAGTGCAGCAAACCCGTAGAACTGGACTTATGTGCGAACCTTAGGTTTGTCATTCTTCCTAACCCTGGAGTGGGATTTGAATGGACAAACTTGTTGAATCAACAGAGAATGTTATCAACTGTATCAAGTCAGCACCCTGAGACTGAGTCCTCGGTTTCAAATCCAGAGTCACTTATGGTGTGCAAGTCTGTAATGCTTGCTGGCTGTATGTGAAGTGAACTGAACAATTCTTGCTGCAATGACTGGTTTGCATGAGCTCACAGCACCAAACTGCTCCCAATTTTCCTCCCAAGTCTTTTCACAATCTCGGCTGAGAGGATGTGTCGGAATTTCTGTGCGAAAAGTGGAGGAAAAATGCCAGACTAGTTCAGCTGGGGTTAGCTTTGGGGTTGGATGCAGTCGATGGTTTATCCTACATCTAAAAGTATATATGCACTCCAAAAGTTTGGTTTCTTTGCGATGATTCCGTCATGTCTTTAACCCTGTCAGAAGAAAAGAATAGACCCATTCAGGGCTGGGCTGGGTATCAATACTCGAGTCATATTCTGCAGTACTGATGACCGAAACACTCTTTCATGCCATTGTAATGGAAGATTTCATTTGCTCTCCTGGACTTGCAAAGTTCTGACAAATGTACACCTGTAAGCAGGCGTTCTAGATTTTCACGAATAGCCTCCAGCACTTTACTATATTTAATATTCCCAAAGATAAAATACATTTTATTAAATAGTGCATAGAATTGCATTTTTCATTAGCACACTATTGCAAGAGTACAAAATGTTTCTAAGTATAGCAATCTTCAATAGTTGTCAGTGTTAATTAATTGTACTTCTCACTTTGACTAACACAATGGTTTGAAGAGGTTAAGCGTGGGATAACTCAACCGCTGTAATTTAGAATTGATAGATCCTCAATTAATATCTGTTTAGTTCCTTTTTGTAGAAGTACCAGACGCCTGTGGAAAACACGTGAAGCATTATTTCAACTTTAAATTTTATGAAATAACTGGTAGCTTGGAATGAAATTCTCACTTAAACTGATTGAGTAAACCGAGGATTATGGATTTCTGAGTCAAACACAGTGAAGGCATTCAGATTACACGCTGAACAGTGAGAACAAGGGTCGAGGAGTGTATGACAAATCTACAGATCCTCAAATTGACACCTTATATATCCTGCCTTAAAATCAAGTGCCGTTTCTATTGCCTGTCATATCCTGTATAAAATTAACATTGCTTTTAGATCAGATCATAGAATCCCTACAGTGCAGAAGGAGGCCATTCGGCCCACGAAGTCTGCACTGACCCTCTGAAAAAACACCCTACCTATTTCCCATCTGATCCCTGTAAACCAGTAATCCCTTGGACACGAAGGGGCAACTTAACACGGCCAATTCACCTAACCTGCACATCTTTGGACTTTCTTGTTTTAATTCTAATTCTATGCTGACAGTAGATAACATTGCTGATGCCAATTGCAAATGAGCTCAAGAACAAAATTGAGTTACGATTACTGGATGATTCAGGGTGGGATTTTCCGGTCACGCATGCCCCGACATTTCCCGCGGTAGTCTGTTTCGGACAATCTTTTTTTCCCATGTGACTGGTTTTCTGTTTTTGAATCCATAAAGTCCCTAAGTGCAGAAGGGGACCAATGGGCCCATCGAGTGTGCACCGACCCTCCAAAAGAGCACGCTACCCAGGTCCACTCCCTCGGCGAATCCCTGTAACCCCACGCATTGATCACGGATAATCCACCTAACCTACACATGAGTGAACTGTGGGAGGAAAACAAAGCACCTGGAGGAAACCCTCACAGACACGGGGAGAACGCGCAAGTTTCACACAGTCACCCAAGGCCAAAATTGATCAGTCGCTGGCGCTGTGAGGGAGCAGTGCTAACCACCGTGGCCATGGTGTTGACTTTCCAGTTCCTCATTCTAACAATTAATGCTTCAACATTTTCAGTTTTAAATTATGGCGTTCATTTCCCACTAACCTTTCTAAGCAATTGGTATTTCTTAATGCTAGATTACGTGCATTTTCTTTATGACAAAATTACCTAATAACTTTGTGGGCAAATGCATTCCGCTGTGATGGAACTGGGTTATATAGGCACTTGTTACATGTTTCAATTTATGGCAGGCTAACTGACTGATGCACGATCAATTGCACAGAGATGAGAGTTGAATACAACTGAGGCTTTATTACTCTAAGATGTGTGGCCTCCTACAGCAGCTGGCGAAATGGCTGCTGTATAGGGAGCACACATATTTATACTCCACCTACTGGGCGGAGCCAGCAGGCAGGGACAACCCCCGTACATGTAGTACAGGGCCTTACCACACATCTCCTAATATATACAACAGTGGTGATTGTGGTGATGTGCATCAATGTAAATGCATGTAGGCTAGCTAGACACTAGAGGGAGCACCAGTGACATCACACACACACACTCAACCAGTAGATCAAGTAGATAGGACACGACCAATAGACATTCACGATACACAAGGAGGTGACACGACCACAGGGAGGCATGACACCAACCCATATACAAAAGGACACCACACACATGATCTGCCTCTTTCCAGTGGAGACAGTCAGTGAGTACAGACACAGGGTTGATTCAAAATTACACCCACCACGTGGATTGCAGCAACTGGTTAGTCAGTCTGGGTAGCTATAGTAGGATTAGCAGTAGTGTCAAACCGAGTAATAGAAGTGTAAATAGTTTAATAAACGTGTTGAAGTTATCTCCACGTCTGAACCTTCCTTTGTCAAATGCACCACAAGGAAGCCGCTTATGTTACACCTACAACATAACAAATCAGTGATTACCACACTGACTCTGGCTGGGGTTAGTCATGACATTCTGCTTAATGCCCTTCCTCCTTTGTGACTATTTGCAACCTTGGATAGTTGTGTGTGTGTGTGTGTTCTCAGAAGGCAATGGCAACTACTTGACAGTTCATGTCTATTTCTTTTGTCAGCACACGCAACAACTAATTCATTTTGAAGCTTTTACAGAAGAATACTTTATGAGGAAATACATTTAGTCGGCTCCGCTGGGAAGTGATGCTTCCCCATACAGCTAATGAAGATGCTGATCCCTCGTGAGGAAAATGCTTTTACAACACATAAGTGAATTTGGGAATAAAATGTATTGAAGAGTCACTTTGAATTCAGAAAAAAAATGTGAACGAAGAAAGGTCTTTGTTGATGGCAAAATTTTTGAATTGAAATGTGCAGAACATCAAATTAGTTGTGAGGATCCTCCAATGGTGTGTAATAGTGTAGCTGGGGAGGCAGTTGATAAACTCATTAATACATTGATCCGAGCACTCTGTGGCTGCATCGCAAGGCAATGGACATTTGAAGAAATGTCAGATTGAATTTGTGGTATAAGTACACTGAAGTAGGATCTGTGCTGGAAACCATTGCCATGTTTACAGATATGAGAGATGTTAATAAGAAGCCAGGCACAGCTTTGCTTTTATCAAATGAGCAACGACAGTGGTGTTGCCCCTTGCATTTTTGCAGGCTCAAAAATAGAGTTGCACAATTTATGTGAACAATTGGTATTTGTATTCTGCTGGTTTTGGTTTTTTATTAACTTGAATTATGCAGAAGCAATTTGTCACTTGTCGAATTTGGGGAATAATAATGCCGAGACAGCAGTTGATCAGATTTCTTCAATGAAAATTGGTGACGTAAGAAGGAGAGTCCATTGGATTAAGCAGATTTTAGTTGTGGCCGACATTGTAGACAAAATCATAACTTTTACAGTGAGTAGAGCAGATGTCAGTAAATTATACTGCTCGTCAAAGAACGTGGCAGAACCATTGTCCATTCGAAAGTGTTCCAAACATCAACAGCATAAGGCAGAGCAGAGGGGTGATCTGTTTCTCATGTTATTTTTAAGCTAGTTGAGAAAGCTTTCCTGTAAATAGGATGAGTTAAGGGTTATTTTGTTTAATAGAAGCTGACATACCTTTCAAGTCAATGTATCTAATCCAATTCAATGTCATTTTGTTGCTGCCCCAATTAGTTTGGCCAGTAAAGATACTGTGTGATGACGATCCCAAGTCCAATTTCTGCTCCGTGCCGAGTGAGTTGACCTCAGCCAAGGCGATGTAAGAAATACGGCAATTGGCTTCAACATCTCAGGGGTAGGGAGGAGGAATATCATCCGGACTTCCTGCTCCTAATTTCTCCCTGTTGATTCCATCTGGGAAGTTTACATGTGTGGCTGAGAATGTATTTGGGCATGGTTGAAATATCCCCAGTGGTCAGGGTTACTGATGAAGAATGCTGCCTTGGTTATGGATGGGAAGGACTGCTGGCATCCAAGTACGATGGAGTTTATACCTTCAGGGCAAATGAGAAAATAGACCAAAATAATTATTGCTATGAAGGGAGAAAGGATCCCATTGACAGGGCACCTTTTATGATCTTGGGACATCCCGTGCATTTCACAGCCAATGAATTACTTTTGAAATGCAGTCCCTGTTGTAATGTCGAAGGCGCAATGGCCATTTCGTACACAGCAAGATCCCACAGGCAGTAATGTGTAAATGACCAGCACGTCTGTTTCTGTGATCTTTATCGAGGTATAAATATTGGCCAGGGCACCAGGGATAACTCCCCTGCACTTCTTTCAAATGGTTCTATGGGGGCTTTTACATCGACCTGAGAAGGAAGACATTGGCTGAGATTTTCTGACCACCCCCACAGTGGCGGGTTTGACAGTGGCGGAGGTGGTCTACCTTTGGCCGCTGTCTGGATCTTCTCGTCCTGCAGAAGCCAATGGCCCTTTGAGTTGCTCACCAGCCGTGCTGCCGGGGTAATCCTCAGCTGGGGGTCACCTTCACTGGGAGCTCCCTCCGCCGGGAAGGGCAAGAAAATCCCGCCCATTGCGCATATCCCAAATCTGACATTGCCATTAACTGAATAACCATAGCCGGGATTTTCCAGCCTTGTCAGCGGTGGGCATCGTCAATTAACCTTTTGCCGCTCTCCAAATATTTCTGTGCCTCCCATGACGATGTCTGCCGCTAGTGGGGCTGGAATCCTCCATCCTTGTTTCCTTTTTAATTTAAGAGACATAGCCGCTCAATTTAGAACAAATACCAAGGTGGAAAATAGTCATAGAGAAGGCAAGAAATTGTGCATAGCTGAAGCCAAACCTGCTTCCTTATTGGATTATACTGGGTTGAATGTTCTGGAAACTAAAATTCATGTTGAAAGCCAGTGGGAGATAGTTAATCATGGAAGGCAAGTGAAATGAAGTTATTTATTTTGGATTAAGCAAATCTAAACAGACTCCTGTTATCCTGGAGAAACAGAGCTTAAGAATGCTTAATTATCTTTGGCAGCTTACAGCATATGAACAAGTTTTCCAGCACATACCATATTCAAGAATGATTGGACGTAATGTGAGTGAAGCTGAAGTGCGTAGATCTCCTCAGCTGAACAACTGATTTCCTTTTATTTTTCCACTATTTGGGGACACATGGAAAATAAATAGATGGGTGGCATGATAACTCATTTGTTTAAGGGGGGATTTAATTTTTTAAAATATTTAGAATAATTATTTTCTTGTGCCAATTTTACACTGCCTCTTACTCCTTGTAGAATCTTAGAATCTACAGTGCAGAAGGAGGCCGATTGGCCCAGTCTGCACCGGCCCTTGGAAAGAGCACCCTACCTGAGCCCACACCTCCACCCATCCGCGTAACCCAGTCTAACCTTATTTTTTGGACACTAAGGGCAATTTAGCATGGTCAATCCACCTAACCTGCACATCTTTGGACTGTGGAGGAAACCGGAGCACCCGGAGGAAACCCACGCAGACACGGGGAGAACGTGCAGACTCCGCACCGACAGTGACCCAAGCCGGGAATCGAACCTGGGATCCTGGAGCTGTGGAGCAACAGTGTTAACCACTGTGCTGCTGTGCCGCCCACTCCTGACGAAGTTAACCCTTTGTTCATCAATTGCTCCACTGGCAGTAATTGGCAAAACGCGCATTGAGCGTGTGTTCACTTTGACAGTGAATTATGATAGGTCGCTTTGGAGTGCGGGAAAGACGCTTTCCTTAGCTGGTGTCGGTCGCATGTACTTTTCCAAGAAAGTTTCGGGATGGCAATCAGGAGTGCGAAGGCACGGCAATTGTTCTCATTGTAAATGTAAAATTGTTGAGTGTGCCTCCAGCTCACCTTCGGCCAGGGAATGAACACATGCCTTTTAAATTTGCATGGCTCAGCTTCTCGCTGGATAAACCTGCAGAGCCATAGGATGAGCCCTTTGGATGAGCTTTAACCGCATGAGAGAGTAGAAAGGCTTTTAATATTGACGCACCAACACTGGTACTCCGGAATACATGACGTCTGCCCACCTTTTCCCCCCTTTTGCCCAAACTAGTCAAAAATGGAGCGTGCCAAACCTCCGATCCCACTGACTGATGGAACCACCATTCAATGGGACGTGGTGCACTTTTGTGCCTTGCTCAGTGGACATGTGGGAATGTAGTTATACATGTTACGAAGGGTTGTACAGCTCACCACATGACTTGTCGGAACACCTAATAGCTGTCCACTTCGAGGTACTCAAGCCTCCGCTTGTCAGTTGCTTGATACCAATTAATGCTTTCCTTCTTGCGATTGAGGGGTAAGGGGTAGCAGGTGAGCAAGGTCTATTTTGGGGTCTGATTTGCTCTAAGCTGTGTGCCCGGGACTGGTCTACTTCCAGTGCGGACTTCACAATCCAATTCCTGGGAGGCAGTCCCAGGCTACTAGCCACAATTGAACAGGCAGCAAGGTCAGATAGAAGAAGCAGAGAAACATCAAAACTAGCGACAAAAATAGGCCGTTCAGCCCTTTGAGCATGCTTCACCATTCAATATGATCATGACTGAACCTCTGTGCCACATTCCCGCTTTCTACTTGATGCCATAAAAATCTAAAAACATTATCTATCTCTTTCTTGAATACATTCAGTGACTTGGCCTCCATAGCCTTCTGTGGTAGAGAATTCCATAGGTTCACCACCCTCTGAATGAAGAAATACTTCCTCACGTTAGTCCAAAACGGGTGACCCCATATCCTGAGACTGTGTCCCCTGGTTCTAGACTGACCCATCAGGGAAAACATGTAGTCTGCATGTAGTCTGTCTAGCCCTTAAAATTTTATACGTTTCAATCAGATCTTCTCTTTCTTCTAAACGCTAGTGAATACAGGCCCATGTCGGTCCAATCTCCCCTCATAGGACAAAACCCTGGTATCAGCCTAATGAACCTCCACTGTACTCCCTCAATGGCAAGTCTATCAAATTTTAGGCGGGGAAACCAAAGTGCACACAATGGACGCAATTCTTCCAAAGAATTATGAAGTGTAATTTTGGGTAGTTTATGGGGTGATTCCCACCGAGTGCTTGGGCACGATCGAGATATATATTCATCCGCACTTCATCATTTTTTTTGAGCTTGGGGCGTTTCTCACTGCAAAATCCCAGACCTAAAAGCAGGATTCTTCGCAATCGGCGTGATGGCCTGCCGCTAGCGTATTCTGGCGCATGCGCAGGGGGGTGTCTTCTCTGCGCCGGCCATGGCGGAGCCCTACAGGAGGCAGTGCGGAAGGAAGAAGTGCCCCCATGGCACAGGCCCGCCTGCAGATCGGTGGGCCCCGATCGCGGGTCAGGCCACTGTGGGGGACCCCCCCCCCCCCCCCGGGTCGGATCCCCCCGCAGCCCACCCCCCCCGCCTGCCCCCTGAGGACCACACCAGCCAACTTACCTGCCAGGTCCCGCCGTGTGGGACCATGTCTAATCCACGCCGGCGGGACTGGCCGTAAACCGACGGCCGCTCGGCCCATCGGGGCCCGGAGAATTGCCGGGGGTGCCGCTCAACGGCCCCCAACCGGTGTGACATGAGCCCTACCCGAAAACTGGCACCGGAGAATACGGCAGCCGGCGGCGGGGCGAGATTCGCGCTGCCCCCTGGGGATTCTCTGACCCGACGGGGGGTCGGAGAATTCCGCCTGAGATTTTGTTTCTGCAGTGGGGAACTGAAGACGCTGGCAAACCGGCTCCTCAGAGACCGGGCACCTTTTTTAGAGGCTGCCAAGATCTCAAAGGGAGGTTGAGGGTCCCCCTTTCCCCTCACCCACAGACATCGCGACTCCCCTGCAGGCATGGGCAATATCCCCAACCCCCTACCCCGGAGGAGTTACCCCCCCATCGCTAAATGTCCACGTCACCCCTCCCCACCACACCACCCAGGCTTGAGGGTGACCCAGCCCAATGCCCACCCATCCTTGTAGAATTCAGGGCAACAACACCCCCCTAAGTGAGCATAACCTGCTATGGGGTCGTTGAGGGCTCCCCACCTTTAAGGGTCCCCTTTCATTCTCCCCTTTCAGGCACACCACCCCCGCACCCATTAAAGCCCCCCCCCCCTTTAACTCCTCTACTCTTCATACCCCCTTCACCCGCCCTTTCATGTGCATGGGCCATCTCAGACCCTGCCCCTTGGAAATGCCAAACTGGCAGCTGGGCACTGCCACAGCCTCCTGGCAGTGAACCAGGCACACTTGCAGGGCACTGCTCTGGCCTGTCCCCGACCACCCAGGTGCTCCAATGGCTTCCGAGAGCCCCGGCATGTCCATCACTTCTGTTCTCCATTTTTGGCGCCTGGCCGGTAGGGCCAGTGACTGCCGGGAGCCAAAAGAATGTGGCCTCAAACAAGTTTTCCATACTTAAATGAGCCTAATGACTCATTGAAATATGCTTATCACTGGGCATGATCCAGATTGCATCGGACTTGGTGGGCCAGGTTGAACGTATGCTGCTTGGTGCCCAGTGCGAAACCCATTTAAAAAAAAAAAACTTTTTATTGGTATTTTCAAAAATTGTATACATTGCCATTCATGTTCATTTACTGTATAATACAGAAAGGTTGGTCCTTTTCTTCCCTTGAATTTTTCTATATTGAGTCTGCCGTCATGTGACTCGGCGTGCAGTGTCTTCCCAGCCCCCCAGCACGCCTCTCCCTGCCCCCCTGCCGCCCATCCCTCCTTGTGCCCTCTCTAGTCGGTGCGGGGGGTGTTCCCCCATTCTTCTCCCCTCCCTCCCATTTCTATTCCCCCAAATTTAGAGTACCCATTTCATTTCTTCCGACTAAGGGGGAATTTGGCGTGGCCAATCCACTTACCCTGCACATCTTTTTGGGTTGTGGGGGCGAAACTCACGCAGTCACTGGGAGAATGTGCAAACTCCACACGGACAGTGACCCAGAGCCGGGATCGAACCTGGGACCTCGGCGCCAGGTAGCAGGGCTAACCCACTGCACCACTGTGCTGCCCTGCGAAACCCATTTTTGACCTCACCTGTTGTTCACCATGTGATGGGATCGCTGCCGGTACAACGCGGTGGGAAAATTACGCCCAGTATTCCGGGTGTGGTCTCGCCAAGGCTGACCCTCTTTCTCAATGCCATATTCCCGCTTTCTACTTGATGCCATTAAAATCTAAAAAATGATCTCGCCAATGCCCTGCAAACTGCAGTAAGACACTTGTAATTCTGAATTCAAAAGAAGATATCTCGTAAGTAGGTTGGCCCTTGCTGACAAAGCAACATTCATTCTGGCAGGCTGTCTTCACCAATTAAATATTGGCTATACTCCTGTGCACTTAAGGACCATTAATTATGGCCATTATGCCACCCCATGCCGACACTACTTGGAGTTTGGTAAATGCAGTATGTTCCAATGGAAGGAGAATGTACAGTCCATTGGAAAGGATTTCTACTATTCAGAAATAGATGAACAAAGAAAATGTTTAATTTTTTGAACATTGGAAATGTTTATATAAATTGGGCAAACAGAACAGCTAGGTGAATTGATCTAGTAATTTTGGTTCAAAACTCTTGACTAAATTTTAAAATATCCTTACACGTCAGATGTCATGTTGATCAAAGGAAAAGGTTTGCTTGCGCACTGTTGTTTCTGCATGAGATCAGTAGTAAACCCAGTGGAATTTACTTCAAAAATATTTTCTTTTGGTTGCATTCAAATATCTATTCAAATATTGTCATTATAAATATTGTTTCTATCTTTTTACCTGAAATTCTTTACTCTCTGTTTGGTCCATCTTTCCCTCTTGTAAAGCACCATGACATGGTGTTCAATATGAGAGTGTTGTATCATGGTATCAGGCCCACTATGGATTAGGAAGGGTACTGTGCATGAGGAACTTGCAGTTGATACCACCACCGGTTACATTATTAGTCTCCAAACTGCAAATTATTGGCCTGGGATTTATGATGAGAGCAATGGTTAGGCTACTAGTGCCCACATTTCTAATGAAGAAAATTTGACAGAAACCTCTAGGGCATGAACCTTTGTAGTTAAATGCAGAAATTGCTGTCAGAAATGCCCCGCTCTTCCACAAGGTGTGCTGTTGCGCCCTCACTGATATACTCTACCTAAAATGACTGCAGGGGTGCGAACATGATGTAATTGTCCAAACATTTCATTGAAAAAGTTATGGCAGATGCATTCAGGAGGAAGTCAGTTTTTAATCGTGTAATAAGTGATAATTAGTGCTGAACACCTCTCTGGGCCCGAAAAGAATAAGTTTACAAGTCTAGCGTCTCATATCCTCAGAAGAAAATATGAGTGCTGCATTTAATTTGTTTTACTTTCTCTTTCTGTCCTTTTTTTTAAATCTCTCT
Source organism: Scyliorhinus torazame (assembly GCF_047496885.1). Classification (NCBI taxonomy): domain Eukaryota; kingdom Metazoa; phylum Chordata; class Chondrichthyes; order Carcharhiniformes; family Scyliorhinidae; genus Scyliorhinus; species Scyliorhinus torazame. Next base: position 19,227,156 of record NC_092721.1, on the reverse strand, counting down.
CTTTTGTCGCATCTGTATTTCACTTTCTGTCCATCATTTAAATATAAATGTATATTTACTGCTTTATCCTTCCTGGTTTGGACTCGGTAAAGATATTTCTATCCAATTCCTTGTAGAACCCTGCAGTCGCTTACCCTGAGTGCGATAGTGAGAGTTTGGTGACCGAGGGAGTATAAGGCTTCATTTTTATCTAAAGTTTAGTCTTTCTTTTATTTAGTTAATTAACTTAAAAGTTGCTGTTTGGTTTAGAAGAAGGTGAATTTTCAATAAGCTGTAAACCGGCTTCTACTTGTAGGCACTTGCAGCTGGAGCTTGTTAATTAGTTAATTGGATTAGGCCAGTTTTCAGAGGCTAGATTCACAGTATAAAAGTGATCCCCTACAGTGCAGACTTTGTTTGCACTGAGTGCTGAATTTGGTGCATTTGAGTGCGATAGTGAGAGTTTGGTGACCGAGGGAGTGCTGAATTTGGTGCATTTGAGTGCGATAGTGAGAGTTTGGTGACCGAGGGAGTTAGGTGAGGAGGGAGTAAGGCGCTCCTTTCATTTTGTTTCCGACATTTCCGCAAAGAGTGCGAAGAGAGCCAGGAGTTTACAGAAAGTGTAGCTGACTGGGAGCAGGGTCGGAGGGCGGAGATCTAGTTAGTCTACAGGGCAGCTATATTCTGTCAGGTAAGAGGGGATGGAGGCTAGGCCAGTTACATGCTCCTCCTGTAGGATGTGGGTGGTGAGGGATACCACCGGTGTCCCCACTGACTATACCTGCGGGAAGTGCACCCAACTTCAGCTCCTCAAAGACCGTGTTAGGGAACTGGAGCTGAAGCTGGATGAACTTCGGATCATCCGGGAGGCAGAGGGGGTGATTGAGAAGAGTTACAAGGAGGTAACCACACCCAAAGTACAGGACAAGAATAGCTGGGTTACAGTTAGGGGGAAAACAACAAACAGGCAGAAAGTGCAGGGATCCCTCGTGGCCGTTCCCCTTCAAAACAAGTATACCGTTTTGGATGCTGTTGGGGGGGATGACCTACCGGGGGAAGGCCCTAGCGGCCAGGTCTCTGGCACTGAATCTGGCTCTGGGGCTCAGAAGGGAAGGGGGGAGAATAGGTGTAATGAGGCAGTGGGGAAGGGAACACTGACAAAGGAGAGTACTTACAGGCACGGAGAGGGGTTGAAGTGTGTATACTTCAACGCAAGAAGCATCAGGAATAAGGTGGGTGAACTTAAGGCATGGATCGGTACTTGGGACTACGATGTGGTGGCCATCACGGAAACTTGGATAGAAGAGGGGCAGAAATGGTTGTTGGAGGTCCCTGGTTATAGATGTTTCAATAAGATTAGGGAGGGTGGTAAAAGGGTGGCATTATTAATTAGAGATAGTATAACAGCTGCAGAAAGGCAGTTCGAGGAGTATCAGCCTACTGAGGTAGTATGGGTTGAAGTCAGAAATAGGAAAGGAGCAGTCACCTTGTTAGGAGTTTTCTATTGGCCCCCCAATAGTAGCAGAGATGTGGAGGAACAGATTGGGAAACAGATTTTGGAAAGGTGCAGAAGTCATAGGGTAGTAGTCATGGGCGACTTTAACTTCCCAAATATTGAGTGGAAACTCTTTAGATCAAATAGTTTGGATGGGGTGGTGTTTGTGCAGTGTGTCCAGGAAGCTTTTCTAACGCAGTATGTAGATTGTCCGACCAGAGGAGGGGCAATATTGGATTTAGTACTGGGTAATGAGCCAGGGCAAGTGATAGATTTGTTAGTGGGTGAGCATTTTGGAGATAGTGACCACAATTCTGTGACTTTCACTTTCGTAATGGAGAGGGATAGGTACGTGCAACAGGGCAAGGTTTGCAATTGGGGAAGGGTAAATACGATGTTGTCAGACAAGAATTGAAGTGCATAAGTTGGGAACATAGGCTGGCAGGGAAGGACACAAGTGAAATGTGGAACTTGTTCAAGGAACAGGTGCTACGTATCCTTGATATGTATGTCCCTGTCAGGCAGGGAAGAGATGGTCGAGTGAGGGAACCATGGTTGACAAGAGAGGTTGAATGTCTTGTTAAGAGGAAAAAGGTGACTTATGTAAGGCTGAGGAAACAAGGTTCAGACAGGGCATTGGAGGGATACAAGATAGCCAGGAGGGAACTGAAGAAAGGGATTAGGAGAGCTAAGAGAGGGCATGAACAATCTTTGGCGGGTAGGATCAAGGAAAACCCCAAGGCCTTTTACACATATGTGAGAAATATGAGAATAACTAGAGCGAGGGTAGGTCCGATCAAGGACAGTAGCGGGAGATTGTGTATTGAGTCTGAAGAGATAGGAGAGGTCTTGAACGAGTAGTTTTCTTCTGTATTTACAAATGAGAGGGGCGATATTGTTGGAGAGGACAGTGTGAAACAGATTGGTAAGCTCGAGGAAATACTTGTTAGGAAGGAAGATGTGTTGGGCATTTTGAAAAACTTGAGGATAGACAAGTCCCCCGGGCCTGACGGGATATATCCAAGGATTCTATGGGAAGCAAGAGATGAAATTGCAGAGCCGTTGGCAATGATCTTTTCGTCCTCACTGTCAACAGGGGTGGTACCAGGGGATTGGAGAGTGGCGAATGTCGTGCCCCTGTTCAAAAAAGGGACTAGGGATAACCCTGGGAATTACAGGCCAGTTAGTCTTACTTCGGTGGTAGGCAAAGTAATGGAAAGGGTACTGAAGGATAGGATTTCTGAGCATCTGGAAAGACACTGCTTGATTAGGGATAGTCAGCACGGATTTGTGAGGGGTAGGTCTTGCCTTACAAATCTTATTGAATTCTTTGAGGAGGTGACCAAGCATGTGGATGAAGGTAAAGCAGTGGATGTAGTGTACATGGATTTTAGTAAGGCATTTGATAAAGTTCCCCATGGTAGGCTTATGCAGAAAGTAAGGAGGCATGGGATAGTGGGAAATTTGGCCAGTTGGATAACGAACTGGCTAACCGATAGAAGTCAGAGAGTGGTGGTGGATGGCAAATATTCAGCCTGGATCCCAGTTACCAGTGGCGTACCGCAGGGATCAGTTCTGGGTCCTCTGCTGTTTGTGATTTTCATTAATGACTTGGATGAGGGAGTTGAAGGGTGGGTCAGTAAATTTGCAGACGATACGAAGATTGGTGGAGTTGTGGACAGTAAGGAGGGCTGTTGTCGGCTGCAAAGAGACATAGATAGGATGCAGAGCTGGGCTGAGAAGTGGCAGATGGAGTTTAACCCTGAAAAGTGTGAGGTTGTCCATTTTGGAAGGACAAATATGAATGCGGAATACAGGGTTAACGGTAGAGTTCTTGGCAATGTGGAGGAGCAGAGAGATCTTGGGGTCTATGTTCATACATCTTTGAAAGTTGCCACTCAAGTGGATAGAGCTGTGAAGAAGGCCTATGGTGTACTCGCGTTCATTAACAGAGGGATTGAATTTAAGAGCCGTGAGGTGATGATGCAGCTGTACAAAACTTTGGTAAGGCCACATTTGGAGTACTGTGTACAGTTCTGGTCGCCTCATTTTAGGAAGGATGTGGAAGCTTTGGAAAAGGTGCAAAGAAGATTTACCAGGATGTTGCCTGGAATGGAGAGTAGGTCTTATGAGGAAAGGTTGAGGGTGCTAGGCCTTTTCTCATTAGAATGGAGAAGGATGAGGGGCGACTTGATAGAGGTTTTTAAGATGACCAGGGGAATAGATAGAGTAGACAGTCAGAGACTTTTTCCCCGGGTGGAACAAACCATTACAAGGTGACATAAATTTAAGGTGAAAGGTGGAAGATATAGGAGGGATATCAGAGGTAGGTTCTTTACCCAGAGAGTAGTGGGGGCATGGAATGCACTGCCTGTGGAAGTAGTTGAGTCGGAAACATTAGGGACCTTCAAGCAGCTATTGGATAGGTACATGGATTACGGTTAAATGATATAGTGTAGATTTATTTGTTCTCAAGGGCAGTACGGTAGCATTGTGGATAGCACAATTGCTTCACAGCTCCAGGGTCCCAGGTTCGATTCCGGCTTGGGTCACTGTCTGTGCGGAGTCTGCACGTCCTCCCCGTGTCTGCGTGGGTTTCCTCTGGGTGCTCCGGTTTCCTCCCACAATCCAAAGATGTGCGGGTTAGGTGAATTGGCCAATGATAAATTGCCCTTAATGTCCAAATTGCCCTTGGTGTTGGGTGGAGGTGTTGAGTTTGGGTAGGGTGCTCTTTCCAAGAGCCGGTGCAGACTCAAAGGGCCGAATGGCCTCCTTCTGCACTGTAAATTCAATGATAATCTATGATTAATCTAGGACAAAGGTTCGGCACAACATCGTGGGCCGAAGGGCCTGTTCTGTGCTGTATTTTCGATGTTCTATGTTCTGGTCACACTTGCCACAGATCCCCCATCAAAGCCACAGAGAACAAAAAGCTGTCGGGTCAGAAAACAATATCAGCTGACAAGCCCATGAAGTATCTGCGTATAGGTGGCAGCGAGCGATTGCCGGCTGATAGTTCCTTACCATAAAAGTAAAATCTGGGCTAATATGTCAAAATCCAAAGTGCGTGCAAACCCACACCAATTAGATTTGTTGCAAATTCTGTGCTGTGGGGCTGGATCTACCAGGAATTAAGTTAAAGTTACCCAACTTCATTCCACATTATATTACATTTTTGAATTCAATAAGAGCCTGTAAAAATGGGTAATGTGCCTTCTAAGATCAGCAGTGCAGGATACGATCCAATATGCAGAAACATAGCAAATCGCTTTTGTAGTTCAAATTATATTCCCTGAACAAACCATTCACATTGGAACCTCCTGAATTGTACATAGAACATACAGTGCAGACGGAGGCCATTTGGCCCATCGAGCCTGCACCGACCCACTTAAGCCCTCACTTCCACCCTATCCCTGTAACCCAATAACCCCTCCTAACCTTTTTGGTCACTAAGGGCAATTTAGCATGGCCAATCCACCTAACCTGCACGTCTTTGGACTGTGGGAGGAAACCGGAGAACCCGGAGGAAACCCACGCAGACACGGAGAGAACGTGCAGACTCCACAAAGACAGTGACCCAGCGAGGAATCGAACCTGGGACCCTGGCGCTGTTCACTTGTGCTACTGTGCTGTCCCCACTTGTGCTACCATGCTGCCCATGGTAGCCTGGTGACATTTGCTCTTCATGACCTGCCAGTGTTGATTGGCTCTTCTTGACCTGATAATGTAAAATTTAAATAAAATAAGACAACAGCAAAAACTGCTTGGCCTTCACAACGTGAGGCCTTGATCTTCTGTTAGCTTTCGAGAAAATACAGTTCGAGGTAGTAAAACAGGTGCAGGATATTTGATACCCTTACTTACGCTGAACAAATTACACGCTCTCTCTTTCTCTTTTTGGGCCTCATGGTGTTTCCGGAATTTTCTTAGAAATTTCAGTAACCATGTAATGAGGAAATAAAAAGCAGAAAATACTTGATCTGCCTGTTAGGTAGGACCACAGGAACAGCACATGAGAAGAGTATTGAGTAAACTGAGACATACATGGGTATGGGCAATAAATGTTACTCAGTGACCCCTGGGGATTCAGCAGAGGGTTTTTTCTGACACATTGCAGCAAGTTATTGGATTGGAAATCCTTTTTAATCATAAGTTGTACTCTCCTGCGATATTACTGGAGTCTGACTAAGCCTTGTTAAGTCTCAGTCTCATTCACTAGCTCCAACTATCATGCAAAGTTTCAAAGATACCAATGTTTTCAAAGACTTTCTTGTTCTCTTCTATTTCAAAGATAATACTTTCAATTTCCTGACGGGTCAGTTGGAGTTTCGTGTAGCCTTAATAAGTTCTGTTGAACCACAGGCAGAATATATGGTTCGGGTTACTTATATATCGGGCAGCACGGTAGCACAATGGTTACCACTGTTGCTTGACAGCGCCAGGGTCCCAGGTTCGATTTCCGGCTTGGGTCACTGTCTGTGCGGAGTCTGCACGTTCTCCCCGTGTCTGCATGGGTTTCCTCCGGGTGCTGCGGTTTCCTCCCACAAGTGACGAATGACGTGCTTGTTAGATGAATGCGGACATTCTGAATTCTCCCTCTGTGTACCCGAACAGGTGCCGGAATGTGGCGACTAGGGGTTTTTCACTGTAATGTCATTGCAGTGTTAATGTAAGCCTACTTGTGACAATAAATATTATTATATGTGAAAGAACGTGTAAGACCTTTAATGGCGTCAGGTTCAAATATATCTTGGGCAGGATTTTCCACATTCTGGATTCTTACAAACACAATGAGGGATTTTATTAGGAACATTGCTCATACAATCAAAGATGGAAATATGAAGCCTACATGAACACTCTCTGCCAACGTCATTACGGATCTTGATGGTTGACCAATGCTGACTGGCTTGCTGTTGGGACATTGAGAGGTTGACAGGAAAATAGAGGGCATTATTAATGCTCAGGCAAACCTGCAGGTCGATGCCCAAAGTGGGGTGAGGGTGCCAGACAATAAGCAGTGCAAGGTCGAATTGTGTTTTGCCCTGGTAAACTACTTTGGTTTTGTTGAACTCTTACTGTGCTCTCCTGCAAACTGGAGGGCCCAGACCCTATTTCAGTCTTCTGCTGAAGATTCATTGATCTTCCGTATATCCTCATGGACAGAGGGTGCATCCAAAATTGGAGAAACATAAATGCTACTCATATGATAGTGAGTACTGTGGCTCAGAGAGGGTTAAACAAATTAAAATTGGTTTCTATGCACCTGTTGCATCAAAACAAAATTACAATCTTGCTTTAAGTTAAAAGGAAAACATTAGCTTTGCTTGGCAGTAGGTAAAACATTATATCAAGGGAACATTCCTGTCTTGTAAATGATGTTTTATTTTGAATTACCAGTTTAGGAACTGAAGGATAATTATCTTTATCATGATGACATAATTGCAACATCAATCATATTTGCAACTGCATTTCATTTCTCATTTAATTTTCAGACATGGTTTTAAAGAAATCTAACTTCCTAAGGTTGCTCTGGTGATCAACATATCTGACCAGCAGCAGGGTTTATGGAGCGTACTGTTCCTGGCTGTTACAGAATTTGCCTGAAACCTTCCCAACTGAGGCCGCAAGACCCCATTTAATAGATGACTGAACTCTGCTGCTTAAGTACCACACACATAAGGTTCTTGCACACATAAGCAAATTACCTTCCCATTGAACACAATAACATGGAGAAGTTGCAGCTTTTCTTAGGTGTGTCTGCCTTTTTCACTAGTTGCTCTGCATAGTATTATGAACAGAAATGTCAGTGACGACAAAAACATCTCTCAATTCAAATGCCGAGGTGTAGCACCTTGAACAATTCCTGATAGTGCAACTTTAAAAAAAAGTAATATTAAAGTGCCCAATTCATTTTAATTCCCAATTCATGGGTAATTTAGCGTGGCCAAACCACCCACCCTGCACATCTTTTTGTGTTGTGAGGGTGAGACCCAGGCGGGCAAGGGGAGAATGGGCAAACTCCACATGGGCAGTAACCTGGGGCCGGGATCAAACCCGGGACCTCGGCGCCGTGAGGCAGCAGTGCTAACCACTGTGCCACCGTGCTGCCCAGTATGTGCATGGTAATACCTTTCTGAGTTGCAACTATTGAAGGAAGGCTGCACCTTCGCTAAAAAGGGTTTGTCAATTTTTTTATTCATTTGTTTATGTATACGTCAAAACTATGAAGTAAATCTAACATTCTGTCACGGGGAACTGAGGAAAGGAGAATTGAGGTCAGTGTAATAAAAATAATACATGACACTTTCTGGGTCTTATGCATGAAGGCAGCACTGCTTGAATACTTTATTGTTCAATAAAACAATTATCGACAGTGATAATCCCATTCATTCCTCAGTTTGTGCAGTACCCCTCTTCTGCCCTGAATTTACACGCTTTCCAGAGAGAACTCATTGGCTCATGGCTTCTGTTGAAATTTAAGTGTCATGTCAGTGGAAAGTAATTCAAAATGACTGTATGATTAAACAGCTTTGATTTTCATTTCAACAGGAAGAACAGGGCAAAGGACCTCCCATATTACAAAGTCGGCGCTCCACTCATATGCTACATTCATTTCTCATGCTACTGAATGTGATGTAATCTTTTGCTATCAATGCCTTTATATTCTTGGGTGCAACCCATCTTTTAAACTCTGTTCATTACACATTTTCTTTCTCCTTGCTCATATTTTCAGTGCAATCAGCCATTTGCTATTCATTATTATGTAAAGTGTGTCCCTTCTTTACATAATATATCCCGGTACCTACAGAGAATGTGGTGTGTTCAGCAGTTTATCATATGCCATTTGCAATATGGCTTTAAAATTTCTGGAGTATTTCAGACACACATCATTGCTGGGGCGGTCTCTCGTCAGCACTTTAACATCACATATTTCACGAGACTACAACATTTAATTTAACTGTTGGGTTGCTTGAATTTCAGAACTAGGAAAACAATTTTCCTTTCATATTAGATTTTGAAATGCGTAAATCACAATTGTTGCTACAGTCCATGTTGCTTTCTGATAATTTCCAGTAAAATCGCAGGGATCTTTTCACAGTTACTAATCACTGAAATATTCCCACAATTTGCTGATTTTTACAGTGAATGACAGGTTCATGGAGGACTAAAAGGCACTAAAGTAAAAAATTTGGGACATCATCTGAAATGTCTGATCAGTCCAATGTATCATTTGTTATTGTGTAATCATTTCACGATGCCCCAAGATATCCATTAATTATGCTCTAATCAAGGTTAGTTATCTATTCTTCTGCAATCATTCTCACGGCCCATTATTCCTTCTATAATTATTCTTGGATGTCTATTTGTTTTTGTAATTCCCCCTAGCTATTCATCATTCACTCCCAGGTATTATCAATTATTCTCCAAGTACTCTTATGTTTCCATCATTCTCCCCCTAATCACTCTCATTTGCAGTTCCTGTATTACTCCCAGGTATGTTGGCTACTCCATAATCATTCACAGGCAATTACTCTCTCCATTGTGAAACTCAACTTTTGATGATATTTGCGGCACGGTAGCAAAGTGGTTGGCACTATTGCGTCTCAGCTCCAGGGTCCCAGGTTCGATTCCCGGCTTGGGTCACTGTCTGTGTGGAGTCTGCACGTTCTCTCCGTGTCTGCGTGGGTTTCCTCCGTGTGCTCCGGGTTTCCTCCCTCAATCCCGAAAGACGTTCTGTTAGGTAATTTGGGCGTTCTGAATTCTTCTTCAGGCACTCTAAATTCTACCTAAAAATAAAGCATCTACTAAATTGCCCAGGGAGCTGTTCCCTAACAGGCGCCGTAATGTGGCGACGAGGGGCTTTTGACAGTAACTTCATTGCAGTGTTAATGTAAGCCTACTTGTGACATTAAAGATTATTATTATTATTATTAGGTGTCCAGTGAATAAAGAAAATCTCTCCCTCGGAGTACTGGCTCTATTGATTGCTTCATTGCCATGTGCAAAGGTGAAAGCACCAAAGAGGACCATTGTAATCCCCAACAACTTTCCTTGACAGTCCCGCCTGAGTCATGTTCCTGTCCATCATAAGGCCCCTGCTTCAGCCTTTACTTAATCAGTGGGTGGGATTGTCAAGTCGTGCCAGCCAGGGGGCCGGACATTCCGAACCAAAGCGAACGGACCTTTGGCTTGTCTGTCATATTTACCATGCCGCCTGTGATGATTCCCTTGGCGAGCGGACGGGACTGGAAGATTTAGGACAGCGCTGTGCTTCATTCTCCACATCTGGCTCACGTCTACAGGATTTCACCCTCTTCTAATTATGAGAAAATGATCTTAACTCACTAACACCAGGACAAAGAATAATTTTACGTATTGGGAAAGTGGAATCCTAATGAGGATTTATGGATATAACTTTTGGACAGTGCAGTAATTGCTTAAACGATATGGGCTAATAATGCCTGCTGCTGATAATTGTTATTAATTTAATCAGTCTAAAACTAGGGGTCATAAATGTAAGATAGTCATTAATAAATCCAATTGAGAATTCAGGGGAAACTTCTTTGCTCGGAGAGTGATGCGAATGCCTAATTCGCTATCACAAGGAGTCGTTGATGCATTTAAGGGGAAGTTTGATAAACGTAAAGGAGAAAAGAACAGAAACATATGCCGATCGGGCGCGATCAAGTTGCCAGGGAGGAGGCTCGTGGGAAGCCGAGACAGCAGCATGGAACAGCTGGGCCGTATGGCCTATTTGTCTACTGCGATTCTGTGTTACATATCAGCTGATAAAAGCCGAATAGTTTCGTGGTTGGTAATATCACCAAGGCTTTGCTGCTACACTTTGAATTCTCCAATGTTTGCCGTTCTGTTTCACTTTCAAAGAAAACTGCAGTGTTTAGAGTTTGCGATCCATTTCACTTAGCTGTACATACTATGAACTTATTTACCGGCACAATTCTGCTAGCCCAAGGGAGCAGGGAAGATGAGCTCATGCCAGAATTCCAATGCACAAGGCCATAAGTAGAGCAGCATCATTAAACCACCTTCATTATCTGTCAGCGCAATAACAAGGGAGGACTAAATTTGCCCATTTACTTTTTTATAGGTAACATTTTTTTATCGAAGTTCTTCACTGGCTGTCAAGTGCTTGAGGTTGTGAAAGGTGCTATATAAGTGCAAGCTGTTTTTTTCTGATCCAGCACAGTGGTTAGCACTGTTGCTTCACAGCGCCAGGGTCCTGGGTTCGATTCCCGGCTTGGGTCACTGTCTGTGCAGTGTCTGCACGTTCACCCCGTGTCGACATGGGTTTCCTCCGGGTGCTCCGGTTTCCTCCCACAAGTTCCAAAAGACGTGCTTGATTGGGAAAGGAAAGGTAATCCTCTTCCACACACAAATGTATGTCACTTCAGTCAGACTTGGCGAAATGTTGACAGTTCCCCTTTCCCTCATGAATATTAAACCCGTCCCAAGATTCTGGTGCCTCCGAGTTCAAAGGGAAAATTATGTCAAAGGAGAGAAATCTGTTGATGAGTTTTGAAGACGTAGGGCAGCAGGGAGGCACAGTGGCTAGCACTGCTTCCTCATAGGTCCAGGGACCCAGCTTCAGTTCTGGCCGCGGCTAACTGTCTGTGTGCAGTTTGCTCTTTCTCCCCGTGTCTGTGAGGATTTCCTCCGGGTGCTCTGGTTTCCTCCTGCAGTCTAAAGATGTGCAAGTTAGATGGATTGCCTTTGCTAAATTGCCCCTTAGTGTCCTAAAAGTTAGGTGAGGTTATTGGGTTATGGAGATAGGGTTGAGGCGTGGACTTAAGTAGGGTGCTCTTTTGAACTCAATGTGCCGAATGGCCTCATTCTGCCCTGTAAATTCTATGATTCTATAAGTTACTTAAAAGGTGAAATGAGTGATTTGCATTGTCATGAGAATGTCGCTTTAAGAAATGTTTGGCTGCTCATGTTACTGCAGTGATGTCAGAGTGTGGGTGGAGCTGAGTTCTGGCTCTGCCTTTTAGTTTCACTTTGAGAAAAGCTTGAGTGTGTCTGTGTCTTTTTGGTTTCGTTTTCAGTGTTGGAGCTGAAGCCAGACAAAGCAAGTGTACTGTTGATCTATCTGCCAAGAAAAGACTATCTCTTGATCATTTGGTGAATTCAGAATTATAAATGTTCTCAGTAGTGAATGTAAACCTGATGGGCTTCTGTTAAAAGGTGTTTCTTTTGTCTTCTGGATGTTGTTTGGGAAGTTATTAAGGAATACTTAGTGTTGTATTCTTTGGGGGTTGTATTTGAATTGATGGTTGCTCAAATGTTCAATGTATGTTTTAAAAAGGTTAACTTGAGTTCATAGAATAAACATTGTTTTGCTTTAAAAAATATTTTTCCATTTCTGCTGTACCACACCTGTAGAGTGGGCCGTTGGCTCCCCATACCACAATCTATTAAAAGTTGTGGGTCAGGTGAACTCCATGATACACTTTGGGTTCTCTAAACCCTGGCCCATAACAAATTGGGGGCTCGTCCGGGATAAAAGTCTACCTATTGGATTGGCTTAGTGAACTTAAAGACAGTGAGGGGTGAGCATATTGTGGTTGCTTTTCAGGTGTGGTATTCTAGTTTAAGTAGGGTGTACGTTGTGGACAATGGCACTTTCAAAGGCTCAGAAGTTTTTCGGGTGGAGACGGTCACACGCAGTGCCTTACGGACAGAGACTAAAAACAGACTGTTAGATTTGGCAAAAACATTGCAGTTAACATTACCTGACAAAATGCGAAAAGATGAGGTAATTATGGCAGTGGCTAAGCATTTAAAGTTGCCTGAGATACAGTTTGACTCAGTGGAAATGGCAAAATTCAGTTACAAATTAAACAAATGGAACATGAGAAAGAATTAAAGCAGCTTGAATACGAAAGAGATAGAGAGGAAAAAGAAAAAGAGAGAGAGGAAAAAGAAAGAAAAAGGAGATACAGGTCAGGGAAAAAGATAAAGAGAGAGTGTTTGAACTTCAGAAAATGGCCATGAAACATGACAGTCAGTTAAAATTGGCAGGCATAAAGGGAAACGTACAGTTGGATGATAGTGATGAGGATAGTGAGAAAGAGCGTCATAGTTGAAGGGTTGGTGGGGATCTATTTAAATATGTCCAAGTATTGCCAATGTTTGATGAGAATGAGGGAGAGGGCTTTTTCATTTCATTTGAAAAGGTAGCTAAACAAATGAAATGGCCACAGGACGTGTGGATATTACTGATTCAAACAAAGCTGGTAGGTAGGGCTAGTGAAGTGTTTGCATCACTACCGGAGGAGGTACCTTGGGATGTATGAGGAGGTGAAAAAATCCATCTTGGGTGCATATGAACGAGTGCCTGAAGCCTACAGACAAAGCTTTAGAAATTTAAGGAAAGAAACTGTTCAAACATACATGGGGTTTGAAAGGATCAAACAGAGTAATTTTGATAGGTGGATAAGAGCTTTGAAAATAGACCAAACGTATGAAGCTCTCTGAGAAATTATACTTTTGGAGGAGTTTAAAAATTCAATTCCTGATGTAGTGAGAATTCATGTGGAAGAGCAGAGGGTTAAAACTGCGAGATTAGCAGCAGAAATGGCAGATGATTATGAATTAGTTCATAAATCAAAGCTTGGTTTCCGACATCAGTTTCAGCCTGTGAGGGATAGAAACTGGTGACATGAGAAATACTCAAGTGGTAAAGGTAAAGGTGATCTGATGGGAGATAATAAGGAGAGCGTACCTCAGATTAAAAAAGAAATCCAGGAGGGTGGAAAAGAAATGAAAAGTTTCAAATGTTTTCACTGTAATAAACTAGGCCATGTAACGTCACAGTGTTGGTGGTTGAAGAAAAGCACTGGGAAGGCTGATGTGGTAAAACAGGATAAGATTGTGGGGTTTGTTAAAGTGGTAAAGGAAAGCCCAAATGAAGCAAAGGAGGTGCAAAAGATCGTGCAGCCTGATCAAGACATGATTGATAAGAAGGTGCCAGATCTCTTTGAGGAATTTACTTGTGTGGGTAAAGTTTACTCATGTGTATCAGGAGGAGCAGATAAAGAAGTCACAATTTTTAGAGAGACGGGAGCTAGTCAACCTATAATGGTAAGAGATGAGGAGTTATGTAGTTTGGGAAGAATGTTGCCAGAAAATGTGGTAATATGTGGAATTCAGGGTGAGAGGACTAGTGTTCCATTATATAAGGTAAGGTTGGAAAGCCCAGTGAAGAGTGGTGAAGTGGTAATAGGAGTAATAGAGCAACTATCTTGTCCAGGAATAGTTTATCGTGGGTAATGATATAACTGGATCGCAGGTGGGAGTGATGCCTACTGTCGTTGATAAGCCAGTGCAAAATCAGACAACTGAAGTGTTGAAGGACGAATATCCTGGGATTTTTCCGGATTGTGTAGTAACAAGGTCACAAAATCACAGGTTAAGACAAGAGGAGAATTCAGAGAGTGAAGATAAATGTGAAGTGCAATTATCAGAAACGATTTTTGATCAGATGGTTCGAAAAGAACAGATGGAGAATGAGGCGGATATTTTTAGTTCAGGAAAATTGGCAGAGTTACAACAGAAAGATGTAGAAATAAAACGAATGTATCAGAAAGCATACACGGAAGAGGAATCTGAGTGTATACCAGAGTGTTATTACCATATAAGTGATGTCTTGATGAGGAAATGGAGACCTTTACATATGCAGGCGGATGAAAAGTGGGCAGAAGTTCATCAAGTTGTATTGCCGGTAGGGTATAGAAAGGAGGTGTTGCGAGTTACACATGAGGTACCAGTGGGAGGTCATTTGGGAATAAGGAGAACTCAAGCTAAAATACAAAAACATTTTTATTGGCCTGAACTACATAAAGATGTGGTTAAATTTTGACAATCATGTCACACATGTCAAGTGATAGGGAAACCTCAAGCAGTGATAAAACCAGCGCCCTTAATACCCATTCCAGCATTTGAAGAACCTTTTACAAGGGCCCTAATTGATTGAGTAGGACCGCTTCCTAAAATGAAGAGTGGAAATCAGTATCTTTTGACGATAATGGGTGTGTCTACTAGGTTTCCCGAGGCCATTCCAGTACGTAATATTACAGCTAAAAAGATTGTGGAGGAATTACTTAAATTCTTTACTAGATATGGACTACCCACAGAAATACAGTCGGATCAAGGATCAAATTTTACCTCAAGGTTATTCAAAGAAGTTATGGATAGCTTAGGAATAAAGCAATTTAAGTCAACTGCATACCATACAGAATCGCAGGGAGCATTAGAAAGGTGGCATCAGACATTAAAGACAATGTTGAGGGCTTATTGTCAAGATTATCCAGAGGATTGGGATCAAGGAATTCCATACTATTTGCAATTAGGGATGCACCAAATGAGTCAACCAAATACACTCCTTTATAACTAATTTTTGGTCATGAGGTAAGAGGACAACTTAAATTGATTAAGAAAAAATTGATGAGTGAGAAATCGGAAATTATATTATTGGATCACGTGTCAAATTTTATGGAGCGATTAAATAGAGCACGTGAATTGGCTAGACAATATTTAAAAGTTGCACAAAATGTGATGAAACAGGTAGCGGACAAGAAATCCAAAGTTTGTAGTTTTGCCAGTGGAGATAAAGTTTTAATAGTGAGCCTTTAAATGACAGCTTTTGTGGACCTTATCAGATTGAAAGGAAATTAAGTGAGGTGAATTATGTGGTAAAAACAACAGATAGAAGGAAGACTCACCGAGTGTGTCATGTGAATATGCTTAAAAGGTACTTTGAAAGGGAAGGAGAGAAAAAGGAGGCGGTTTTAATGATTCTAACTCAAAGTGACAAACCAAATCCAGATGACTGTGAATTTGACATACCTCAAATTAAATTGGAAAATGAGGATGTTCTTAAAAATTGGGAAAAATTGTTGAGTTACCTTCCAGAGGAAAAACAAACTGACCTGAAAGAGTTATTGATATCACTTGGGCAAGTTTGTAGAGATAAATTGGGAAGTACTAAAATGGCTATACATGATGTAGATGTGGGAAATGCTGTTAGAATCAAGCAACATCCATACAGACTTAACCCTTTAAAATTGGCACAGGTTAACAAAGAGATTGAGAGCATGCTTAAAAACGGCATCATTGAAGTGGGTTGCAGCCAATGGAGCTCACCCATAGTGATGGTACCAAAACCAGATGTACCCAATGGTTGTGAGTGGACTATAGAAAGGTGAATGCAGTTACAAGAATGGACTCTTATCCTATCCCACGTTTGGAGGATTGCACTGAGAAAGTGGGACAATCAGCTTTTATTTCCAAACTGGATTTACTTAAAGGTTACTGGCAGGTACCTTTATCAGAAGGCGCGAAGGAGATTTCAGCTTTTGTGACTCCAGATGGTATATACCAATTCAAAGTTATGCCATTTGGCATGAAAAACGTCCCAGCCACATTTCAACGGTTAACTAACAAAGTCATTTCCGGATTACCCAATTGTGCGCTATACATCGACAATCTGGTAATTTTCAGCCTGACATGGAAAGAACATTTACAACATCTGATGGAGTTATTCAATCGACTTCAGGAGGCGGGTTTGGTGAAAAACCTAGCCAAAAGTGAATTTGCAAAAGCCCAAGTCACTTTCCTTGGCCATACAAACGGACAGGGTCGAATGGTCACAAGGGATGTGAAACCAACAGTTATTGAGGAGTTTCCGATACCCTCAAGATGAAGGGAAATAATGCGATTTCTTGGCATGAGTGGAATTTATCGAACATTGGTGAAAAACCTTTGTAGCGTGATTGCACCACTGATGGACTTGCTGAAGAAATGTCAGAAATTTCAGTGGACAGCGGACTTTCAGCAGACATTTGACTGTCTGAAAGCTGTGATAACCAATGCTCATGTGTTGGAGAATTACAAGGGACTCTGTGATCAGATTGAACTAAAGTATCTGACTATAAAGAGACATGCTGAGGCGTAGAGAAATGGATGGATCGTGCAGAGAACTTCTTGTCCAAAGAGACTGTCAATCGAGAAGGATTCCAGTTGGAGGAAGAACAAAACAAAAATGGACTATATTATTATACCTGTTTGCGTGTGTTTTTTTGAAACAAAAAAGTATACTCACTGTGTGCATTTCTTAAAGGATAGTGGAAAGGTGAAAAATGAAACCATCTTGAAGTTGATGGGTTTTATTTTCGGAGGGAGGTGTCATGTGAATGTCACTTTAAGAAATGTTTGGCTGCTCATGTTACTGCAGTGATGTCAGAGTGTGGATGGAGCTGAGTTCTGGCTCTGCTTTTTAGTTTCACTTTGTGAAAAGCTTGTGTTTGTGTCTTTTTGGTTTTGTTTTCAGTGTTGGAGCTGAAGCCAGACAAAGCAGGTGTACTGTTGATCTCTCTGCCATGAAAAAAGACCATCTCTTGATCATTTGGTGAATTCAGAATTATAAAAGTTCTCAGTAGTGAATGTAAACCTAATGCGCTTCTGTTAAAAGGTGTTTCTTTTGTCTTCTGTATGTTGTTTGGGAAGTTATTAAGGATTACTTAGTGTTGTATTCTTTGGGGGGGTGTTTAAATTGATGTTTGCTAAGATATTCACTGTATGTTTTAAAAAGGTTAACTTCAGTTCATAGAATAAACATTGTTTTGCTTATAAAAAAAATACTTTTCCAGTTCTGCTGTACCACACCTGTAGAGTGGGTCATGTGCTCCCCATACCACAATCTATTAAAAGTTGTGGGTCAGGTGAACTCCATGATACACTTTGGGGTTCTCTAAACCCTGGCCCATAACAGCGTTTATTTATGATTTTTCACAACGTTGAACTCCAAAGAACTTCTGCAGTTTTCAAGACCATATTTTCAATAGGAACAGTGTGATTGTTTGCTTGAGTGTGATTTGTAAAACTGACAGTGAAAAAAAACCTCACAGTTATATTGCCGATTGTTTTCTGTTTCACATATTATCCATTGTATTTGTTAGTATGCCTATCCATCTATGGTCCGTTAATGTAGTAGGCCAAAAAGGCCCCACAGGATACAAATGGGCCAACACGATAAAATAAAGACAAAGTAACAGCTACTTCTGTTAAAGATTATGATTTTAAAAAAGGTAAATTTCCTCAGGCTCTCCCTTCGCTCCAGACATTTTGCATTCAGAGGAATTTGTTGTTTTTCCTCTGGTCGAGGTTTTTGTCAGAATGACTGTAGCTGTTCAAAAACTGAATGTGCTGAATTGGGAGTGAGTTACCGTTGGAACACAGGCAACATTTAACCATCATCCACTTGTAACTATTCCTGCTCTTTGCAAAGCGCAAACCACCCAGAGCAGGGAAATGAATGATGATAACTGTAACGGTCTTAAGTGGATTGAAAGCACAACAATAACACCAGAAAAACTCCCTGTAGCTTTCAATGTTAAGGTTGCTGGCAGTGCGTGATGGGGGTTGGAGGAAGCTTGTGCAGGACAGACGTGGGGCAGGTTTAACATCAGCTCTGTTTATAAATATGGGAAATGCCAATAAAAAGATTTATTTTAAAAAAGGTTTAACACCAGCACAAGTCAGCTTGGAAACATATAGGAAGTAAGATAAATTAACCATTTAAAAGAGGCAAAATGCGGGGCTGTGTAATTCGACACCTGCTTTGGAAAGTACCAAGCAAAAATAATCCTTTTGATTATTTACATATGTGCGGTGCAAGTCAACAGTGTCTAAATAACAAATCTGCTGAACGTGATTCTTGGCTCTTTCTGCGATTTTTCATTAGTGCTTACAAAATCCATTTTAACGGTTTTCTCCCCCACCCACCTTCCCCCCCTCAGGCCCATCCCCAAACCAAATTTCACAGCCCAGCCTCTGCAGCTTTTGAAATGGAAAAATGGTTTCAAATCACTGGCGGAGCTTAATGACTTCGGACTGCTGAGAAATGTTAATTTAAGCCAGACCAAATGTTCCTCAGCTGCAAATATTTGGTGTGGTTCACTGGGAACTGGGAAGATTTACGAGAGCCCTGTGGCAAAGACTCTACACTCACATGCTTTACATTGCAATTGTTTCACATATTAGTGGATAAAAGGCAGTTGGAGAGGGGAGTGGGGGGGGGGGGGTCCTTTCAACAAAAAGCAACGCAGCCTAAAAGGAATAGGGATCAGAGAAAGGCAGCTGTGAGCGACGCATTTTATAGTTTGCATCTTCCTGCTGCTGCAGATTCTCAGTGCAGTGCAGAATAAATAGGCTATTTATTTGCCAATTCATATATTATTTGTCTCCATACAGTGAGCGCACAGGCTCGAGACGTGTCTGAAAGGCCCGTTCTGTTGATTGGAATGCTGATAATTCTCTGACGGATGCGGCAGCACTGAACGACAATCTCATTTTCACCACTGGTTTTGTTTTCTCCTGCACAAATGCAACACAGCGCTTTTTTTTGCCTTGCTCAACACCAGATCCTTGATAACCTCTTGCAAACTATTTGCTCCTGTTTTCTGACGTCCGGACAAAGGTTGAGCGCTTGTTGGCTTATGATTCCTCTCATTTAGGCAGTGGCTCACATCATGCAAGTGATCCTCTTTTATTCGGTGTGAGTATTAACCTCCTCTTTCACCACAAGCAGCATCGCAGGCCAGCCCAATGCAGTACTCAGCAATCATCCTCCGACAAGCATTTTTTAGCCTGGATCAGTGCCTGCGATTGGAAGCAGCAATCCGGACTGATTTCCACCACTCCCTCACCCCATTGATTGAGGATAGCTGAAGCACATAAAGCCATTGTCGTCCAATGTCAGAAACTCTTACCCATACGTATCAGGGACTTTCTTTATTGATGCTTTAACTTCAGGAAAATGCCATTACGGAGCACTTAGCCTTTCTGGTGACCACAGCACAGGTCTGGATATTGCAGGTGGCAGGATGGTGAGCTGGATTTCTATTCCCAAGCCGGGTAGCTGGGGTTGGGAAATTCAGGAGTAAAAAGTCGCCAAATGGCATGATTTTCATCTCTGCGGGGGCGGGGCGGGGGGGGGGGGAGGGTTGGTCTGCTGCGATTGCAAGATGAAGTCAAGGCAATGCTCTGAGATGCAGCACAGATGTGGCCACAGCGGCTGCCGAATGTTGAGGCGGTCTGTTTAAAAGGCCTGACTTGCTTCTCTAGCACTTCATCCCAGTTCTTCAATGAAATATTAGGCCCTCTTAGCCCTGACCCCTCACTCTTCCACCTATTGTCCCTTATATGCCTGTTGCAAACTCATATATGCACATATCTGTACAGGTCCAGTAAACCCAATGGCACGTGTGGAACTGCTATAAAAAAACACTGATTCTTTACTTTCTTTAATATATGCTGTTACAACAACCTGAATCAATCAGACTTTTAATATATCAATAACAGAAACGATAAATACAATGGACACCTCTTTATCTTGAATAAATAACCACTGAGCCACAGTACTTTTCTTATGCTCCATTTCGGTGCACCTGTGTCAAGGTTTTAAGTGGATTAAATGGTTGAGGATGTAAAAAGGTCAAAAGGGAAGGCCTGTGATAGGGCAGAAGACTACTGACATAAAATGACAAAAGAATTGATCGGGCAGAGCTACAGGGCGTGGTAATGGGGCAAGTAAAGAATCAAATGTTACTTCCAGAGGAGGTGTGATGGCGGAATAATGAACTGCTCCATCCAAGGGAAAATTCAGGAGCGAGATTAAGGCAGACACAAACGCAGAAAAGAAAACTAAATGGGAACAGAAACTACCGCCCAAAATTGTTGAACTGAATGTTGAATCTGGAAGGTTGTAAAGGTCTAAGTGAAAGATGAGATGCTGTGCCTTGAAATAGCATTGAGGAACATCAGGCTGAGAATGGAGATGTCAGGGTGAAAGCAATGTGGAAAATGATATTGGCAGGCCACCACGAGCTTGGGGTCATGATTGCGGTCATCTTGGTCTCCCCAGTATGGAGCAGACTGCATTGTGAGCAGCTATTACAGTACACTACACTGAAAGATGTTTTACCTGGAAGGAGTGTTTGTGGCCTCGGACAGTGAAGAGGAAGAAAATAAAAAGGTAGGTATTGCATCTCTTGAACTTGTATGGAAAGGTGCCAAGGGAAGGGCTCAGGATGTTAATGATGATTAAGGAATGGACTATGGTGTTGCAGAGGGAATAATCCCTTCAGAATCCTGAAAGGGGATGAGAGGCAAAGTTGTATATATGGTGGTGGCATCATCTGTGATGGCATAGATGGCGGAGGTTGATCTGCCGAATACAGAGGCTGCTGAGTGGATGGTGAGGGGAAGGGGACTCTTCACATGATTATGGGAGGGAGAGGAAGGGATGAGAGCAGAAGAGGAGGAAATTGGTCGAGGGCCCTGCGAACTGTGGTCCGGTTGGAATACTAGGTTGAGGAAAAAAGACTTACAGAAGCATTCGTGTGGAAGATTGTATCATTAGGATCGATGCAATGGAGTCAGAGAAACTTGGAGAATGGAATGCAATCTTTCAGGAAGTAGGGTTTCCTGATATCAGGCAATATGCAAAACTAAATTCATTTGAAGGGACAGGTGACCAGTGTTAGTGTCTGTGAGCTGGAACGTCGAAGGTCCACCAATGCTGCTTTAAAGCTTCTGGAGATGCAGAAGAATTATCCGAGGTGAATTCACCCTCTGGCTTCTTCTCCCTGTCCCTAAGGAAGCTTTCACCCTGTCGTTCTGCATCGTTACCTGCATGCTAGCTTGTCCATTTTGTTATGTCCATCATTTACAGGCAAGGCTGATCAATGAGTAGACATGGGTGCTGACAAGACTTCAAGATCTTCACCTCTGCAGTTTTCCGTGAGTCCTAGTAATGCGGAGCCCTACGTTGGTGATGGTGCAATCCAACCTGCTGGCAAGCATGGGCTCCCACAATAATTCTTTATTTCTTTAAAAAAAGAGCTCAGCATCGCCTCGGAAAGGAGTGAAATTCTGGCAGGTTTCTCCCACTCATTTACGGTACCTTTGGCGGGCGAGGCATGGAAATCCTCGAAAGAAACATTGGGTGGAAATTTCCAGCCCATCCCACCGGCAGATTCTCCAGTCCCACTGAAGTCGATGAGTTTCTGAATGACTCACTGCATTTTCCAGACTCGCCCCCACCACCATGACAGGGCCGTAAAATCAGCCCACTTTTTAAGGAGAGCAAGTGACTCCACAGATCTTCACTCCGAATCTTGTAGTCATTAGAACCAGTTGTAATAATTCACTGAAGATAATTACTTTGAGTTAACCATGACGCACAAATATAAAAAAGGTCAAAATTGGTGATGTTGTTAACATTGGGCAGGATTTTCCTCCCCCATCGCGGCATCTTTTGTAACGACAGAGAGTGGCTCGCAGGTGGCTGATAGCAGGATCTTCTTGTCCCGCATGATCAGGAACACACCCCTCCCTGTCACAAAGCCCATGCCGGGGGTGAGCCATCAGCAGGACCGTAAGATCCTGCCAACGTGAGCGGCCAGAAAACCTCGCCTAATGAGTTTGTCCATGGAGTGGATGGGAGAAGAAACTATTTTGGGATTAGTACACAGAGACTCCTCTGCTTCCAACTGTCACTTATCCAGTGCCAATCGCACAATGAAAAATATCACAACAGAATTGAGTGCAGTGGATTCCAGTCAGTATACCACCTCAGGTCTCTGAAAAACTCTTCCACAGAGTAATCTGCCCAGTCCCCCTCTCAGGAGCTTACCTGTAACCCTGGCTTCACTTTGGACATTGTACCCTCTGACTTTGGTCGCTGCTTGAAATTAGTTACCATCCGCACAGTATCTGCCCTTTCAATATGTACAGCTGGCAGGTTTAATTTGGAGACAAAGGGTTACAGCAAAAACCTCGTCTCCACCTTGGGAAGGATTCATAACCTTTTATCATTTCAAGGTTAAAGGCAGAAGTTAATTAATAGCCGTCCGGTTAATGGGAAAGTTCATTTAAAGGGAACATTTGCTTAAGCCTCATTGAATTCCCAGTAAATGCCACACTGTTTACTTAACAGGGCTGATTGAGTAAAAGGAATATTTTGTTAATGTAGGAAATTAGCATTGCTTTTAAATTTAGAGAAACGCCTTTTTTTTTTGATGACCCTTGCTGGCCACTTGGTCCATGCAAAGTCAAAACATTCAGTTTTCGGGAGGCATGAATGGACAGCAGTGATTTAAGTGGCCTTTACAGGCCTGTCCAGTGTGAGCTGGAAATATTTCAGGAGGCACCACTGTATGATTCTATGATTTATATCATCGGAGATCTCAATGGAATTTGTGAGCTAGTTACGTTTGGTGAGGATTTCTGACACAGTTTGGTTCAAGATTGTGAAGGGTTTTTTGGGAGGACAAAGGATTTTGAAGATTATTTTCAGGCACTGGGGACAAATTGTGTTAACTGCACGATATCTACCTGAAGCGATCCCTGAAAGCTGAAATTGTGTAGGTTTGTCTGGGTGAAAATTTTCTGATAAGTCAACATGGTAAATGGTAACATCTCAGTGAAGCTCTCAGAGGGAGATTTTCTGATTTGAACAGAATAGGGCAGCAGGGTAGCACAGTAGTTAGCACTGTTGCTTCACAGCTCCAGGGTCCCTGGTTCAATTCCTGGCCTGTGTCATTGTCTGTGCGGAGTCTGCACGTTCTCCCCATGACTGCGTGTGTTTCCTCCGGGTGCTCCGGTTTCCTCCCACTGGTCCCGAAAGACGTGCTGTTAGGTAACTTGGACATTCTGAATTCTCCCTCAGTGTACCCGAACAGGCAGAGGAATGTGGCGACTAGGGGTTTCTCACAGTTACTTCATTGCAGTGTTAATGTAAGCCTATTTGTGACAATAAAGATTATTATTATATTATAACTGTATGGGGCAGGAAATTCCACTTCAAGGGAAAACCTAGCAGAATATTTTCCATTGCTGGGTTTCTTCCATGTCACACAACCTCAACAGATTGAGGGACAGGAAGAAAAAAACAAATACCGCACAGTCACTCTTTTAATTATTCATTTATTCCAATTTAAATACGAATGGTGTTTTCTCATTTCAGTATATCAACACAAGACATTCCATTCCTCTGATTCTGGAATGTTGTCATCTCCCAACCCATCCGTTCCACCATCAAAGACCATTCTTTCTATCTATCATGATGTCACTGTCCTTTGGAATTCTGTTATAAATCTCTCCCTCTCTCTCTTCAAACTCTTTAAACTCCGTCTTTCAATTACTTCAGCAATGGTCTCCACCCTTTATTTATTTACTTTTCTTCATTCTCCTGTCCTCTTTTTTGCCACTTCATGGAGATTTTTCTTTCCATGAATAATATTATCTTGTCGTGGCATGGCAGATAGTAGGTGCTAAGCTGCCCGTTCGCAAAAGGATACTTAAAACAGCTACCACAACGGTTTTGCATTCAATGATATAAAAGGTATATAGCAGGAAGCAGTGGTGGTCATGGTATTGTCTTCGGGACTAGCAATCCAGAGATCCAAAGTAATGCCCTGGGTCCCGGGTTTGAATCCCACTATGGCAGATGGAGAAATGTGAATCCAATAAAAATCTGGAATACTGACCATGAAAGCCATTGGACATGAATGTTGTGAAATCTCATTCGGTTCGCAGATGTCCTTTCGGGAAGGAAATCTACTGTCTGTGACTTTCCATCAGAACTAACCCGAAACGGACTTCCGGGTGCGGCTATGCAGAGCTAGCTCCCGCTTGGAATGGACATTTGGTCTATTTTACAGGGCCCCCACGGCATTTGTTTGACATTTCCCGGTGTGGGAAGAAGACTGTAACATTCCCCTGACAGTGTCCCCCAGGAATGTTATGTCCTTTGGTTACCAGACCCGGCAGAAACGGTAAAAGATTTGTCTGTAACTGCAGGGGAGAGAGGAGCCTCTTCCAGCATGCAGGCGGGGAAAGGACAAGCTTAAAGCTGCAACCTGACTTGAGGGCCTCTAATAAAGGTGAATTCTAGTAGCAGAGGGAACAACTGTGAAGAGATCTACCAAGGCCATTGAAGAAGCGGGCACGAGGCTTCCAGTGGCGGCCATGGAGGAGTAGGTTGCGCATTCGGCGGCTCCCTTCTGGAACTTACTCTCAGACATTTTTCAGGAGTTTTCACAGACTTTTTGGGGCAGATTGGTGAAGCGAACACTGCCAAACGGATTCCCTCTCGAGACTTCCGGTGCGGCTATGTGGAGCCAAGTTGCACATTCGGCAGCTCCCGCAAAAATTGACTTTTGGGCTCTTTTCGGGGCCCCCAAGGGCACTTTTTCGACGTTTCCCGGTGTGGGAAGGTGTTAATAAAAGCTCCCCGTCAGTATATGGCTTTAACTAGTAGCGGGGCGACAAAAAAGGTGTTGGTGGAACAGAAGAAGGGAGGGAAGAAGGACAAAATGGCGGCGGGCGGAGACCAGGCAGCGTGGAGGCAGTGAGCGGAGGAGCAACAGGAGGGTATCCAGCGCTGCCTCAGAGAGATTAAAACGGACCTGCTAGAGCCGATGAAGGCTTCTATTGATAAGCTGCTAGAGACACAGACGGCCCAGGGGGTGGCGATCCGAGAGGCTCGACAAAAGATCTCTGACAATGAGGACGAGATCTTAGGCCTGGCGGTAAAGGTGGAGGCGCACGAGGCGCTCCACAAGAAATGGCAGAAGCGGTTCGAGGAGATGGAGAATCGGTCGAGGTGGAAGAATCTGCGGATTCTGGGCCTCCCGGAGGGGCTGGAGGGGCCGGACGTGGGGGCCTATGTGGTCACCATGTTGAACTCGCTGATGGGAGCGGGGTCCTTCCAGGGGCCCCTGGAGCTGGAACGGGCCCATAGAGTGTTGGCGAGGAGGCCCAAGGTTAACGGACCTCCGCGGGCGGTGCTGGTGCGGTTCCAATGGTGCGTCGATCGGGAGTGTGTGCTCAGGTGGGCCAAGAAGGAGAGGAGCAGCAGGTGGGAGAACGCGGAGGTTCGGATACATCAGGACTGGAGTGCGGAGGTGGCGAAGAGGAGGGCCGGGTACAATCGAGCGAAGGCGGTGCTGCACAGGAAGGGGGTGAAATTTGGCATGTTTCAGCCGGCGCGACTGTGGGTTACCTCCAAGGACCGGCACCATTATTTTGAGTCTCCGGAGGAGGAGTGGGCCTTTGTTCAGGCCGAGAAGCTGGACACAGACTGAGTGTCGGGATGGGCGATTGGGGATTGCGGTGGATAAGTTATGCCTATTTTTGGTTCGCGGGGGTGGGGGCCTTTGCATTGTTTTGGGTTTCTTTTTCTCTGTGTTTTTCTCTTTCAATTTGGGGATGGTGGATGGGGCGGGTTGGGCACTGTTTTGGTTGGTGGAGGGGCCTGGTAGGTGGAGAGCGAGGGCTTTTTTCCCACGCCGAAGACTGGGGGGGCGGGGAAGTGAGGATTGTTTCCCGTGCTTAGAACGGAGGGCGGAGGGGAAGAGCCTGTCGATGTGGAGCGGGAGAGGAGGGTGTGCCACACAATGGGAGGAGTCGAAGGGGAGGCGGGAGTGGCCGGGGTCAGCAGGAGTCAGCTGACTTGCGGAAGTGCAATGGGGGGGAGTAAACCAGCTAGGATGGGTCCTAGCCCGGGGGGGGGGAATCGAGTTGCTGCTGCTAAGGTCAAGGAGGAGCTGGAGCGAGTGGGGGGGGGGGGTCGAGACAGGGGTATGCGGCTGTGGGGAACGGGCCGCGTGTGGGATGCGGGCGCATGGCTGGACGAGGAGGGGTCATGGCTAGTCGGGGGGAAGGGGGGTGGGTAGCCTCCTGATCCGGCTGATACCCTGGAATGTAAGGGAACTGAATGGGCCGGTTAAGCGGGCCTGCGTGTTCGCGCACCTGAAGGAGCTTAAGGCGGATGTGGTTATGGTCCAGGAGACACACCTGAAGGTGGCAGACCAGGTAAGACTGAGGAAAGGGTGGGTAGGTCAGGTGTTTCACTCGGGGCTAGATGCCAAAAATCGAGGGGTGGCGATCTTGGTGGGAAAGAAGGTGTCATTCGAGGCGTCGAGCATTGTGGCAGATAACGGCGGTAGGTACATAATGAATGGTAAGTGGTAAGCTGCAGGGAGAGAGGGTGGTACTGGTCAATGTGTATGCTCCGAACTGGGACGATGCGGGTTTTATGCGGCGTATGTTGGGTCGGATCCCAGACTTGGAAGTGGGGGGCCTGATAATGGGGGGAGACTTTAACACGGTGTTGGATCCTGCACTGGATTGCTCCAGGTCTAGGACGGGTAGGAAGCCAGCGGCGGCTAGAGTGTTGAGGGAATTTATGGACCAAATGGGAGGGGTGGACCCTTGGAGATTTGCAAGGCTGGGGCTAGGGAATTTTCATTCTTCTCACATGTCCATAAGGCTTATTCTCGAATCGACTTTTTCATTTTGAGTAGGGCGCTGATAGCGAGAGTAGAGGATACCGAGTATTCGGCAATAGTCATTTTGGACCACGACCCACATTGGGTGGACTTGGAGATGGGGGAGGAGAGGGACCAGCGCCCGCTGTGGCGCTTGGAGGTGGGGCTGTTGGCGGACGAGGAGGTGAGCGAGCGGGTCCGAGGAAGTATAGAGAGGTACTTGGAGACCAACGACAACGGGGAGGTCCGAGTGGGGATGGTATGGGAGGCACTGAAGGCGGTTGTGAGGGGAGAGCTGATCTCCATTAGGGCCCACAAGGAGCGGAGGGAGCGGGGGTAGAGGGAGAGGCTGGTGGGGGAGATGGTGAGGGTAGACAGGAGGTATGCGGAAGAGCCTGAGGAAGGATTGTTGAGGAAGAGGTGCAGCCTCCAGGCCAAATTCGACCTGGTGACCACCAGGAAGGCGGAGGTGCAGTGGAGGAAGGCCCAGGGGGCGGTCTACGAGTATGGGGAAAAGGCAAGCCGGATGCTGGAGCATCAGCTTCGGAAGCGGGACGCAGCTAGGGAGATTGGGGGAGTTAAGGACAGGGGAGGGAACGTGGTGCGGAGTGGGGTTGGCATCAATGGGGTCTTCAGGGACTTCTACGAGGAATTGTACCGATCCGAGCCCCCACGGGAGGAGGGAGGGATGGGCCGTTTCCTGGACCAATTGAGGTTTCCAAAGGTGGAAGAGGGG
Source organism: Scyliorhinus torazame (assembly GCF_047496885.1). NCBI lineage: Eukaryota > Metazoa > Chordata > Chondrichthyes > Carcharhiniformes > Scyliorhinidae > Scyliorhinus > Scyliorhinus torazame. The sequence continues at coordinate 19,199,591 of NC_092721.1, read as the reverse complement.
CTGGTGGCGGGACTGGGGGCCCCGATTGGGCTGGAGGAGCTGATCAAAGGGATAGGAAGCATGCAGGCGGGGAAGGCACCGGGGCCGGACGGTTTCCAGGTCGAATTTTATAAAAAATATATGGACCTGTTGGGCCCGCTGTTAGTTAGGACCTTTAATGAGGCAAGGGACGGGGGGGGCTTTACCCCCGACGATGTCCCGGGCACTGATCTCCTTGATCCTGAAGCGGGACAAGAATCCCCTGCAATGTGGGTGTTACAGACCAATTTCCTTCCAAATGTAGATGCCAAGGTGCTGGCGAAGGTCTTAGCCACGAGGATTGAGGATTGTGTGCCGCAGATCATCCATGAAGACCAGACGGGGTTTGTGAAGGGGAGACAGTTGAACGTGAATGTGCGGAGGCTTTTGAACGTTATCATGATGCCGGCGAGGGAGGGGGAGGCGGAGATAGTGGTGGCGATGGACGCTGAGAAAGCCTTCGATAGGGTAGAGTGGGGGTACCTGGGGGAGATGCTGAAGAGGTTCGTGTTTGGGGAGGGGTTTGTCAGGTGGGTTAGGCTGTTGTATGAGGTCCCGATGGCGAGTGTGGCCACAAATAGGAGGAGGTCCGAGTACTTTCGGTTGCACCGAGGGACGAGACAGGGGTGTCCCCTGTCCCCCCTGCTCTTCGCACTGGCGATTGAACCCCTGGCTATGGCACTGAGAGTCGAGGAACTGGAGGGGGTTGGTGCGGGGTGGGGAGGAGCATAGGGTGTCGCTTTATGCGGACGACCTGCTGCTGTATGTGGCGGCCCGGTGGGAGGAATGCCAGAGGTAATGAGGATCCTTTGGGAATTTGGGGACTTTTCGGGGTACAAGCTCAATACGGGGAAGAGCGAGCTGTTCGTAGTTCAGCTAGGGGACCAGGAGAGGGGAATTGGCGAGCTCCCAATATAAAGGGCGGAGAGGAGCTTCGGATATTTGGGGGTCCAGGTGGCCAGGAGCTGGGGGGCCCTGCATAGGCTTAACTTTACAAGGCTGGTGGAGCAAATGGAGGAGGAGTTCAAGAGGTGGGGCGCGTTGCCGCTGTCCTTGGCGAGTAGGGTGCAGTCAATCAAAATGACGGTGCTCCCAAGGTTTTTGTTCCTGTTCCAGTGCCTCCCCGTGTTTATCCCGAAGGCTTTTTTTCAGGCGGGTTAACAGGAATATAATGGGGTTTGTGTGGGCGCGAGGGACTCCGAGAGTGAGAAGGGTGTTCCTGGAGCAGAGTAGAGATAGGGGGGGGCTGGCGCTGCCAACCTCTGTGGGTACTACTGGGCCGCCAATGCGACGATGTTGCGCAAGTGGGTGATGGAGGGGGAGGGGGCTGCATGGAAGAGGCTGGAGACGGCGTCCTGTGTGGGTACGAGTCTGGGGGCGCTGGCAACGGCGCCGCTGCCCCTCCCTCCAAGGAGGTATACCACGAGCCCGATGGTGGTGGCAGCCCTCAAAATTTGGGGGCAGTGGAGGCGGCATAGGGGGGAAGTTGGGGCCTCGGCGTGGACCCCATTACGGGGGAACCATCGGTTTGCCCCAGGAAGAACAGGTGAAGGGTTTTCGGGGTGGCACAGGGCAGGGATATGAAAGTTGGGGGACCTGTTTGTGGACGGGAAGTTCGTGGGCTTGGGTGAGCTGGAGGAGAAGTACGGGCTCCCCCCGGGGAACACCTTCAGGTACTTGCAGGTAAGGGCGTTTGCGAGACGGCAGGTGGTGGAATTCCCGCGGCTACTGCCACACAGTACAGGACAGGGTGCTTTCGGGGGGGGGTGGGTGGGAGTGGGGAAGATCTCGGAAACTTACCAGGTGATGCAGGAGGAGGAGGAGGCCTCGGTGGTGGAGTTGAAAGATAAGTGGGAGGAGGAGTTGGGAGAGGAGATCGAAGAGGGGAGGTGGGCAGATGCCCGAGGGAGGGTGAATTCTTCCTCTTCGTGTGCGAGGCTCAGCCTCATACAGTTTCAGGTGCTGCACAGGGCACACATGACCGGGACAAGGATGAGCCGGTTCTTTGGGGGTGAGGACAGGTGTGTTAGGTGCTCAGGGAGCTCAGCAAATCACACCCATATGTTCTGGGCATGCCCAGCGCTGGAGGAATTTTGGAAGGGCGTAGCGAGGACGGTGTCGAGGGTGGTAGGATCCAGGGTCAGACCGGGCTGGGGGCTCGCAATATTTGGGGTGGCAGAGGAGCCGGGAGTGTAGGATGCGAAAGAGGCCGGAATTCTGGCCTTTGCGTCCCTGGTAGCCCGGCGAAGGATTCTCCTTCAATGTAAAGATGCGAGGCCCCCAAGCGTGGAATCCTGGATCAGCGATATGGCAGGGTTCATTAAATTGGAGAGGGTGAAATTCGCCTTGAGAGGGTCGGTACAAGGGTTCTTTAGGCGGTGGCAACCGTTCTTAGACTTTCTGGCAGAACGCTAGACATTGGTCAATGGCAGCAGCAGGTCGGGGTGGGGGGGTTTACATTATTTTTGTTTATGTTATTTACACTGGAGGGTCTGAGGGGGTGTATACACCTGTTGTGTTAAGTCGGGGTGTTAATGTTAATTTATTATTTATGTACGGGGGGAGGGGTTTGGAGGGTTGCTTTTTTAGATTGTGTTTTGTACTTAACCCTGTTGGGTTCTTTTTTCTTTCTCATTTTGTTATTGATATTTTATGAAAACCTTTAATTAAAATTATTTTTTTAAAAAAGAACTAACCCGAAACATTGGGCGGGGTTCTGCAATCTCGCAGCAGAGTGCCCAGGGGGCCAGCACGGCACAGGAGCGGTTCATGCCGCTCCAGCTGCAGATCCCGACGCGAACTGTGTGCCGCGGGACCCGCGCATGCGCAGTTGTGCCGGTGCCAACGAGGACATGCACAGTGGCACCAGCGCCAACGCGCACATGCGCAGTGGCCTCCTTCAACGCGCCGGCCCCGACGCATCATGGCGCAGGACTACAGGGGCCAGCGCGTAGGAAATGAGGCCTCCAGCTACAGAGCCCGGCCCGCCGATCGGTGGGCCCCGATCGCGGGCCAGGCCACATTGGAGGCCCCCCCAGGGTCAGACCCCCCCTCCCCCCCCCCCCCAAAGGCCGCCACCCGACCCTTACACGCCGAGGTCCCGCCAACCGAGAGCATGTTAGAACGTCGCCGGCGGGACTCGGCTCTTTTCTTACGGCCGCTCGGCCCATCCGGGCCGGAGAATCGGTGGGCCGTCCGCGTAGAGCAGCCGGCGGCGCGCCAACCATGCCGGTGCCGCTCTGCGGAGAATCGCGGGCCAACGTCAGGGCGGAGTGGCGCGATTCGCGCAGCCCGCCGGCGATTCTCCGACCCGGCGCGGGTTCAGAGAATCCTGCCCAGGATTTCTCTCACCACAGATGCTGTCAGACCAGTTGAGGATTTTCCAGCATTATTCGTTTTTATGACAATAAATCTGGTGACGGATGGAGGAGTATGATTAGCAAAAAATAATCCCTCTCTCTTCCTCGCGGTAGATTACAGCTCTGCCTCTGGAGCAAGTCTTGTAACATAACGGAGTGCCATTGACAACAGGTCCGTGATACTCCATAATATAAATTTCTGGATCTAGATGGTACTGATTCAAGATTAGATGGTACTGAAGATGCGTATTTTTGCAGAGTTGTGAGTTTATGCTGGCATTTTGGATTACCAAACAGATTTTGTAGATGTGTGAATTGCGGTTAGAAAATAAACGTGGGCGATCTGTGCATATAGGTGAGCCAAAAATAGGAGGTCCCAAAAACGTGCCTTTGTCGTAGTTGTATAAGGTCGTTCCTCCCTCGAAGAAATTTGGCAACATGTGAGAAACTGCCTCTATAATCCTGATTGGAATCATCCCTATCCACGCCCCCTTATAATGTTTGTAGAAAGATGTACAATTAAATTGAGAGAAAGGTTCTGATAAATTGGAAGGACTGCAAATTGGCGGTCCTGTCCTCCACAACTGATATCCTAACCTTCTCTTCCGTCAATGGATTATGTGTCAACAACTCTTAAAGTTTACATTGACATATACCTTTGGCTTACTGGTTCTTTGCAGAGTCTGTCATAGTTGGTGAGTTCACCAGTTTGCTTCAGATACACTCTGGGGCAATTATAACTCGAGTGGTGGTGGTGGCGGGGAAGGCTCCTGAAGGTTTGCAGGAGGCAGAAACAGTGGGCAGAAGGGAACCGACCTCCCGAGCTCATTATAAGGCCTGAGCCATTTTAACTCCTGCTCCTCTGTTGAACAAAGCAGAACAGTCTCTAGGGGTGATGTCAGTTTTAGCAGTGGAGCAGAACGAAAGTAGAGACGTCACCAGGGATCCAGGGAGCAGTCCCCATTATGAACTCAGCATTGAGATGGGGAGTTGGCAGCAAGGAAGGATAAATGAAGCCAGGCTTAGAAAGGGTTAATAGCCCCCTACAAGTTTTAGGCGGTGAAGGTGGTGGTGGTGGTGGGTGGGTGCGGAGGGGGGGGGGGGGGGGGGGGGGGGGGGGCGGGGGGAGGGGGGGGGCTACATGTACTATCCCCCTCCTGACCCACACAGATTCCGCAAAAGAGTTACACTTTTTAACTTGCCTCATCTGACCATTCCACAATTCCTGTTGTGGTACAATATTCCAGTTGGGCCTTTTGCTGGCCTCTAAAATCTGGAATGTAAAAGGCCACTGCAGTGGTGTTGTGAAAGCGGGCAGCATAATAAAAGACCCCTCCCACCCGGCTTACTCACTCTTCCAACTTCTTCCATTGGGCAGGAGATACAAAAGTCTGAGAACACGCACAAACCGACTCAAAAACAGCTTCTTCCCCACTGTTACCAGACGTCTAAACGACCCTCTTATGGACTGAGCTCATTAACACTACACCCCTGTATGCTTCACCCGATGCCAGTGTTTATGTAGTTACATTGTATACCCTGTGCTGCCCTATTATGTGTTTTCTTTATTTCCTTTTCTTTTCATGTACTTGATGATCTGTTGAGCTGCTCGCAGAAAAATACTTTTCACTGTACCTCGGTACATGTGCCAATAAACAAAATCCAAATCACAATCCAAATGCCAATGACATAATTGGATTGGGTTGCAACTTTCCAATGCAAGAAAGCCCCCCACCCATCTGCCAGGTTGGGGTGGTCCCATTGCATGTTATGAGGTGAGTTAAGATTATTGAGGTGGGGGGCTTAAATGAGTGTATGACACTATGTGCCCCTTTGACAACTTAGCTTTTCACACCTTCCCAATTCTTTTTGAGAGGGATTCAAAATCTAACCCACTGAGTTATTTTAGCCACAATAGGGTCTGAAATTACATTAAGTTCACTCACTGTAAATCCATAGCAGGTTACATTCACTGGTCATCGTTAGCCACATTATAATGCTATTGAAGGAATTGTTGGGGTCATGTCTGACGATCTTGATAATATTTCCATAGAAACTACCATGTAGTAACAGGCCTTTTGGCCCACCTGGGCAATGCCAGCGCTAATGCGGGGCAAGGCAACTGAGGAACTGAGAAGCAAGGATGAGAATTCTGAAATCAATAACAGAGAGCTAATGTAGCTCAGAGAGTAGAGGGGTGATGGGCAAATAGCACCTGACACGAGCTGTACTTCAAATCTGGCTAATTTAGTGGTCAGTAGCAGCCACAGTATATTTAGAGTTTCTGCTGTGCAGTGAGTAGTGAGGTAAACCTCTAATATATAGGGCTGCCAAAACAAGCACAGAGGCCAGTTGGGTGAAAGGGCTGCTTCAGTGCACATGAACTTTGTCAAAGATTTTTAAGAAAGTATGAAAACAAAACATAACACGAGCCATCACCCACCACAACCCCCCACACACTCCCCATGTCCCGTCCATGCCAACTCATGCCCCCTTCCCACCCCATAGCTCCTCAGAATCTCCATTCCAATATATGCACCTCTACCCATCCCTCATAACCCTTCATATCCTGCATGCCAACCTATACCCACCCCCATAATCAGTCATACCTTCCATACCTACCTATGTATCTCTACCCATCCTGCATGGTCCTTTATAATCTCTGTGCCAACTTTGTGCCAACCCATGCCTCTACCGACCGTCCTTTGCCCTTACACTCGCCACACTCTCCATGCCAACTGAACCAGTATGGACCATAGGCAGACCTCAGGAGTCATGCTAATGTAAAAATCGTTCTAAGTATCTCTTGCAGACTTTCTTTTATAAAATACACTCTCCTTGGTTAAAAACCCATTTACTCTATTTGCATTCCTTCAACTGCATTAGTCTGCATAAGAACACAGTTTTCATTCAATTTCATAATCCCTTATAAGAACAAGCTGTGGAATTTATAAACCCACTCAAAAAATTCATGACCACTTAGAGCTGTCAGTAAAACTATGAAATTGAAGGCGCATTACTTTGATAATGGAATATTGTGAAATTAGTCATACAGCACAAATCCAGCAACGATGACCCTCATGTTTATGACAACAGACAGAATGAAATAGCAAGCAATGATTATTTTTAACACTCCACACTTTCTTCAAAGTTTTAAAGGGCAGGAGTTTTGAAAACTCCTTGATAAGTTATTTGATACTTTCTGCCAGTTTTGTCAGTTTCTCTTGATAGTTCCAAATAGTTCATGGACTTTTTACGTACATTCATGCCCATTTTTAACAATTCCAAAGGACACCATTCCTATCCCAAAGGGCAACTCACTTCTCCCAAAGGTGCCCTGGGACCATATCCAGAGGTGTACTTACCTCCATGAAAGGAGACACCACCTCTCCAAGGGACTCTGCAAAGGTTAGGCCTGTTCCTACCTGATGATTTGCACATGTCACACTTCCTGCTTCGAGCAAATCACAATCAAACATGACTGGAGTCAGCTGTTGTCCACAAAATGTGCATGCGCAAATCCCAAACTGGGCCCATTCCTGCCCCAGTGAAAAAGGTAGGTGCTTTATTTGGGGCTGGACTTCTGGATTTTGGCCTCTTCGTCATTTTTGCAACTGAAAATCCAGGTCAAAGACACACAACCCACACCGTAGGTTAATGAAAATTGGACACTTCTTTAATGGTCAGCATGGACATAATTAAAAAGGTCTCTGGGCCTAAAATGCGCTCCTTACTTTCATCCTGTAACATTTTGGCAGATAATGGCTGCCAATTTATACGTTTACTCTGGACTGCAAAGAAACCAAAATTAAATCTCAAAAAATTACAACGTAGTAAAACAAAAAGATGGAATGAACTATCATCTTACTCATTACAACTGAAGCTGTCAAGTAGGCCAGGTTTAGAATGGTTCTTATCCACTTCAAATGTGAAGTGGTTGAATACAGAAATTAATGTTGCTGGTCATTAGCACCCATCATTGGTTTTCTTCAGCAAAGTTGTCATTTCAGAAACCACCATCAAAATAATTTGATTTGAGTCCTTAAAATGTAGGATTTGAACAGGTAAATCGGCATTCTGCTTAATTTTTTTCAAACCTTTTTATTTCCGCCCGGTGTCTGGAGATCCACACCCCAAGGTTGAGATTCAGATTTATCGACTGATCTACTGATGATTCATTGATAGTGGTGGAAGTTAGAGGGACCAGTCCTCTACATTGCAGGGAGCATAAGAGCAGAAAAAGACAGAGATACAGAGCTGAGTTAACCATGATTGATAGTGAAAGTCGAGCTTAGTGAGGGGAAATTTCATTCATCTTCAAGCCCAGAGCTGGTCAGAATCAAAATATTGAAGCGAATTACACCCATTAATAGGGGTGTTGTAGCTTCCAGTATTTTTCTTACTTCTCGGAGGACTTGTTTCAATCAAGGTGACATTTAATTGCACATCTCACTCCAGATTTACTTGCTGTCTGTAAAATAAAGCAGATGTTAATCTAATAAAGCTTTGACCCACTAAATATCATAATTTTCTTTCATAAGCAAAAAAGTGTACATGAAGGCACAAGCAAAAGGCGCAACATCCAATTCAGGTTACACATAGTCAAAACCAATCGCACTATTGTATGATTTGATACTGGACAGTGTGGGTACACTCCAGAGTGTTAGATGGTCAGGCCACTTCACAACTGACCAATTATTGTTGCACCTGAAAATATATCTAAGACAGATTTGAAACTTCTCACAGACAGACTCCACTCTGCATTTGATTTGTGCTGTGCTTATCTGCAAGTGCTTGATGCTGACACTTGGTGTATGAGGTGAGAAAGCATTTCATACGAACATATGAATGAGCAGCAGGATTAGACCACTCGATCCTTCGAACTTACTCTGCTACTCGATGAGACCTTGATCGATCTGGTTGTGACCGCAACTCCACATACCTACCTTTGGCCAATAGCCTTCCACCCCCTTGCTTATCAACAGTTAATCTATCCCTGTCTTAAAAATATTCAAAGGGCAGAATTCTCCAGTCCCACTGTCAGGGTCTTCAGCTCCCGCCAAAGCCGATCACCGCCATGGGTTCCCTGACGGCCATCAATTTAGGCCGGACTGGAAGATGCTGCCTGGCATCTGGTGGCACTACTGCCACACGGAGATTCGTCGGGTGGGGGGGGGGGGGGAGATGGGGGGGGATGCTGGGCGGTGGGACAGCAAAGTGGAGTGATTCCTGCTGTATAGGCCATTGGGAAAACATGCCAAATCTGCCAGCCCGCTATTAATTTGCAACTGGATGTTTTGCACAATATTCCGCGGCGGCGCAGGCATGATAGTCTGTCATCGCACCTGGTCACCGCCCCCCAATTGATGAACGAAAATGAACCTCCTGAAAATGAAGATGGATCTCCAGGAACGTTCTGAGGCTGGTAGGTGGAGCCCCTCCAGGACAACAAATCTGGAAGGTCCACCTGTAGATGCTCTCCGTCGCCAATGTCCCAGGGTTGCGGGCGGCCTCCATCCCGAACCACAGAGATGGCTCCAGGCGTAGTTCAGGGGTACTCGACATCTTCAAACCACGTTGTTCTAAATGTGTTTCGCGCAGGTGTGTTTTCGACCAGAGAATCGGGCATATTTGGAAGATTCTGCTCGGGCCTTCACATTTCCCGGCATCTTCCGGTGGGATACCCCCCCCCCTCGCCCTCTGGGCGGGCACCAGCGGAAGATCCGGCGGGAAATTCTCGCCGGAGTGAGGCCGATTTCTGAGATCCCGCCATATTCTGCCCACAGACCTACCATCGATCCCATTGGCTGGAGCTCGGGAGAATTCCACCCTCTGATTCCATTGTGTTTTGAGGAAGAAAGTTACGTAGACTCACAAGCCTGTGAAAGAAAAGTCACTATATCAATTCGAAATGGACAACCTCTTATTTTTAAATAGTGACCCCCTAGCACTAGATTCTGCTACTTCCTTTCTAGATCGACTTTGTGAAGATCTTACAGGACCTTATATGTGGCGGGGTTTCCCTCCCCCTCCGCAGCATGTTTTGCAACAGCGAAGGGGGGCTCGCCGGTGGTGGGGTCTGCTGGTTGAGTAGTGATCAACGGGGCTTCCTGTTGAACGCACCTCTTGCCTCGGCAGGGTGCTCCATCAGCGGGACCATAAGATCCCGCCAGTGGGAATGGACAGAAAACCCCACCCGTGTTTCAATCAAGCCACCTCTGACTTTTCCAAACAACCTCACCTGTCTAACCCTTCCTCATAACAATAGCAGCCCAATCCAGGCATTAGTTTAATAAACCTTATCTGAACTGCATGGAACGCATTTACATCCTTCCTTAAATAAGGAGACCAGTACTGTACACAATACTCCAGATGTGGTCTCAACAATGCCCCCTATAACAGGAGCATTTTTCATTCCAGAGCGTGGACATCCTCTCTCCCTCAGCAGCAGATTCATCTTGCTCCGCCAAAGATAAACATTTGAAGCTTTTACAAGCGCCCCTAAATGATACCAGACACCAGACAAAACAATGGACGGCATGCTTGTCTTCTTCGGCAACAAAATGATCATTATCCCCTTGGCAGGAAGAGAAATGTTTGTGTGCTACTCCCCTGCCTTTTCACAGATCGATCCTTGCAACAACATGCCTGCCTTGTGAGGAACAGTGGTTGATTGTCTACAGAGAGAAGCCTTGTGTGTAGATCAATATCATTACCAATGTTCATTGCACTTAATGATGCAAATTTAAATCAGTGATTTATTGATGGGGCCCATGCAATTTTATTTCGAATGACAGTGCTCGGTAGATCAGGTGACACATACAACTAGCAAATTGAATGGACTACCGTCCACAAGCTGATCCTATGAAACATAGGGGTCTTAGGGGAGTGGGGGAGGGGGGCGGGGGCGAGCATCTTTGAGTTGATTCGACTGAAACTTTCCACAGGCGCTGTCAAAGGCAGTAAATAGGCCTTTTTTTTCCGGTTAATGACAGCACACTGCTACAGCTGGGATTGTTTAATATTTTACGAGTCTTACTTTGTTTGGCTCCGAATGATCTCGGGCAGTCAAGGATTTATGAAACATGTTTTTCTTTTTTTGCAGCCCATCTGTGATTTCCTATCTTTTGTGGCCTTGAGAATATGTTTAAATTTATTAAAGAGAAGCAAAGGCTCATTATTTCAAAGTAGCGCCATAGTGACACCGTGAATTGGTTATTAATGGGAAGGTACTGCCATAGGGCGGTTGGAATTTAATGATATCCTCCAAGAAAATATGAGAGTGTCACTTTCTGAAAAGTCATGCTAAATGTCAGCTTTTAAAGTCACGTTGCTAATTTTCTCCTGTGGCACGGTAATGTTTTCGATAGCATTTAAGAAACATGGACCATTGCATTTTGCCGATTATCCCCTCACCTTCTCGAGCGCTGTAAATGTGCTTGAGTAGCCTGCCATTTAATCTCTAAATGTACTGAATGGAAAAATAACAAGTCTCTCTCACACCCAGCTGAGAAGGTTCGTAAGCTCCCACTTCCCTCCCCTGCCCCATCCCCACTCAAGTGCTTTGCCTGTCCGCATGCAAATATACCAGTCAAATGTTTTCTGCTAGACGTAGTGGACACTCAATAGTGACTTGATTTTTTTTTTAAATAGTGTTATCTGTCTTCTGTGCTCAGTTTAAACCTAGCATTGCTACTGCCTCAGAGGAAAGGTCAATCTATTCAATGCTTATTTATTCTGCTGATTCTTTTAGTATTCGCCTTGTTGAGCGATAGCAGTGCTAGGGACTGAAACATTTTCATTTTGTTTGAGAGAGGAAGGACCAAGGGGTGGCATGGAGGCGCAGTGGTTAGCGTGGCCATTTCACCTACCCCTGCACATCTTTTTGGGTTGTGGGGGTGAGACCCACACAGAGACGGTGAGAATGTGTAACCGCCACACGGACTCGGCGCCCAGGACCCAGGTTCGATCCTGGCCCCAGGTCACTCTCTGTGTGGAGTTTGCACATTCTCCCCGTGACTGCATGGATCTCACCCCCACAACCCAAAAAGATGTGCAGGGTAGGTGGACTGGCCATGCTAAATTGCCCATTAATTGGGAAAAAAAAGAATTGGGTACTCGAAGTTTGTTAAAAAACAGCGAGGACAGACCAGGTAAGCTTGTTAAAGGACAGTGTGGGCTGAGGTTAAGGCTATTTCAGAGAAGTGTTCGATATCATGTTTCAGACAGAGTGAATCTTTTTGCACCGGCAGAAGGGTCGAAAACCAGAGGGACACCGATTTAAGGTGATTGGTGCAATATCAAGCATCGGAACCAGTGAAAGCTTTTTACCACGTGTGGGGTTGGAATCTGAAGTGCACTGCCTGAGATTGTGGTGGATTCAGATCCAATCATGGCATTTAGAAGGGAATTAGAGAAGGTAGAGAAAAAGTATTTCAGGGCTACGGGCTAAGGGCAGGGGAGGGGACTTTCAGAGTTGTGTTTGCAGAGGGCCAGCACAGGAAGGAGGGGCTGAGTGGCCTCCTTCCATGCTGTAACCATTTTATGATTCTACCACTTCATAATTTTTATTTGCCGACTGCAATTGGAGGAATCACTAAGAAAGGTATTATTGTCATTTTGCGCGGATTGATGTATCTTGTAAATTCCGATTGTGTAAGTTAGTGAAGCGGACTTAATTCTCTTCGCTGCCATTTGAAATGATCAGTTACACAAAATGCACACTGAAGAATGCATTAAGTCAAAAAGCCTCCACTTGAAAATGAAGCTATAAATTTTTAACTCACTTTGTGAAGCATCGGAAGAGGAAGCAGCAATAAAATTTAGACTTTGCTTTCTCTTCACAATTTGAGGATAGTATGAGAAAGGCGATGCCTTGGCACTGTCATGTTATGCAAGGCTGATTCTGCAAATACTCTGAAGTAACAAGTGGGCTGACGCAGGAGCCAGCAGAGGGACGATCCACATTGCCCGCTTTTCAGCAACATGCTTTATTCTTCATGGTCCTGTACCATGTGTGCTACAGCATCCACCAAGTGTTGGGCCAGTTCTTTTTCAATGCAGAAGGCCACAGATCTACACTCTGCACTCCATTCCCCTGACCATTGGACCGTACCATATTTCATTACACCGTGAACTGCAGAAAATGGTGACTATAGATTTCTGTTCAATTGGGGGATGGTTTGTGGCAACGTGACGGTCTCAGGAAGCAAAACATGGGGACTTTAAAAAAAGAACCACTTGACGGTTCTGCAGGACCAGCAAGTGACACCCTGGAGCAAAAAGGGTTGCGTGCGTATGCTGAGAATGACTCAATTAAAGGGTTAACAGCAGCTCAAAAAATACCATAGTTGATTGCGTCCACTAACAATCCAGAAATACGATAATTGAGAGCTACACAGTATATGAGAATCGTGACACATCGTGCTTTGACATTTGAATCCCAGAGCCATCCAGTTCAAAGATAGATACCACAATATTGAGACAGGGATATTTGCAGTCCCCCACAATGGTTTACTATGTGTTAGCAGTGACAGATTTTTCATTATCATTTGCCAAAGTTTACACATTGAGTCAGTCTTTCTTTGACTGGTCCTTTTAACAGTAAAACATCACAATGAGAGTGGAGACAATTAATCGGAAGGTTATTTATCAATGCCAAGAACTGTCAGGGTTCCCTCTTGTTGTCAATGAAAAGCAATTTTACATTATGCCATTTCATTCTGAATATATTGTATTTGCAGATCTGCATTGCTTTTTGCTGCCTATTATCTGGTGAAAGAGTTGCGGGTGAGATTTTGTTTGTGACACAGGTGACCTGTTAGGATTTGATAAGTATTTACTACAGAGCAACCAAAGGGTTGTCACATCTGTTGTTGGAAGAAGTGATGGGAAAAAAAATAACCTGGAAATGAGGCGTTTGATTTTTCTGGTTCCTACACTCGAGCATCTGTTGCTATAATTAAGTGGCGCTCAATGATTGCGAACTGATGGTCAAATAAACATACACACAACTCTCTGAATTACCAGCGTAGAATCTTCTGTTCTTAAAGCAATGAGGGGAACAAATAAGCTCACTTCAGCCGGAACAGAAGGACAACTTTTTTTTCTGATGGCAGCTGCTTGACTTTAATAATTAACTTTCCCAGAAGATTGAACTCTTTGTATAATTAATCACTAACTTCGATTGGTGGGAGAGAAGTTGGCACAGCCTAACAATGGGACAACTGTCAATTCAAGACAGCTCAGTTTCATTTTAACCACGATTTTAAACAGTAAACCATTGCAGGCCTGCTTAAACTGTCCACCGATTAAACAACTCGGCCTTGATTGAAAATGTGTAAAGATCAAGAGGTGGAAAGGAAATGGATGCTTAAAGCAGACATCAGCTATTTACCAGGCATTCCATTGGTGAAAATTGCAGTCCACTTTATAGATTTCTATCGAAGAAGTTATATACTGAATCTTCAAGTGAGATAAAATTACGCGTTCATTAACTGTGAAAGCTGTGTACACACGCACGCACAGGAAAATAATCCCACCACGTAAATGATTCCTGTTTAGTATTCAGCGTTGTCTACGGTGATAAGATGGATGAGAATGGAAAAATAATTACAATCAAAGCCCTCATTATTCTGCACAAATGGATGTACAACAAGTGAATCTGTTTTTTTTAAACAATTGTCAGGTAAATAGAGTACCTCTCCCTACATGCCCAAGACTGACAGGCTAATCAGTAATTTCACATTGAAGCTATGCCAGTCACAATAGCTGGGATGTGGCGGCTTTTTTGCGAAGACCCCAAGACTGCTGGCCTCACAAAATCTGTTAACCTGAAGTACGGCATCACTGGTAAAGGAGGAAATGCAATTCAGATACTCCTTCAGTTAATAAAACTAACCAAACATCATTGGAACAGTCTGTGATGCTTTAATGTGATGGAAATATCAAATATATATAATACAAACTAATTCAAATAATATCTTACATGTAACATTTACATATGTATATTTATGTACACCAAAAATATAGATAATGGAGTTTTGACATTTTAAAAAATACCCATGTATACAAATCAAACCACAAAGAAGGGAATCCTGACTTTGTTTTAATAATTTCAATGGCACACTCTTGCTTTCAGCTCTTAAAGGGGCGCAGTTCTCCACTTGTTAAATCCCATATTAGTAAATGAGTGATATTCTAGGGCTGGTAACTAAATGCTTACAGTCGATGTGCAGATGCTGGATTATCTCCAGTGTTTTCACTCAATCTGCTGTAGAAATACACGGAATAAATAGTATAAACTAATTAACATGGCACCAGCTGTTGCCACTGTTTGGCATGCATCTGCAGATCGCGAGCCGCAGCGTTTTCTTCAATGTAATTTGGTACACAGCACAAGTGGGATCCCAATGCTTTCGAATGTAACTTAAGAATCCGTTGACTTTGTGCAGACTGTTACCTTGTGGATGGTTATATGTGCGTGTGAGTGTGTAAGCAGTTATTACTGCAGATGGAACAGATGGCAGATGTACCACAGTGAAAATTGATAGATGGGATATGATGTCATTATTTAGTCTTACCGGAGGAAAGGATTTTTCTTGGGGGGGGGGGGGGGGGGGGGGGGGGCGTGCAGTGAGCGGGAGGTATCTGACCTCTGAATTTTGGCCCACACTCATCTTAATTTTTAATTCGGAACCTCTTTGACACGTTGTTCATGATTTAAAATGTACCGCTTGTATCCTTTTGTGTCACAGCTTAACCTCTGTGGAGCGAGGATTTTTTTTTATTGAAAGAATTGCTTATAAGGCAAATTGGCAGAGATTCTACCCCTGACACTCAATAAATATTATGCTGTATTTTGCTTCTTCGAATTCAATGATATTTGCAATTCAACCGATTGTCTTGATTCAATTACTGTAAAGCTAAAAATAATCATTTGTATGAAGCTTGTCGTATCTCTTAACCTGACACAGGACCGAGAAAAGATATGGGTGCATCGATTAGAATGTATTCATTAGAAATCTAAACTGAGAGGTAAAGTTTCCTTTGTGAAACTGGGCAATTCTTTACAGGATCTAACCGGTGTTTCCGTACAAGAGACAATATCAAAAATCAATTCATTTCTCTTCATTCTTGGGAGTTCTGATTGTTGAAAGAGTCATTAAAGGCACTGCCAGTTTCAGATTGGGTGGAGAGCTTGCCATAAAATTTATACTTTTTGAAAAAATAAACAAAAGGCAGTCATGTACAAAGGAAAGAGAAAAAAATGCAACAACCTTGAGCATTCAGAAAACAGCAGCAACATTTTCTCCGAGCCATCTGACGGTTAAGGATGGATGTTTACTGTTCCGGACTTGAAATCCAGCTTCAGAACTTGTGGCGTACTGTGTAGAGAGGATAAAATATTACTACAAGGTAATTGAGTGCTTGCTAAGCTGACCATGCCATATGGCCCTGGTATTGGAAGCAGGATGCTGGCCAACCTCAGCTTACCATATGGAGTGGGTGGATAAGAGGGGGGGGGGGTGGTGGTGCGGTGCATAGCTTGGACCAAGCTGAGCTTACCATATGGGCTGGGTGGAGTCACCTGTGAGGTGGCTGCCGCAAACACGTTGATGCATCCCAAACAGAATGTGCACAAACATGTATAAATAACAGGAGACCGTAAAAATTAATAAAGGGAAGATAGCTTGATGGTTCAGATTAAAGTAGGTGAGCTCTGCTTTTCATCGCTCCTTTCCAGAACTGATGACGCCCACATAAAAGATGAATAATCAAAGTGAGCTGGAGTCGATTAAAGGGTAACATCAATCATTTATAGTACTGACATTTTTGCATTGTATTTAACATATGGTATACAAGAAGACTTTACAATAGTATGTGAAACATAGACAAAATAACTTGTTTCATTAGTTATTTTACATAACAAGTATTAATAATATATTGTCAATTTTGTACCAAAATACAGTTTTGCTTTGAGCTGATATATACCTTATTTATGCCATTTATTATGGATGAGCACAGTGCTCATTCCTCCCTCTCTGCGCTCAGTTAATTTATGTATTTTTTTGAAGGGAAAGAGTTGAAGGGTGCACATTGTTCTCCTTCCAGCTTTAAAAGGAAACAATTCCTACTTGTACAATAGAAACTATAGGATATTTACAAAACTGCAAATCAACAATAAGAACCAACAACCAACGTGCTTCTGTAACAAACATTACTTTTCTGCTGAGTTCCATGGTTGTTTCGTAGAATCGTAGAATTTATGGTGCAGAAGGAGGCCATTCGGCCCATCGAGTCCACCCTGGCCCTGAAAGAGCACCCCACCCAAGCCCACGCCTCCACCCCAACCCCGCAACCTCACCTAACCTTTGGACACTGCCGGGCAATTTAGCGTGACCAATCTACCTAACCCGCACATCTTTGGACTGTGGTAGGAAACCGGAGCACCCGAAGGAAACCCACGCAGACACGGAGGGAATGTGCAGACCACGTACAGGCAGTGACCCAAGCTGGGAATCGAACCCGGGAACCTGGCCGTTTACGTGCCGCCCACCGTTTGCGAGGCTTCCAAGAAAATACTTTGAAAGGATACATGATCCTGATTGACCGCCACCATTCTTATGGGGTTACGCCCAGAGCAGACATAGTAAGCATATTAGGAGCATGGCTAAAATTAGAACCAGGTCATACGTACATTAGTTGTTGGCCTGCCAGCAAACCTCCAGGAATAGTTCCAAAGAAGAGCCATGTTGGACAAGAAACGTGAGCTCCATATCTCCCTCCACTGATGCTGCCAGACCTGCTGAGCTTTTCCAGCACTTTCTGTTTATATTTCAGATATCCGGCATCCGCAGAATTTTGCTCTTATTATACTGGAAAAGCCCAGTCGGTGTGAAGCTGAGTTATAAGGTTGGCTGGTGGGCCAGGGCTGGGATTGGTCTCCCTACAATTAGGCACCCCTATATTCTCAATGCTCAAGCAATTCAGTGTGCACTCTGTACTGTTATATCTGTTGAGACGAGGCATACCGGCAGATCGAGTAAGCAGTGGATAAGAGGGCCACATAGAGGTTCAGAGTGGAATCAGGGCGTGTGCTGCCTTGAATATTTGCCGTCAATTTTTTAAACAATGTTTAAAGTTACCGCATTCGTAAAGAAAGTGAAAGTAATCCTTATTTCTGAGGAGCCTTGACAACCCTACTTTAAAAGCTCCCCTGTTGATTACTGTAACCTCCCCGCCCCCCTCCCCTCCCACTGGACTCATCTCAAGTTGAGCTTTGGACCAAACATAGGGAAGGACGTGGAACACAGGAATCACAAGTTACAATAGATGAGTCCAGATTGGTCCCTTTTATGTTCCTTTGGATCACCAGTATTGCAGCATTTTTAAAATCATCCTTGAGATGTAAGCATTGCTGACAAGGCCCACATTTGTTGCCCTTGGGGAGGTGGTGATGAGCTTTCTTGAGCCATTGTTGGCCAGATTACGTAGGTTACACCCCACAGTGCATTTCCCAGTACTGATACAACTGGGCTTGCTGGGCCATTTCAGAGGGTAGCTAAGAGTCAACCACATTTCGTGAAAAGTTGGGTAGAAGCAGGAAATCTGCTTTCATGGATTTAGCTACTTTTACTTTCAAGTAAAAGTTAATATTGTTTCCAAAGCTCTGGCCAAGAACAAACAATGCTATAATGCAGTGATGTTTTCATGGCAGCTAAGATTGACAGATGAACTAATTGACCTCCACCTTACGCATTCTTTTATCAATAGAACGATCAAGCCAATCTCTCCTCCCGCCTCTTAAGAGCATCCTTCAACTAAAGGTTTTGGGAATTTTCTATAAGTAAAGGTCATTCGATTCCATTCTTGCATTCCAGTATTGGCAGTCACATATAAGTTGTCTTCTGTTGCTTTCATATTGATTGGTGTAAAATTCTTTCATCTCAGGGGGGTCCCATTTAGCTATTTAGTTTCTACTGCTTCTGTTGTGTTTAATTAGTGACTATTGGATTCTGGGGTAGTACAAACCTCTTTGAAAGCTGAAAATTGCTGTCAGCGATGTTGCCATAGAAACGTTTAAAACATTTGAGCCAAAATCCTCTTTCTGCTATTTTAATGGCGGATTTAAGCCATCTATATTAAATGAGCTGCCGGCCACATTATGATAGCACAGAGAAGTTTGACATGAGCATATCAGTGTTCATACAATAACATCAGCAACAGCAATCCCAGCTTTGGGAATCCACTTTCCTGCAGTCGACAAAAAGAAAATTCAATCCCGTGCATGTGATTCTTTTACACTGGAGCTAGAGCTGTGGAATCTACCCACAAATTTAAGCGAGCTGAATTCTACGGTATCCAATATTACAGAATTGTGCGACGAAGACAGGGCTTATTTTTCCATAACGGTGTCAAGGATAATTAGTCAACACAGCCTGAGCCGCAGGTAAATGAAATGGAGTAATGAGGAATTATCCAATATTGCAGTGGACCCTAAACCAAAGAAACCAACATTTTGCATATAACCAGAGTTAAAGGCCTGATTTTAACTTGCACAAAAACCATTTATCTCCACCGTTGAACGCAGTACCAGTGTACCCCACACAATGGCCAACAAAATAGATTTATGTCAAAAACAAATGACCAGATTGGCTTCGGAAATTGTTGGAAAGTTAACAAAATGGACAACCGTTTCGTATTTTTGTTGTGCACAGATGAGATCCTGATCTCCACTCCAACCACAAGGGAGTGTTTTGAGAAGCTTTCCCTGGCTGGCCAGCATCTACCTCCAGGTTTCCCAACTCCTCTACTCTTCCCGGATGGACTTTCCTCCATAGAAACTCTTCTGACGAATATCCAGGTAAGAATATCCACGAATATGCACGGCTGCAGATACATTCTGTGTAGCTGTTGCCAGCAACCAACTTGATGTACGCGCACTCAACTGGAAAGGAAAATAGGCACGGGTGCCGAGTGGGAATAGCTATGCCAGAAATGCTTTAAAACAAGTATTTCGCAAAGCAAGACCAGTTGGTCAGATTATCTTCAAGGGATGGTTGGGTAATCCATGAATGTGTAGATATGTTTTCATGCTTTCAAGTTTAGGAGTTCTGTTTACCAGTTTCGTACAAGAGGAGGCTATTCGGCCCATCATAGCTAGTTGGCTCTTGGAGCTATCCCTTTAGTCCTACTCCTTACCTTTCCCTAAATCTGTCCAATTCCCTTTTCAAGGATTTTTTAATTTTTATTTTAAATTTAGAATATCCAATTCATTTCTTCCAATTAAGGGGCAATTTAGCGTGGCCAATCCACCTCGCCTGCAAATCTTTGGGTCGTGGGGGGCGAAACCCACGCAAACACGGGAGAACGTGCAAACTCCACACGGACAGTGACCCAGAGCCAGGATCGAACCTGGGACCTTGGCGCCGTGAGGCAGCAGGGCTAACCCACTGCGCCACCGTGCTGCCACCCCTTTTGAAGGATTAATTGATTCCCATCGAAAGATACTGTTGAATCTGCTTCCACCACCCTTTCAGGCAATGCACTCCAGATCACAGTAACTCACATTAAAAAAAATAATGCTCCCCCTCTCTCCTCTTGTTCTTTGTCAGCTATTTTGAATCTATGTTCCTCGGTTGATGACCTTTCAGCCATTGGGAACAGTTTCTCCCCACCGACCCCATCAAAATCTGCCATAATTTTAATACCGCCATTAAAATCTCCCATTAACCTTCTCTGCAGGCCATTATTGCTTTGTTACTTACAACATCTGTACCGCAAACTTTGTTCGCCGGAATGTTTTTTTTTCTCTGCCGTAGAAAGCAATTTCTAACTTTGCCGCAACGGCAGCTGGTCAGTGTTTGTGTAAAATCGGTTCAGAGTTGCGTTACCTGATGGGAAAAGGTGTTGTTATTATTATTTGACATAGACAGAATTAATTTAATGTGATGCAAGTGCCACCTACTGGAAGTGATGAGTGACACTGATTGGAACTGTATAAGTTACCAGTTTACTTGAAATATGGTTACTCTAAATGAAATTTCAAAAATGCTGACCAAAAATATCAGCCCATATATTGCAGCCTCTGAAAAATGCATTTGGTGCTTTGCTAGAATTGTGCTTCACCAAGCTCGGTGACTCAGAGTACAAATGTGTTATGGGGTAATGGATATGTGCTATTCCTAGATCTGATTCATAAATATAACTCAATGATGCAGTTTTCTACCTGTCTTCTCTGTAAGCTGAATATTTTGAAAGAATCGCAATATTACTTTAATATGCGGAATGTGGAGGATGACAAGCCTCCCATTAATTCCCCATTGCTCGTAGTGCTGAGGATTAATGCAGGGCCTTCTTCTCGAAGCCCTGTTGTCCAGTGGTGTCTCCCACCATAGTGTTGGGTAACAAACTCCAGGATATTTGCCCAGTGCTGATGAAAGAATAGATGCATATGTGTCCAAGTCAGGATAGTTTGGAACTTGCGGGACAACTTAAGAATTGACGGATGGTGCTCCACTCAGCAAAATATGGTCTGGTGCGTAAATGCCATGTCAAAAATGGCACTGAGTATTATCAGTCAAGTTGATGCCCAATTCAGTTTGTGGCCTGTCGTGGGCTGAGCTTATCCCTTTGCCGTCTATGGTGGCGGAGAATGGGTTTTGGGGGAGATACAATTAACTTAATTGTCTTCTGAAGAATAAAAGCGAGAAATGAAGTAACTATCATTGATCACCAGTCCACGGCAGCATGGTAGCACAAGTGGATAGCACTGTGGCTTCACAGCGCCAGGGTCCCAGGTTCAATTCCCCACTGGGTCACTATCTGCGGAGTCTGCACTTTCTCCCCGTGTCTGCGTGGGTTTCTTCCGGGTGCTCCGGTTTCCTCCCACAGTCCAAAGACGTGCAGGTTAGATGGATTGGCCCTTAGTGACCAAAAAGGTTAGGAGAGATTATTGGGTTACGGGGATAGGGTGGAAGTGAGAGCTTAAGTGGGTCGGTGTTGACTCGATGGGCCGAATGGCCTCCTTCTGCACTGTATGTTCTATGTTCTATGATCACAATCTGGGAGACAAGGAATGTGCTTCGAAATGTTGTGAGCAGAAGACTGGGTTTAACAGAGAGGTTAATATCATATGATGTTCAATAAAGCCCATTCTTCAGCTTCACACATGAAGATTGGCTAAGAAGTGAGCTACTGGAAATTGCGGAACTGCATCAGCACCAAGCGGACAGGCAGATTAAAAAAGGGGAGGATGTTGGGGACATTTACTTTGATATGATGCAATAAACTGGATACTTTTGCCTGTTAGAACCAGGTGTTGTGAATACACTACCAATCAGGAAATGAATTAAAATACCGATAAATAGCAAGCAGATTAACCGAACATTCAATGTTGCAAAACTGGGAATAACTTTATTATTAAAAAGTGTACCCTTTCATGAATTAATTTGTATTATTTTAAAAACAAGACAGGCAAACTGGCACTGAATTTAATTCAATTTTCCAAGAGTTAGGGGAAGCAGAGTAAAGCCGCCAGGACAAATTCCTCTTGACGCTCCGAAAAGCTGTCAGTGCAGGAAGATGTTCATTCAAACTTCTTGCAATGGTCTCAAACCTAGGTCTCCGGCACAGGCATGTTGAATGATTTGCTAACGCCGTTCTGTTGTTCTCTGATTTGCTTGGTGTGAACAGGGGCTGCTGAAGGTTGCCATAGACAATGCCAGGGCCCAGGAGAAGCAGGTGCAACATGAAAAGACAGAGTTAAAGATGGAACTGTTCAGGGAGCGCGAGATGAGGGAGAGCTTGGAGAAGCAGTTAGCCGTGGAGCAGAAAAACAGAGGTGAGTGAAAAAGAAAAGAGAGTGAGAAGCCACACAAGGTGAAACAACATGGCCTCCCTACACAAAACTTGACGCCATCCTGTGTCCCTCTTCCCAGCAATAATTCAGAAACGATTAAAGAAAGAAAAGAAGGCAAAGAGGAAATTACAGGAAGCACTTGAATTCGAAACCAAGCGACGAGAACAAGCAGAGCAGGCGTTAAAACAAGCTGCCTCTGCAGACAATCTTCGGGTCCTGAACGGTAAGAGCATGTAAATGACCTGAGATTGAATCTCATGAAACGATGTGAGGCTCTTGTCACTTATCAATGCACAATAAACTTTGACAGAAGCTCTAGTCACTTTGTATTCAGATTGCGGAGCAGGCTGATTAAAGCTTTGATAGCAGGAGAAACAAAACGGTATGAATCATTGAGATTTAAAAAAAATAAAATAAAGTAATGACAATAATTGCTTGGTCCCATGTGCCAAGGTGAAATAAATGACGAGAACATATTTTGAACCAAGTATCCAATTTGAAAAGTCAACTCAGAATTGTGATCATTCCCATTGTTAGATTCGGTGACCCAGGAGATGGAAGCTGACCGCAGCACTGGACGAACAGATGCTGAAAGAACAATACAAGGTACTTGACAGCAGCGGGTATAAATCTGGCTCATGTGCTATACATTTTGCGGAGCTTCAGCTTGTTATTCAAGCATGCAGGTTTCCAGCTGGGCCACATTAAAATTAGCTTTGGCAAGGTCGATCTCAGTCTGAATGTTTACACATAGTCTGTGCATTGATCCAGACCTAAAAAAAACCTTTTCTTTAAAAGTCACTGGACTCTGTTGATTTTTTCCCGAATTAATGATGCACTAATGTTAATTATGATCCACATAAAGCCTTACCTGTTTCGTGAAATTAGATCACAGAATCCATGCAATAAGGCAAACTCAGTAAAGTGCCTGTATAATTGTTAATTTGGTAACTTTGGCCTCAAGGAATTTGGGGTGGGAATTCTCCGGTCCCCCAGCCGTGTGTTTCTCGGCGGTGGGATTCTCTCTTCCTGCCGCTTGTCAATGGGGTGTCCCACTGAAGCCACCCCACGCCGCTGGGAAACCCATGGGCAGGGGTGCGCAGCCTATGGGGAAAAAGAATCCCAACGGCTGGAGAATTCCAAGGGCTTTATCTTCCCTTGTCTGCATGATCGCCTCTGATTATCTCACGGTTTGATGCTTGGCCCTCGCCTCATTATTTACGAGCCATTCCTTGCTCGAGGAACATAGAGCAGTTGTCACATGTAAACAGAAGACGTTCTGGAAAAGTGGGTACACTGTAATGTGGATTTGCTTCTCTTCTCAAACCGAATGGTGCACAAGGCAAACGTTCATCTGTTTACACCGCTGGACTTCTTTTTCCAAGAGCAGCCGCTAGTCTGTGGCCAGAGGCTTATAGTTTGCGGGGCTCCACTGTGCATCAGGTGTTTTTTAATGTAAATTTAGTGTACTCAATTATTGTTTTCCAATTAAGGGGCAATTTAGCATGGCTAATCCACCTACCCTACACATCTTTTGGGCTGTGGGGGTGAGACCCACGCAGACACAGGGAGAATGTGCAAACTCCACACAGACAGTGACCCGGGGCCGGGATCGAACCCGGGTCCTCGGCGCTGTGGGGCAGCAGTGCTAACCTGTGCATCAGGTATGACTGACCGGCAATCTCCGCTGATCTTACTGCCTTCCATTGGTGAATGTTGGAAGGATTTTGTAGGTTGATACCAAACTCGCTTGGCTGTGTTATGAATGGACCTTTCTTGGCCTCAAGTCCTGGGGTAGGTCTCAAACCCAGACCTTCTGGCTCAGAGGCAGGGATAGGACCCAATGGAGTGCCACTTCCGTCAGATTCTCCTACTTCTCAGTGCCTGTTGAGTGACAGAAAAGTGATGAGCAGACCCCATTACTACACAAGTCTTTGGAAATGGAGAGGACCCTTGCCTCAGGCCAGCTGAGACCCAGGTGGCATCAGCTACTGTTTGCATCTCATCTGCTGTTGCCAAGACATCAAGCCCCACAGGCGTACATTGCTTGTGTTAATCTCACACGACTGTCCTTAACTTGTCTGGTGCATGGCACAAGAAGCAGTCAGATTTCCATCTTGATGCCACCTTTCTGCTCAGTTCCCTTGGCTCAGCAGCTCTTTAATCGGAAGGTGGCAGATACAAACACAACCCCAGGGGCCTGAGCACATATCACAGAGTGGCACTACTCAAGGAGAGGTGCTGTTTTTTCTTCAGTTGAGTTTGAGGCCCTGTACACTTTCTCAGGCCGGTTTAAAAGGTGCTACAGCAGTACCCAAAGAAGAAGAATGAAGAACACTCCCTGGTAATAATAATAGCTTATTGTCACAAGTAGGCTTCAATGAAGTTACTGTGAAAAGCCCCTAGTCGCCACATTCTGCAGCCTGTTTGGGGAGGCCGTTACGGGAATTGAACCCGTGCTGCTGCCTTGTTCTGCGTTACAAGCCAGCTATTTAGCCCAGTGTGCTACGCCAGTACCCTGCCCAATATCTATCTATCTATCAACATACATTGCTAAAATAGTGAGATATCAATGCTGTTTGTGAGACCTTGCTGTCCATAGATTGCATGTAGAGTAGCTAAGCTACAAAAGTATTTTATTGGCTTAGGAACACCCTGAGAATGTTAAATGTACATTTCTCTCAGCTTAAACTATCCTTAAACTTCCCTGGTCCAGCTTTTCTCTTATTCTTTCATGCGATGTGGTATCACTGCCCATTCCTAATACCCATGAGATGGTGGCAGTGAGCTGCCATCTTGAACCACTGCTCTGGTGACCCATTATCCTGTCAACGTGGGCCCATCATTTGCCAATGATGCAAAATGGAATTTTCAAGGCTGAATCAGTACATTTTTGTTAGGTACAGGTATCGAGGGAAATGAAACAAAGGAAAGGAAGAAGGACGCCCCGTTTTATACTGATTTCCTCCCCCCCCCACCTGCGACATGTCTTCCGCCGGAAGCGGTGGGATCTTCCAGTCCCATCCATGTCGGCAAGGCTTTGCATCCCTCACCCACCACGCTGCCGCAGAGCCAACTGCGAGGGATCACCTTCGCAATGTCATTAATGATCGGATCGTCTGTTTTTGTGATGTTGTTTGAGGGATAAATATTGACCAGGATACTGAGGATGACTCCCCTGCTTTTCTTTGAAAGAGTGCCATGGGATCCACCAGAGAAAAGCAGGTGTGCCGCATAGGGCCTGAGGGGGGAACAGAGTTGGTGAACGGGGGGGTGGGGATGGGGTGGGCGGGAGGGGGGGTAACCGTAGGATTCAGCACCTGTTCAAGCTCCACCCAGTTCCTGATGCGGGCCGAGCTGGGAAAAGGCCAAACCATTTTTCGCTGGAGTACAGAGTACTCTGGAGCAAAGGTGCCACAGTGGTTAGCACTGCTGACTCACGCCAGAGACCCGGGTTCAATTCCGGCCGCGGGTGACTGTCTGTGCGGAGTTTGCACTTTCTTCCCGTGTCTGCGTGGGTTTCCTCCCACCGTCCAAAGACATGCAGGTTGGGTGGATTGGCCGTGCTTAATTGCCCCTAAGTGATCAAAAGGTGAGGTGGGGGAGTGGGCATAGGTGGGCTGCTCTTTCGGAGGGTTGGTACAGACTCAATGGGCCAAATGGCCTCCTTCTACACTGTAGGGATTCCATGATTTCAAGAGAGAGCAGACAGGGCCTCGGTCAATGCTTCATCCAAAGGTTGGCCCCACTGACCATCCAGTATTGGAATGTCCACCTATAGTTTTGTGTTCAAGTCCTGGAGTGGGGCTTGAAATTGGAACTTTGTAACCTGGAGTTATGAGTACCAGCGACTGAGCCACAGCTGATTAAGAGAAGGCGAATGAAGCTGAGGTGCACTTCCTGATATCTGATTAACAAAAAAGACATGAGAGGCTTGGTGGCCTACTCCAGAGAAAGGAGTTCCTCAGTCTTCATTATTGATACTCCTCGTGGTGAAGAGCTCACCCACCTCGTTAATGCCCTACACTGAGGGCGGGATTCTCCGACCCCCCGCTGAGTTGGAGAATCGCCGGGGGGCGGCGTGAATCCCGTCCCGCCGCCGGCTGGCAAATTCTGCAGTGCCGAGGTTTTGGCGGGGGCAGGAATCGCGCCGCGCCGGTCGGCGGACGCTGGCACCAACACCCCCCCGGCGATTCTCTGCCCCGTGATGGGCTGAGCGGCCACCCGTTTTCGGCCAGTCCCGCAGGCGTAAATCAAACCAGGTCCGTACTGGCGGCATTCTCCCCTACCCGGCGGGGCGGGTGGTACTGGCACCGAGGTGCGGCATGAACCACTCCAGCATCGGGCCGCCCGGAAGGTGTGGAATCCTCCACACTTTCAGGGGCTAGGCCGACGCCGGCGGGGTTGGCGCCGTGCCAGCTTACGCGGAAGGGCCTCCACCGGCCGGCATGAGTTGCCGCATGCGCGGGAGCGCCAGTCTGTGCTGCCGTCATCCCAGCGCATGCGCCGGGAGGTTCTTCTCTGCGCCGGCCATGGCGGAGGTTGACAGCAGCCGGTGCGGAGGGAAAAAGTGTACCCAAAGCATTTGCCCACCCGCGATCGGTGGGCCCCGATCACGGGCCAGGCCACCGTTGGGACACCCCCCCGGGGCCAGATCCCCCCCGTGCCGCCCCCCCCTCCCCCCGAGGACTCTGCAGGCCACCCGTGGAGCCAGGTCCCGCCGGTACGGACCTGGTTTGAATTACGCCGGCGGAACCGGCCGACAACGGGCGGCCGCTCGGCCCATCGCGGGCCGGAGAATCGCCAGGGGGGCCGCTGCCAACAGCCCCCAACCGGCGCGGCGCGATTCGGGGTGAATCCCGCCAGAACCCCGGCGCCGGAGAATTTGGCAGCCGGTGACGGGGCGGCAGGCGGGATTCACACCGCCCCACGGCGATTCCCCGACCCAGCGGGGGGTCGGAGGATCCCGCCCGTGCATATCTCTGATTTTTTAGATTCCGGTGGCTGTGATCGTGCTGTAAGCACTGGATTAGGCAGAGTGCCATTCTCGGGCCTGCACTGTTTCTCCAGCAGGCAGCCTTCTGGCGAGATTTCGTGAGTCAGAAGGAATGGTTTGAAAAGATTAGCCGGCACCACCTTAATTCTGCAGCAATACAAAATATTTACCTCCAAGTGCCGCGACAAAAGCTCCATTGCCCTGCTTTGCATGACAAAAAACATTCACCTGATTGTCAGAATTAAACATTTTAACCACTTCAGCTTGAAGACAATTCACCGCCTGACGCTCCCCGCTTACTCCAACTCACCTCACAACCCCCGTCCCTGCAAACAACCCCTCTCTTGACCATCGTCACTTGATTTCATTCCCAGGATAACATTATCACAAATGTATTCCTTTAATGTCATCCAAGCTCCACTTAATCTGACACCTTTGATCCATTTGTTACCCATCATTCACTTTCATGGGGGAGAGAATCTCCGTATTATAATGTCACCTTTCAAGGGAAGGTGAGATCAGTATGGTAATGAGCTGGAACTGATGCCAAGAGCCAAGAAAGGGAAGTGCAGGTGCAAAGTGTTTTATACACCACCCCCGGGGTATATATAAATCAAAGCTGAGGTGGAAATGCTTTGTTGCAGGCTGACAATGATGTCACTTTTTATGACCATTGCATCCACAGTGGCTGGCTTCGAGGCGGCCAGCAGTTGGGCTAGTTTTTTCTTTTACTTCTGATTAGCAAAGATGTTTGAAGAGCCAGTGCAATTTGATATACACCATTTACCTCAACTAATTCAGGCACAATCAAAGAAAGGTGCGACCATTTTAAATTGTGTCGAAGGATGGATTTACAATTGGACCAAATCTCCCCCCCACCCTACCCTCAGGCAGCACATTTTAGCTTCCAATTATCTATCTATCTATCTATCTATCTATCTATCTATCGTACTGCGTTGCAATGTTATTTTCTTTCTTTCTTTCTTTCTTCTCAAACCTATTTTCCACGTGTCATTTTCTATGGGTGGCATGGTAGCACAGTGGTTAGCATTGTTGCTTCACAGCACCAAGGTCCCAGGTTCGATTCCCGGCTTGGTCGGAGTCTGCACGTTCTCCCCTTGTCTGCGTGGGTTTCCTCCGGGTGCTCCGCTTTCCTCCCACAAGTCCCGAAAGAAGTGCTGTTGGGTAATTTGGACATTCTGAATTCTCCCTCTGTATCCCCGGCCAGGTGCCGGAATGTGGCGACTAAGGGATTTTCACAGTAACTTCATTGCAGTGTTAATGTAAGCCTACTTGTGACAATAAAGATTATTATTATTATCAGGTCATCATCACATTGCTGTTTGTGGGAGCTTGCTGTGCACAAATTTTCTCCCACATTTCCTACATTAAACAGTGGCTACACTTCTGAGGTATTTCACTCTCTGTGAAGCGCTTTGGGGTATATTTAGGGCACGGCAGCCGCTATATAAATGCAAATCTTTCTTCTCTTTGGCCTGTATTCTATCTCACACCAAATCCCATTTACCATCATCACTGTGCTTGCTAACTTACAAGAGCTGCTGGTCTGGCAACACCTTCATTTTCTCAGCATTCTCATCCTTCTTTTCAAATCCCTTTGTGGCCTTATCTTTCAAAAACAGTCACGTCCTCCAAAACCTCCTCCCCCTCACAGTAACCTCCACGTCCCTACCTTTCACAGTAAACTCCGCCACTCCTATATTCAATCGGATTGCATAACCATTGCCTGCCCACTCATCCCACCCACCCATTTCTGCCCCGCCTCAATTTTACCAGTGGGATTTACCAGCAGCAAGAAACTCCACACTAAGTTGGCAGCCTGGCCAGTTTCTCTTCGCGGGTTGGTGGCAGTAGGGGTAGGGTGGTCTTTCCTTACCTGCCCTCCGTAAGCCAAGTGGAAGGACTCCGTGAGGTGTGACTCATGCATCCCTTCATCCAGGTTACCCTCCCTGCATGATCTTTCAACCCACCACATTATCCCCCCCCCCCCCCCCCCCCCCCCCCACCCCAACCATGAAGCATGCCAGCTTGGCACCCAGTGATACGATCGAGTTCAGTTCACCTCCTCATGGCAGGAATGCAGTACCAACTGTGGCCAATGCATCCGGTGGCACTGCTAGTACTGGAGAGCTGCTGGCATCTGGGCCAGGATTCTCCGAGCCGTAATCGCGCTCGGCGCCGTGGCGGAGAATGGGGTCTCAGACCCGCGACCGGCGCCTCCTTACCCACCCACCCGATGTTGAGCCCCTCAATCAGGCAGTGAGTGCTTTCGATCCAGCGACCACCCCCTACCCCTCGGAGGAAGCAAACCTACTCTATAATTTTGCTGGCCTTGCACCCACATGGTGACAGGCCTGCCACTGGGTTAATTTCAGCAACGATAGGATGAGTCTCTTAAGTGGTCATTAATTGACCGCTTAAAAGCCTCAGTCAGTGGTGGGGCAGGAAGATCGGTCATGGGCCTTCCCACTCAGAGCTTTAATTTTGGTGGAGGTGGGAGGGCATTGAGATTCCGCTATGCCACCATTCCGCCTAATTACATGATCTTCCCGCCTCTAAGTCTGCCCGCAGCGAGAGGACAACATTCTGCCCCTTGTTTCAGACAGGCAATCTGCCCTTGTGTGTCCTTAAGCGTCTAGAACGGGATTGAACCCCACAGCCGTCTGACTCAGGAGGCAAGAGTGCACTTGCGCCAAGGCTGACACAAGTGTCCACTGCCTTTTAATGGTGTTTGAGGCATTGTGTCCATACACTGCTGGCAAGTCCGTTGCTTCTAATGAAAGATAAATCCACCTTCTGACTTAGAGCCAGTCCAGCAATTGACTGCATAATCCAGACTGGCGCTCCCGAAGCAGCACTGAAGGAGTACCGTCAAATGAGCCATCTAGCTTCTCAGGTAGACGTCAAGGTTTTCCTGACAATTCAAAGCAAAGCAGAGCTGGAGGTTCCACTTGGTATCTTTCTTGACAAATGTTTATCCCTCAATCAAATTCACTGAAACAGAACACCAAGTCATGATCGCGTTTGTGTTTGCGGGAGCTTGCCGCCCCACGTTTCCTCCATGACAAAAGTGACTGCACACCAAAGATTATGTCGCCGGTTTGCAAAGTGCTTTGAGGCGCCCTGAGGCTGTGAAAGCTGCTATGTAAATGAAAGTGCTCTCTTTCAAAAAATAAAAATTCTCGCCAGGCTAATGCAATAAACAGTCTTTGGAATCGGGAAAACCATTTTGATCTCTGGGCTGACAAGATTTCACTCAGTGCTGGGGATTCGGAGCAAATAATCTCACACCGCTCCCACATGAGAATTTTGGTTGAAGTCCAAGTGTAAATTGATAGCAAACACAAATTTACAGCTGTGGTTTTAATATGGTTTCCAAAGCAAGTGTGACACTTGACAACACACACTTCAAAAAAAAAGTAGCAATCTGAAGATGTAAGTTTTTTTTGAGATAGCTTACTACTGATGGGCTTGCTCAGAAACTTACAGGAACCTGTGGAATAAAATGGAATCACGCAAACCCCTCTTATGGGAGTCGACGGGGCAAACAGTAACTCCTCTTAGATTTTTATTCCTCTCTTTTGTTTTGCTTGACAGTAGTAACATCAAATTCATATCAGGCAAC
Organism: Scyliorhinus torazame; assembly: GCF_047496885.1. Lineage (NCBI taxonomy): Eukaryota > Metazoa > Chordata > Chondrichthyes > Carcharhiniformes > Scyliorhinidae > Scyliorhinus > Scyliorhinus torazame. The sequence continues at coordinate 19,168,710 of NC_092721.1, read as the reverse complement.
AGGGTTTTTGATATTGCAGTTAATTAAAGCTACATTGTGCACAGTTAATATATGGCCTAAGGCTTCGAAGCTGCTGCTTCCTTGTGCCCGGTACTCCAAAAGGCCTCCTGCATAAAATAAGCCACGTAAATATGCCTGGATTGAAACTGAGCCCAATAAACCTCCCTTTGTTTTCTTTTAATGAAGTGTTCAAGCCCTCCTTCACAGATTACCACACAGCACACGGGAACCAAACATCATACACTCATTGCCCTTTCCCCCTTTTCTTCCTTGTCGCTGCCATTTTGTTGCTTGACAGTTCGTCAGACTGTGTCATCGATTGACGGCAGGTCTGGACGAACAGAAACAAAAGGTGCAATTTATCGTAGGCGTTAGCAGAAAGGATAAAAAGAAAACGGCAACATTCAACGGTTTAAAGGTTGCCGTCAGATAAGGATTTACATCTGTGCTTTGCATGTTAGTTGCTGAGCATTGTCCCATTGTAAGGGGCCTGGGCTGCAGGCAGTTTCACAAACTCTATACAGCAGTGACCTAGAACCTTTGGAAATGTATTAAAAATATGACACCGCCAACAAGAACTCTTAATTTAGACGTGTACCACTTCATCACGGTCACTGTGACAGGGGACAGAACGTAGACCCAGTGCAATAATGTTTTTGCACTGTTAAAACTGCATTAATGAGAACATCATTTTGGGGAACTAATTATTTCTATTTGTCTTGTGTCATGCTTTATAATTCCACTATATTAGCACAGGCAAAGCAAATTAATTGCTTTTGCAGAAGTTGAATCATTTCCAAGAATGAGTGCAAATTCACTTCCAGGCTCTTAATTACTGGCAGTACATTGTGTCAGAAAATTCTGTTGATCTTCCCCACAGCACCTGGAATAGATCTATATTTTATAAATGTATGTGCATTCGGATTATTTTAACAGAACAAATTCCTTTTTTTTTGAACATCTGTGTGAGGAATACTCTCCTCGCGTTGAACACATATACAATCAAAGAACTCATCACTTAAGGGTTAAACTGTAGAGGGGAAAAAAAGAACAAATCTCATCGAAGCAAAAAGGCAGTAATTAATGCCTCCCTTAATTGTCTTCATAAAATATTTGCATGTGTCTAATTTGCATAATGTGCATGTATTAATTAATCTTTCAAAGGTATTTTATGCTGAAAGAGGCCAAAACCATTTTTTTTTTTGTTTTATTCAACACCTAATTGAATATTTATTCTTTCTTTAAAGAATATTTACAGCATTCAAAGGCCTTGGATCTGTTCTTTTCTTCTCGCCAATAGCACTGAGAACAGCAAAATCCTAAATTATTTTATTAAACTGGATATTGCACATGTGTGTGTCCTCCCCCCCCCCCCCCCCCCCCCCGCCCCCCCCCCCCCCATACATTTGCGAAGGACGTCTAATAGACCACAAAGCATTGTATTTCCCTCTCTCCCTCTGCCTATTCCAAATTGTTTCTAAATTTACTCAAGCCCCAGTAAATTCCTCCCCTGTTGCATAACACACAGCTTGAACTTTATTATGAAACATTGGTGGGAAAGGTAAGGGAGACCAACTGCAGCTCGGAGCTGGGTTTGACTAATTAAATGGCGTTACAATTCATATTACAAATAATTAATTTTTTTTTAAAACGTAGAACGCGGCAAGTATCCTCTTTAATTGGCCTCCGAAGACTATTTTAAGCTATTGAAAGTGTATTAAGCTCTTCCATGAAGGAGGTCTATACAATGATTCAAGCAGTGACTTTTCTTCACCCTTTTGACAATACCAACCTTGTGGAAGATGTGACATTTACAAATGAGTGGATTCTGCTTTTCTGGGATGCAGGAGGATTTTTGATGCTGATCATTTTCTTTCTTTCAAGCAAATACAAGGAGCAGTGGGAAACGCTTAATGTATGTTAATGATTTGCTGCAGTGTTAGCATTGGGGAGCGATACTGCTTCAGCACCTTTCTCCAGCATTGACTTCCATTCTCCATTTTGAGAAAATGATACTAACCTACATTCCTCTTTGGACTGCTATTGTGCAATTCTTATACACTTTCCCCCTTTTCCTGTGGGCCGTGAAAAGACTATCTGCAAATTATGATATTTTTCAATCAATTTATTCCATGGAACAAAAGTGGCAACTAGACAACCATGGGCATTTAATGCCTTAATAAATATTGTTGCGTGACAATGCTAGGAAAGTGAATCAATTAGGTCTATTTTCGTGCACATTATTTGTTAGGTTCGTCCTGGTCTTTCTTGGTGTAGCTTTCTCTCACCAGAGAATAGCAATAACCTGCATTAATGTAGCTTCTTTAAGAAATAAAGCTTCCCACGGCACTTCACAGGAGCTCTATAAAACAAATTTGACATTGAGGCACATGAAGAGACATTAGTAAAGAAGACCAAAATCATGATCGAGTAGGTGGGTCTTAAGAAGCGTTCCTTAATGGAGAAAAGAGAGAGGAAGGGAGGGGGGATTTGAAAACAATGATCAAGATTTTAAAACCGAGGTATTGTTTAACCGAGAGTCAATGTAAGTCAACGAGCAAAGGAGCGGTTGGGGAACAGGACTAGATGTGCGTCAGGGCAGGGGCAGCAAAGTGTTGGATGACCTCAAGTTTGTAGAGTTTAGAATTTGAGAGGAAAAGATCATTTTTCCTGGTTTCAGGCTGTTCCTGACTAACCAATGCATGGTACCAATCATTTAGCCTGTGCTTGACTCCCCGATGTTCCTCCTTCTGCCCTTTACATTTCTATAGCTTTCTTAATGTCCTGAGGCATTTCATGGAAGTATCGTCAGATCATTTGACACTGAGCCATACAGGGAGATATTTGAACATATGACCAGAACCTTCATCATAGAGTTTTAAAGGGTGTCTTAAATGAGGAAAGATTTTGTGTTGAGATTTAGGGAAGAGAATTTCTGAATTTTAATGCCTCGGTAGCTGAAGGCATCACAACCAATGGTGGAGCGAAGAAGATGAGTCGTCAAAGAGGCCAAAATTGGAGGAACATAGAGGTTCGGGGCTGCTGGAGGTTATGGAGGCAGGGAGCAATTCATTGTCATCTGTCCTTCTTCCATTCTACCTCCTCGAACATGGCCTGTACAACGCCTGCATTTAAAATAACCACAATGTTTATCAGTGTCCTCACAATTAGCGCTATGGCTAGTTTCAGGAATTTCCCGAAGCAAGATTTCCAGACAAACAAATGAGAATACACTAATACTCAAAACACAGTTTTAATCTGTAAAACGACAATGATAGATCAACAAAACAACCCATAGTTAATTTTAAAAATTACTGTCAGTAACAGGAGCAATGCTAAATATATTGGCACAACATTCAACTGTCAGTATTTTAACATACTGTCAGTAACAGGAGCAATGCTAAATATATTGGCACAACATTCAACTGTCAGTATTTTAACAGGAATAGTTGTTTAAAGAACAGAAAACTCAAATCGACAAAGAATTCAGCTGTTATTTTTAACATAATTAATTTCTGCCTTTAGATAAATTCAGCTCCATGGGTACATTTTCAATAATTCCACCTCACATAATTCATGAAAAGCGATGCAAAAAAGATTCCGATGAACTTGGATTGCATCTTTCACAATATTTTAGCAAAATTAAAACGTGTAAGAGTGATCCCAGATTTCAATATAAATCCCGACCATAATAATTCCCAACCATAGGTTCGGGGAAATTAGCCCCAAATGTTAAGGTGGTCGGATTCTAATGTCCTGACTCTTAAATCTATGATACGGCAGATGCAATGTGATTATTAATAAGTTTATAAGAATGTATGGCACTATCAAAATCAGAGCATGACTCTAATAGGGGGAATTATACATTTTTAATTACACCACTGTAATGTCCTCTCTATCATCTTCATCGGGGAGTAGAGCACCGTGATCTTTACTTCAAATTACCAAACAATTAACACTTTCATTCTGGGTATTTGAACCTGAAAATCTAATCTGGTCTGCTGACATGATATTTAAAACCCATGTTGGTGGTCAAAGTTTCTTTTTAACTCCACTTTATCTCACATTTTATGAACAGCGAATAAAGGTGACAAGCGAGGAAGAGAGAACTATAAATCGTGGGAATAATTTTAGTATTTTGCTCTTCCTTTGTGCTGGAGTAATGGAGCTCTTTTTCCCCCCACTAAGGACAGAGAGGCCTGGACTTTCTGGGATGCAAATCAGTTTCATGCCGGTCTCCAGTGGATTTCCCAATCCCCCATGGTGGGCACCAGCGGAAAATCCCACCGGAAATTCACTCTGGCGTAAAACCAATTTTTGGGCATCCTACTGAATTCCCCCCTCCCCTCCCCGGTCCGCCACTGAACCTGCCAGCAGGGGCCATGGGAGAGACTTGCCTCAGGGGTGTAAAGTTGCTTTGTAGATGTACACGAGCAGGTTTCAGTACACCATTTCCAATCCACTATGATTTACACCTTTACACCTGTCATAATATACACCAGCATATCATGGTGCAGACACACACTGATGGACACACAGTGGGACCAATCAACAAACACAACACCGCAGCCAATCATTAGTGAGAGCACACGCACTATAAAGACAGGGGACATCAGAGTTCCCGTTCATTCGAGTAGCAGCTAGCTAGGAGCACAGAGCTCAAAACCTGCAACACAGACATTCACCATGTGCTGAGTGCATCAACTGGTTAGGACAAGGCAAAGGTCTTTAGTTAAAGCTGGTATCGTATTTACCCACAGTTCAAGTATGTTTAAAGAGTTAACCTTTTAATAAAATCGTGTTGCACTACTTCAAGTGTTGGTGACCTGTATGTGATCCAGAACACCCAACACATCATGATACCAGGAGTGGTTGCATACTAGCACTTCTTAGACCTACCTGCAAGTGATCTGCCTTACGCCAGCATTCCGTCATTCTACAACATGGACAACATCAGCCCGCCGCCGCCGCTCTGCATCGCCGGCAACCTCGGGGCCAACTGGAAGATTTTCAAATAGCACTTCCAGCTCTACCTCGAAGCCACGGACAGGGAGGGTGCCTCGGACACCAGAAAGATTGCTCTTCTCCTCTCCACGGCCGTGGACCATGCCGTCCATATTTTCAACTCTCTCACCTTTGCAGATGACGAAGACAAGACGAAGTTCAAGACGGTTCTCCTCAAATTCGACACTCACAGCAGCGTAGAGGTGAATGAAAGTTTCGAACGCTACGTGTTCCAGTAGCGTTTGCAGGGTAAGGATGAACCTTTCCAATCCTTTTTAATGCACCTCCGCATCTTTGCGCAATCTTGCAGCTACGGGCCCCACCTCCGACTCCATGAAACGCGACCAGATCGTTTTTTGGTGTTCAGTCGGACCCCCTACGTCAGCAGCTCCTCAAAGTAAAGCAACTCACCCTAGTGACCGCCATCGAGACCTATGTCCTACATGAAAATGCCACCAGTCGGTACTCCCATATACAAGCGGCTGAAACGGCACGGCAAGGTTCTCATGAGGCGGAACGGGTCCAAGTGATTGAGCACCTCCAGGGCCTCAGCCTGGATGAGGACAACCATTTTGCACGCTTTGCGCAGACTCCCGCGCTTGTACGCACCAAACGAGGGGACGGGGACATGGAGGAACGTAATGCGCAGGCGCGCACCACGCAGGACAACACCGCGCATGCGAGGTGGCGTAGCGAACGTGCTGACATCACGACGTGCGGCAACTGTAGCTCCGCCCATTTAAAGCGGCAATGCCCCGCAAAATCTCGACAATGCCTACGATGTGGAAGACTTGGCCACTATGCTGCCTGCTGTCGAGCAGCTCAGCCTTCCAATTCATATCGCTTCAGCCAGCCTCGCAGGAATGTTCGGGCAATTCAACCCACGGTCACCGAGTCCGATTCCGACCTCCCACACAGCAGTGACACCGAGGACCCGAAGGCGCCTTTTCGAATCGGTGTTGTACCGAAAAACAGGCTGTCCCCGAAGCAAAGACACCAGCCGCTGTTGGTAGACAGCATCGATCCAGACGATGAGTGGTGTGCCACCCTGACGGTCAACCGGTCCCAAATACGATTCCGCCTGGACACTGGTGCCTCCGCCAATCTCATGGCGTGGTCTGCTTTCCAAAGCCTTCGTGTCAAACCAGCCATCCTTCCATCAGCCTGCCAGCTATTGGATTATAATGGCAACATCATTCCTGCTACCGGCTCATGCCAACTCGAAGTGACGCACAAGTCACAAAAAGCCATCCTTCCTTTCGAGATCGTGGGCTCTTCGAAGGACTCTCTGCTTGGCGCACAGGCGTACAAATTGCTAAACCTCATTCAAAGAGTTCACTCTCTCTCTCCTGATGACACGTCTGCCTTCCTGGATGCTGACTTCAGGGCGCAACTCAACGCCATCATCGACCAGCACCGCGACGTTTTTGAAGGCATGGGCACGCTCCCATATACGTATGCACCTCACAGAGTCCCAGCACCCCTCAAGGACCGCCTCAAGCAGCAGCTGCAGGACCACCAAGACCAAGGAGTGATCTCCAGAGTTACGGAACCAACCGACTGGGTCAGTTCCATGGTGTGCGTAAAGAAGCCTTCCGGCGAGCTCAGAATCTGCATTGATCCAAAGGATCTGAATCGCAACATAATGAGGGAGCATTACCCAATCCCCACGCGCGAAGAGATCACATGCGAGATGGCTCGGGCCAAGCTCTCCACCAAACTTGACGCCTCGAAAAGATTCTGGCAAATTCAACTAGACAGATCCAGCAGGAAACTGTGTACCTTTAACACCCCTTTTGGCAGATATTGTTACAACAGGATGCCGTTTGGGATCATATCGGCGTCAGAAGTATTCCACAGGATCATGGAGCAAATGATGGAGGGCATTGAAGGTGTTCGTGTCTATGTTGACGACATAATCATTTGGTCCACCACCCCGCAGGAGCATATCAGTCGCCTCCAGGGCGTGTTCAAACGCATACGGGAGCAGGGCCTATGCCTCAACAGAGCCAAATGCTCCTTCGGCCAGACGGAACTCAAGTTCCTAGAGGACCACATCTCCCAGTTGGGTGTGCAGCTGGATGCGGACAAGGTGGCTGCCGTCACAGCCATGAAAAAGCCAGAGGACAAGAAGGCGGCCCTCCGATTTCTGGGCATGGTCAACTTCCTAGGGAAGTTCATCCCTAACATCGCCTCTCATACCACAGCTCTCAGGAACCTGGTCAGGAAGACGACAGACTTCCAATGGCCACCTGCCCACGAGAGCGAATGGACAGAACTTAAAACCAAACTTACCACGGCCCCAGTATTGGCCTTTTTTGATCCAGCGAAAGAGACAAAAATTTCGACCGATGCCAGCTAACCTGGCATTGGGGCAGTGCTCCTGCAACGCGATGAGGCCTCATCATGGGCCCCGTTGCATATGCGTCATGCGCCATGACCCCCACGGAACAGCGCTACGCGCAGATAGAAAAGGAGTGCCTGGACCTGTTGACCGGTGTCGTCAAATTTCATTATTATGTGTACGACCTTCCCCAATTCACCGTCGAGACCGACCATTGCCCGCTGGTCAATATAATACAAAAAGACTTGAACGACATGACGCCTCGCCTCCAGCGCATTGTGCTCAAACTCCGGCGATACGACTTTCAGCTCGTACACACCCCGGGCAAAGACCTGATGATAGCCGACACTCTTTTCAGGGCAGTCAACACCCCGTGTGATCCATCCTTAGATATGGGGCCCAAAACCGCTCATAATACGCCAATTGGGTCTGACCAGAGCCTCACATAGCCTCAGAAGTACATCCGTGGTCTTGTATTCTAGCCCTCTCAACATGAATGCAAACATTGCATTTGTCTTCCAAACTGTTGAACCTGCACATTAACCTTAAGAGGATTGCGAACAAGGACTCCCAAGACCCTTTGTGCTTCTGATTTCGAAGCATTTCCCCATTTAGAAAATAGTCTATGCCTCCATTCCTCCTTCCAAAGTGCATAACCGCACATTTTTCCACATTGTATTCCATCTGCCACTTCTTTGCCCTCGCTCCTAGCCTGTCGAAGTCCTTCTGAAGCCCCCCCTGCTACCTCAATACTACCTGTCCCTCTGCAGATCTTTGTATCATCTGCAAACTAAGCAACAGTGCCTTCAATTCCTTCTTCCAGATCGTTAGGGATGGAGTTCAAGACTAGGGAGGTTATGCTGCAATTGTATAAGGTGTTGGTGAGGCCACATCTGGGGTATTGTGTTCAGTTTTGGTCTCCTTACCTGAGAAAGGACATATTGGCACTGGAGGGAGTGCAGAGGAGATTCACTAGGTTGATCCCAGAGTTGAGGGGATTAGATTATGACGAGAGGTTGAGTAGACTGGGACTGTACTCATTGGAGTTTAGAAGGATGCGGGGGGGATCTTATTGAAATATATAAAATTATGAAGGGAGTAGATAGGATAGATGCGGACAGGTTGTTTCCACTGGTCGGGGAAGGCAAAACTAGGGGGCATAGCCTCAAAATAAGGGGGAGTAGATTTAGGACCGAGTTTAGGAGGAACCTCTTCACCCCAAAGGGTTGTGAATCTCTGGAATTCCTTGCCCAGTGAAGCAGTTGAGGCTCCTTCCTTAAACGTTTTTAAGAAAAAGATAGATACCTTTCTAAAGAATAAAGGGATTCGGGGATATGGTGTTCGGGCCGGAGAGTGGAGCTGAGTCACAAAGATCAGCCGTGATCTCATTAAATGGCGGAGCAGGCTCGAGGGGCCAGGTGGCCTACTCCTGTTCCTAGTTCTTATGTTCTTATGTTAATGTATATTGTGAAAAGTTGTGGTCCCAGTACAGACCCCTGAGGCACACCACTAGTCACCGGCTGCCACCCTGAAAAAGGCCCCTTTATCCCCACTCTCTTCCTTCTGCCAGTCAGCCAATCCTCTATCCATGCCAGGATCTTACCCTTAACACCATGGGCTCTTAACTTATTTACCAGTATCCTATGCGGCATCTTGTCAAAGGCCTTGTGGAAATCTAATTAAATCATGTCCACTGGTTCTCCTTTGTCTAACTTCCTTGTTACCTCCTGATAAAACTCCAACTTGTGCTGTATAATGAACAGTTTTGTAATGAGGTGGGGAGGGGGTGTGCATGTTGATTTGGATTGGACTGAGGCTGCCTAAAGTCATTTTACAGCCATCAAGACAGAAGGATTTTGACTCAGCAGCCTTTGCTCAATCAAAACCTATTTTGTTTGGTGTGAAAAGACAGCATTGAAACCCTGACATGTCATTCCTGATTTGGGGTCATGGATTTGTTAAGTGGTAGATTTTTCTCCATTTAATCACTGTTTTCCCACTTGTGTCCATGACAGTGGGCGTCATTCTCCGACCCCCCGCCGGGTCGGAGAATGGCCGTTGGCCGCCGTGAATCCCGCCCCCGCCCCCGCCGAAGTCTCCGAAGGGAGAAAAGTCGGCGGGGCGTTAATGGCGCCGCTGCCGCGGAGAATGTCACGGGTCTGCGCAAGGCAGCCGATTTTCGGCCTGCCGATATTCTCCCTTCCGGATGGGCCGAAGTCCCGTCGACGTGATGACCGTTCACGTCGACGTCAATCAAACCTCCTTTTCATCGGCGTGACCCGGTGCTCCAGGGCTCACGCCGACCAGCGAGGAGGTGAGTGACGGCCTGGGGGGTTGGCTCTGGGCAGGAAATGGCGTGGCCGCAGACTGATTGCCTGAGGAGAGGTGTGTCTCGGCTTGTGTGTGTGTGCGGCGGGGGGGGGTGGTTAGAGTAGGCTGGGCTCCGGGGGAGTGCCGGGAGGGGGTCCGTGCCGGGGTGGAGGTTGGGGGTTGTGGAGGGGGTCCGTGCTGGGGTGGAGGTTGGGGAGGGGGTCCGTGCCGGGGTGGAGGTTGGGGGGGGTCCGTGCCGGGGTGGAGGTTGGGGGGGGTCCGTGCTGGGGTGGAGGTTGGGTGTTGGAGAGGGGGTCCGTGCCGGGGTGGAGGTTGGGGGGGGGGGGCCGTGGAGGTTGGGGGTTGGGGAGGGGTTCCGTGCCGGGGTGGAGGTTGGGGGGGGTCCGTGCCGGGGTGGAGGTTGGGGGGGGGTCCGTGCTGGGGTGGAGGTTGGGTGTTGGAGAGGGGGGTCCGTGCCGGGGTGGAGGTTGGGGGAGGGGGTCCGTGCCGGGGTGGAGGTTGGGGAGGGGGTCCGTGCCGGGGTGGAGGTTGGGGGTTGTGGAGGGGGTCCGTGCCGGGGTGGAGGTTGGGGGGGGGGCCGTGCCGGGGTGGAGGTTGGGGGTTGGGGAGGGGTTCCGTGCCGGGGTGGAGGTTGGGGGGGGTCCGTGCCGGGGTGGAGGTTGGGGGGGGGGTCCGTGCTGGGGTGGAGGTTGGGTGTTGGAGAGGGGGTCCGTGCCGGGGTGGAGGTTGGGGAGGGGGTCCGTGCCGGGGTGGAGGTTGGGGAGGGGGTCCGTGCCGGGGGTGGAGGTTGGGGGTTGTGGAGGGGGTCCGTGCCGGGGTGGAGGTTGGGGGGGGGGGGCCGTGCCGGGGTGGAGTTTGGGGGTTGGGGAGGGGTTCCGTGCCGGGGTGGAGGTTGGGGGGGGTCCGTGCTGGGGGTGGAGGTTGGGGGGGTCCGTGCCGGGGTGGAGGTTGGGGGTTGTGGAGGGGGTCCGTGCCGGGGTGGAGGTTGGGGAGGGGGTCCGTGCCGGGGTGGAGGTTGGGGGTGCGGGTCTCTCCGTCTCCTGTGGTCTCCGAGGGGCATCCTGCGGGCGTCGCATGCTGGAGGGTGCGGGTCTCTCCGTCTCCTGTGGTCTCCGAGGGGCATCCTGCGGGCGTCGCATGCTGGAGGGTCCGGGTCTCTCCGTCTCCCGTGGTCTCGGAGGGGCATCCTGCGGGCGTCGCATGCTGGAGGGTGCGGGTCTCTCCGTCTCCCGTGGTCTCCGAGGGGCATCCTGCGGGCGTCGCATGCTGGAGGGTGCGGGTCTCTCCGTCTCCCGTGGTCTCCGAGGGGCATCCTGCGGGTGGTCTGCATCTGCGGGGATGGGTGCCTGGACGTTTGGTCCTGCGATACACAATGAAGCATGCATGGTTAGACATCAGGCAGTGATCAGGTGATACGGGAGAGGGGGATATAGGGGAGGGGTGATATGGGGACGGGCTGTTGGTGGCTCACTTGCTCGTGGGGCCCCGACCTCTGCATCAGCAACCTCCCGGTCCTCAGGTCCGCCAGCCAGTTCCAGGGCCCTTTCCTCGTGTACGGTCAGTGGCCTCTCATCAGCGGGCCCTCCTCCAGTCCTCACATGCTCCCTATTGTTGTGTGCGCGCTTCTCCTGGGGGGGGGGGGGGTGGTGGCAGGGGTAAAAGGCAACAGTGATAGGCAGGTATATGAATGCACGCCATCGGTTGCGCGTGCTTTGCAGAGGTTAAGGTTAGGGCTGGATTCACTTGGGGATATGGGGGATATGGGGAGGGGGGAATATGGGGGATATGGTGGAGGGGGGATATGGGGGAGGGGGGGATATGGGGAATATGGGGGGGGGGGGATATGGGGGAGGGGGGGATATGGGGGATATGGGGGAGGGGGGATATGGGGGAGGGGGGATATGGGGGAGGGGGGGATATGGGGGAGGGGGGGATATGGGGGATATGGGGGAGGGGGTAATATGGGGGAGGGGGGATATGGGGGATATGGGGGAGGGGGGGATATGGGGGAGGGGGGGATATGGGGGATATGGGGGAGGGGGGATATGGGGGAGGGGGGATATGGGGGATATGGGGGAGGGGGGATATGGGGGATATGGGGGAGGGGGGATATGGGGGAGGGGGGATATGGGGGATATGGGGGAGGGGGGAATATGGGGGATATGGGGAGGGGGGATATGGGGAGGGGGGGATATGGGGGAGGGGGGGATATGGGGGAGGGGGGAATATGGGGGATATGGGGAGGGGGGATATGGGGGAGGGGGGGATATGGGGGAGGGGGGGATATGGGGGATATGGGGGAGGGGGGATATGGGGGAGGGGGGATATGGGGGAGGGGGGATATGGGGGATATGGGGGAGGGGGGATATGGGGGATATGGGGGAGGGGGGGATATGGGGGAGGGGGGGATATGGGGGATATGGGGGAGGGGGGGATATGGGGGAGGGGGGATATGGGGGAGGGGGGGATATGGGGGAGGGGGGGATATGGGGGATATGGGGGATATGGGGGAGGGGGGATATGGGGGAGGGGGGATATGGGGGAGGGGGGATATGGGGGAGGGGGGATATGGGGGATATGGGGGAGGGGGATATGGGGGATATGGGGGAGGGGGGATATGGGGGATATGGGGGAGGGGGGATATGGGGGAGGGGGGATATGGGGGATATGGGGGAGGGGGGAATATGGGGGGATATGGGGGAGGGGGGGATATGGGGGATATGGGGGAGGGGGGGGATATGGGGGAGGGGGGATATGGGGGATATGGGGGAGGGGGGGATATGGGGGAGGGGGGATATGGGGGATATGGGGGATATGGGGGACGCTCACCCTGCCTGCTCTGACGAGGTCGTTCACCTTCTTGTGGCACTGGGTGCCTGTCCGTGGTGTTAGGGCCACAGCGGTGACGGCCTCTGCCACCTCCCTCCACAGACGCCGGCTGTGGCGTGGGGCAACTCTGCGGCCGTGCCCGGGATACAGGGCGTCCCTCCTCTGCTCCACCGCATCCAGGAGCGCCTCCACATCGCGTGACTCGAACCTCGGGGCTGAGCGACGGCCAGCCATCAAGTCGGGTGTTGCGGTCGGCTGTTCCGGTCGGGTGGGGGGGAGCTGCGCGGCCTTATGAGCCGTCACGCCGTGCAGCGCGTATGACGCTGCACGGCGTGAACCACTGCGCAAGCGCGGATCCCGTTACGTCGCTGCTAGCCCATTTCGGGCCGCAGACTATCGGCCCATTTTTATGACGTGACGCAAGTGGGATTTGCGCCGTTTTTTGCGCCGATCGGCGGAGTTTCCGCCGATAACGGAGAATTTCGCCCAGTATCTCTGACACTTGGAATAGCAGGCACTATTAGAATAATGGGCACTGTTAGAATAATAGACACTGTTAGAACAGGCACTGTTAGAGCACCAGGCACTGTTATAACTTGGAAAGACCAGTGCAGCCAAGTGGACAATAGAAAGACCCATGATGAGGTATGGATGGACACAAGAGGCGAGATTCTCCGGCCTCCCAGCTGCATGTATCTTGGTGGCGTGCTGCTTGTTGGCGGTGAGTTTCTCTGCCCCACCGCTGTCAGTGCAATTTCCCATTGAAGCCATCTCACACTGACAGGAAACCCGTGGGGGGGGGGGGGGGGGGGGGGGGGGGGGGGTGCCTGCCAATGGGACCAGGGAATCACGGCAGCACGAACGGCTAGAGAATTCCGGCCAGGTTTGAATTCACCGATTCCTTGCTGAGAATAGGGAGATATCCGACGGATTGGAGAGCGGTTTCCATTTGGATTAACCTTTGCGACTGTGACAGAATGTTATTTTGCAACACAGCATGATTTGAAATAATGGTGAGAATGAACCTTGGCAAAGAGAATGACTGATGAGGGAAGGTCTTGTATCGGTCGTGTCACAGGGTGGGACTTTCCAGTCCCGCCGATGACAAACCCTTCCCCCCCACCCCCTCCCGCAGTGCGTTCTCCAGCAGTGTGAAGGGCGAGCAACGTAACGATGCTGTAGGCGTCAATGGGACTAGAAGATCCCAATGGCAAGTTGCCCCCGCCTCCTGAAAGTACACCATGTGGCTCCCTCACCAAACCTTGCTTTGTTTCCTCTGCGCTACGCAGTGTAGTAATCTTGATAGTGCTCAGCTCTCAGCCGACCCAAGACTTCCCCCCACCCCCCCAGACCCCAGACGCCCCCCCCCCCCCCACCCCCGCTCCCCCTGGTGGCTGGCTGGCTGGGTTTTGTGGTCACCACTTAAGCCTGCAACCCTCGTCACTGTTCTGCTTGGTGAATTTTCAGCCCTCCTTCCTGCCCACAAAAGACACATCAGTAACAGAAAATTGTGAAATGCTGTGCCACACATGGCAGGACAATGAGCTACAGGGCTACAATACAGCAGCGCAGGAACAATGACAAGCTCAAGTATCACAGGTTCTGGCCTGCAGGTGCTTTGCAATAGGAGGACAAGTGTGTCATGAAAGCTACCTTTGGTTTGCAAAAGTATCTATTGTGGATTGAGTCCATTGAACAGCTTACATTGTTTCTGAAATGACAGCCTCATTTTTATGTTGCATAAGTGAGGGCCTATTTCCATTAATCACTAATGACTCAATTATAAGAGTTGCAGCAGTCTGTAAGGCTAATTCATCTTTCAGAAAATTTGGATCAAGTTAATTAAAAGCAATACACGTATTTTGCATTTTATTGAACAGAGCATAACTTCGATGCGCACCATCCACTTGTATGCCACACACGATAAGAGTCTGAAAGTTTACTGAATAAAATGCGGTCTGGATATTGAGCGAAATTTTCAGTATGGGAGACTATGGGCTGGAATTGGACCGTGGCGGGTAGATCCAGGGAGAGGCTTTTCCCTGGGATTCCCAACAGCGAATACGCTTGGCAAGATTTACCCAGGTCTTGCGAGGCGTTGGCCCTCGGAAGGACTTTGGAAGCAACTCCCCTGAGGCGTTTTCCCTTAGCCCACCACGAGGTGCACCACGCCAAGGCCTCGCTGGTAGTGACCACAAGTGATCTGAACCCACTTGATTCCCGGCCCAGGGCCGGAGCAGAAGGTGCCGGACCCGCTAAATGAATGTAAATGGCTCAGTAAGACACATCTGCATTTATTTACATCCCCCTCCGCTTGCAATCGTGGACCTCATTCCCGCCGCCAGCAGGGAATCGGAGCATGGGCTTCGATCCCGATTTTTCCCCAACACCCGATTCCCCGCTTCATCGGGAATTGCGATCCGGGCGAACCGCGAACAGAATCCAGCCCTAAGTGTGGTTCAGTCGCGTGGGGATCTCGCCGACAGAGCCATGCAGAAACTCCCAGCAAAACCCACCACAACTGTCACTTAGAAACCTTTCTGTTAGATCGGTTAGATCCCTAACCCTAACCCTGTGTTCTCCCGCTGGAAGCGCAAATCAGCAAACGATTCTCAATCCCTAGCCATGCAAATTTATGCATGGCGAGGGTTGCGAGAGATTCCCAAGGGAATCCCGCTTTCGGGCCGTCATTTTGAATGCACGGCCCAAAAGCGAGGTCCCACAGCTGCCCACCCCTCCGTCATCGCAGTTAAGTTCCCCATCCTGGATTTTCCAGATCCCCCCCCCCCCCCACCCAAGGTACCGGGGTGACCCAACCCGCACTCTTCCCAGTGTCGCCCTGAATAAAGAGTGGTCACCAGGGATCCCTTGAATAAAGAGATCCCCCCCCCACACAGAAATCCCCTGGAAAGAGACCCATGTCAGGAAGCAACCCCCCCACCCCCACCCCAGAAAAGTGACCCCTGTCACGAAGTGCCCCAGAAGAGATACCCCTGTCTGGAAGTGAGAGAGCAGTCGCGACCAAGGCAGAAAATGTCACCCACTGTAACTGTGAAATAATCTCACTGTCATACATTGTAATGGAAACATGGTGGACTTCAGTTATAAAATGCTATGCTGAGAGCTAATTAATGGACTGAGTAGTTCGTCAACTAGAACTGGGCCTGAATTTTTAGGATGCTGGGGATATCCCCACCGATTCCTACACCCTCCCTGCTATTTCATGCTCTTAACGAGTGTTGGCTGGCATAAGGCAGGAGTTGGGTCTCCCTCCCGGGAGGAAGACCTACCTTGGGCCGGCCAGAAGAGGCCCTGCACAAAACCTTCTGGCTGGTTTAGCACAGTGGGCTAGACAGCTGGCTTGTGATGCAGAACAAGGCCAGCAGCGCGGGTTCAATTCCCGTACCGGCTGAGAATTCTGAATTCTCCCGCTGTGTACCCGAAGGCGCCAGAATGTGGCGACTGGGGGCTTTTCACAGTAACTTCATTGATGCCTACTTGTGACAATAAAAGATTATTATTATTATTATTACCTCCTGCCTGAGAGCTCGCCCTCTTCCAGCTTTCCCCCCTGTGCTGCCATCCACCTGCCAGCCTACAAATTAAGGCTGGGTGGGAGATGGCTATTAAGTAACCATCATGGCCTATAAGTAGGGCAAGGGCGGCCTTTCCAAACAAGGGACGGGATTCTCCGATCCCGAGCCGGTTCGGAGGAGGGGTGGGAGGGGCGGGATTCACGCGACGCCGGTCCGCCGATTGTCCGGTCACCGGAGAATCGGCGCCATTGGCGCCGGTGCAGCCAGCGCGACGCCAGTTGGGGGCCGTTGAAAGTGGCGATTCGCCCAGTGCAATGGGCTCAGTGCCCGCCGAGTTAGGCCGAGTCCCGCTGGCGCCATTCTCGTATGATCCTACCCGGCGAGATCTCGCCGTTCATGCTGTGGGGGGCGGCCTGGGGGGAGGGGGGGGGGAGATCTGACACCAGGGAGGGCGTCCACGGCGGCCTGGCCCGTGATCGGGGTCTACCAATCGGCGGGTGGGCTTATCCTGGTGGGGGCCTATGTTCCTCCGCCGGGCCCCTGTAGCTCTCCGCCATGTTGTGCGTCGGGGCCGGCGTAGAGAAGGCAACCCACGCGCAGGCGCGGACCCGCGACGCCCATTCTGACGCCCGGATCGGCAGCTGGAGCAGCGCGTGGCTCTCCAGTGCCATGCTGGCCCCCTGTGCGGCGCTGGATCGCTGCTCCTGGGGGCCTGTTTGCGCCGTCGTAAAACGCTCCGGTGTTTACGACGGCATCAACATTTAGCCCCAGGATCAGAGAATCCCGCCCAAGGCCTTGCCCGCCGCAATGTAAAATCATTGCAAGGTTGGGGCAGACTTTTACAGGCAAAATGGCAGAACCTCTGTTCCCAGGGTGGAGGTTTGTTTGATGAAGGAACAAGAATAAGTAATCAGTGTGGATTGAGGAATTACTCTCCAGTCCATACTCTCATCAAATAAGACTCCACGCCAAGAGCAGAATCTGTGATGATGTACCCTGGTGTCTCTAATTGAATCAGAATAGTCCCAACTATTAAATTATTTGGTCAAAAGATGAGGAACTGGCCACTCCTCAGGGCAGAGCTAAATATCCTGTTCAGTTTCAATTTCAAGTTCTTCTGTGTGTTGATTTCAGATTATTTTCACCATTTAGGCTAAATTCTGACCTCATGGTTATTCAATGTCACTCCCATCTGTCTGCAGCAGAAGACAAAAGTCCTGCCAAAGATTTATGCGTGTGCTTCATGTTTGAGTGCTACTCTTTTTGGGGCCTTTCTCAGATAACGGAGGGTTCTTTGAAGTTTACTCTACTCAGGAAAACAATTTTGTTCTAAAACTTGGACGGTGCAATCAATTAACAAACGGATCCTTTTATACCCAATTTCATGTTTGCTCCCCAGCCCTATTGCAAAGTAACACAAATTTTGGAATGCAAACCTCAATGCATCCCGGCTATCGTCCGCAATTTGATTCTGCCACTGTAAAACAATGGTCTCCATGATCAGCAGAAGAGTGGTTCACGTGGCACCACATTATTGCTCAAGTGCGCGGTGAGATTCATTGGGTCTCACCCCATTTTATTTTTGAAAGAATTATCTCACCCTTTAATGAATTTTGCACAGCATCTCTGTACTGGTGCTGGAATAAAAATCGCAAGAATGCAATGCCTTGGAGGTGTATGACAAACTGCTTTAATTAGACCTGCTGCTGTCTTTTCCTGGAATTGCTTAGATTCTGTTGACACAAGACGCAACAACAGTAGCCAAGTCCAGTAAGGTAGGAGAAAATATTCATTAAAAAATAAACTGGGCCAATTGTTCACTGTGCAGCAAAATGTCCGTTTAGTGTCTATTTATAAGCTCGCGACATACGTTTAGAGTCAAATGTGATCTTGATGGAGACTTTAAATAAGATGTGGTTCCCGTTTATGACAAAATTCTTAAACTTTTTCCCATGCCAAAAGTTAAACCCCCAATCGCCATGTTTCCTCCGCGAATCCAGAGCACTCCTTTGCACCTTCCTGTCTTATATCTCTATCGAAAATTCCTACTGGCTTAAAAGCAAACACAAAATTTGTTTTTACAATCCTGCTCATCTCTAATTAACCACTTCCTGTTTTCAGAAATGTAAAGAGAAGGGATTAGGAATTTGTAACAGATGTTCCCCGATGTTTGTTTGCTTTTCACTTTTGACTTCTCTCGGCTGTGTTATCAGCTCCTGAAGGAACATTACCACTTGTTTATCATAACTTCTTTTGTCCTTAAAATGATTAACGCATCAGGCTGTAGCACGACTGTGAAATGAGTTAGGCTTTTGTCTTCTTAGCTAGGGCACAGTAGCATTTTAACAATATACCGCAGCTTTCAGACACATTAAAATGAGTCACGCTAGGCCTAATAGATGCTGCAAATGGCTGTAGGAGAAACGGGGTCTTACACGTCCAGACCAGCACGTAGACATGGTAGCGCAGTGGCTTCACAGCTCCAGGGTCCCAGGTTTGATTCCCGGCTTGGGTCACGGTCTGTATGGAGTCTGCACGTTCTCCCCGTGTCTGCGTGGGTTTCCTCCGGGTGCTCTGGTTTCCTCCCACAAGTCCCGAACAGACGTGCTGTTAGGTAATTTGGACATTCTGAATTCTCCCTCTGTGCGCCGGAATGTGGCAACTAGGGTCTTTTCACAATAACTTCATTGCAATGTAAGCCTACTTGTGACGATAAAGATTATTATTTATTATAGACCTGGCCTTTCAAATTGTTCCATTCCAGGTTAGCCAAAGACTCTAGTTAACCTGGGTCTCTTGCATAACCTCCCCACCCCAAGGCAATTTCTATGGCACCACTATTGTTGAGCGTGTGTTCAGCTGCTTGGGCTGTCATCTTTGGTGTTCTCTCCCTAAAGTTCTCTCACCTCCTCTCTCTTTTCTTCTTACATGCCTCTTGAAGCCTCCCTTTTTTTCTTTGGCCACCTGTCTGAATATCTCTTTACGTGCTCTGTGTCGAACTTTGTCAGTCGTCCTGTGAAGAACTTTGTGATGCTTTGCTGTTGTGGAAAGAAAAAAGGAGCTCACGGAAAGAGTCCATTGGTTTAAAAGCTGGAAATCCGGCTTATCAAGTCAGTTTTTTCCCCCCAGTGAGTGCAGCTTTTATTTTAAGTTGGATGTCTGTAAAGTCTGATATGACTGAAATTCTAATGTAAAAAGCTAAGGGGCCTTATCTGTTCTAGCCGTGGCAGGTGGGATATATTTTACACTTGACGCCTGAAAGTCAAGGTACATTCATCCAATTGTTAGGAGCATTATGCAAACATGCTGATAGAGGGTACATTACAGGACCCAGTGACAGCAGATTAAACCTCTCTATTCTGAAATGGAGTGTCTTACAAATCTATCAGCTAATGCATTTCTGCAGTAGTCCCCTAAATATTCACATTCTGTAAGACAAAGCAGTTTATTCTGCGCTTGAACAATGAAATAATAACACTGACTGAGAATAACTGATTGATGTGGCATCAAATGAAGTTCAGAAACAAATAAGGGCTGGGATTCTCCAAAACCCGGCTAACTGTTGACGCCGGCGTAAACACCGGAGTATTTCACATTGGCATCAACGGGCCTCTTGGCCCAGCGATTCAGTGGCTCACAGGGGGCCAGCACAGTGCCGGAGTGCTCCACGCAGCTCGGGCACTGATACACGGCCCTGCACTGCCGGCGCGGGTCCGTGCATGCGCGCGGCGGCCGTTTCCGTGCCGGTGCATGCGCGTGGTGGCCATTTCTGCGCCGACGGCGTGCAACATGGCGTAGCGACACAGCGGACCCGCGCGAACGAAGGTAGCCCCCCCCCCCCCCAGAGCGCGCACGCCCACTGATCGGTAGCCCCCGATCGCGGGCCTGGCCGTCGTGGAGGCCACCCCCGGAGTCTGATAACCCGGCCCCCACCAGGATGGCCACCATAGCCACGGGTCCTTGCTCCGGCTGGGTGGTACCAGGTTGGAACCACGCTGGCAGAACTCGGCCGGTCGACCGCGGAGAATCGCCGCGGGGGCCTCTTTCAACGGCCCCAAACCGGCACTGTGTCGACCGCGTGCGCGCGACTGGCGCCAATTCTCCGGTCGCCGGAAAATCGCGTCCCGGCGTCGGAGTGGTGTGGCTTTCGCCGCCAACGGCAATTCTCCGACCTGGTGCGGGCTCGGAGAATCCCGGTCAAGGTGTCCTGATATCCCAGAAACCACAATAGTGATTTAATTGTCGGCAGAACCTTTTTTTCAGTTACACTTCAGAAGAGAAAGGAAATTACCGAGCTATGGGGAAAGGGCCGGGGAGTTGGACGAATCCGGTGGTCATTCGGGGAGCTGGCATGGGTGTGATGGGCCGATATGCCTCATCCTGTGCCCTCGCCTGTATTATTTTACAAATCTTAAGGAGAGTTACCATCGATCTTGTTTTTGCTGTTGAGAATTTGAAGGAATGTCCGTTAATTTTGTCCCTGCCTATTGTGGGGTGTTTCACCTTTGTACTGCGCAAGACACCACCACTCATTTTATTTTCAGAACACAGTGTGGTTTTAAATATCTTCCCTGAAACAACAGGTTGTGCTCAGTGGTGGAGAGGAAGCTCTTTTAGTTTGCAGTAATAATAATAATAATTTGTGTGGTGCCAGCTTTCAAGGTCCGTTTCCTCACTAACCATCATTCTCCCATAGACCTGGGGCAGGATTCTCCACAATCGGCGCGATGTCCGCCGACCGGCGCCAAAAACGGCGCAAATCAGTCCGGCATCGCGCCGCCCCAAAGGTGCGGAATCCTCCGCATCATGAGGGGCCGGGCGCTCACCTTGAGGGGCTCGGCCCGCGCCGGACTGATTTCCGCCCCGGCCAGCTGGCGGGAAATGCCTTTGGTGCCCTGCCAGCTGGCGCGGAAATGACTTTGCCGTGCGGCGCATGCGCGGGAGCGTTAGTGACCGCTTACGGCATCCCCGCGCATGCGCAGTGGAGGGGGTCTCTTTCGCCTCTGCCATAGTGTGGACCATGGCGAAGGCGGAAGGAAAAGAGTGCCCCCCCGGCACAGGCCCGCCCGCGGATCGGTGGGCCAGATCACCCCGCGCCCCCCCCAGGATCCCGGAGCCCGCCCGCGCCGTCTGCTCCCGCTGGTACGGTAGGTGGTTCAATCCACGCCGGCTGGCGTGGGTTGACAGCGGCGGGACTTCGGCCCATCGCGGACCGGAGAACCGCCGGGGGACTCCCGCCGACTGGCGCGGCGCAATTCCCGCCCCCGCCGAATATCCGGTGGCGGAGAATTCGCGACACTGCAGGGGTGGGATTCACGCCGGCCCCCGGCGATTCTCCGACCCAGTGGGGGGTCGGAGAATCGCGCACCTGATATAGAGTCAACTTTAGTTAAACCTGTCAGATAGGCTCCACTTTCCATAGTCAGACCAAGGATGAAGCGGACACCTCTCCTTCTCGCGTGCTATTTTCCTATCTTGATCTCTGCCATCTAGCGTTAAGCTGTAATATGATCCTGTTTGCAGTTTCTATTTTTTCCTCTTCCCTCCCCCCACCATCGCCCCCTCTCCCCTGCCGTTCCAAATTTTTCCTTCATTGAATACATTGATTTACTCTGGGATGGAGTTCCACAGATACCAGATCCGAACAGCTAATCGACTCTTTTTCATGCCTGTGAGTTTTGCCAGATTGCTTGGCCATGCAATTATGATCCAGACATCACAGCTAAGCTCAAATGTGCCTTCACTTGAAGGTTAGCACTGTTGCTTCACAGCGCCAGGGTCCCAGCTTCGATTCCCGGCTTGGGTCACTGTGTGTGCGGAGTCTGCACGTTCTCCCCGTGTCTACGTGGGTCTCCTCCGGGTGCTCCGGTTTCCTCCAGAAGTCCCGAAAGACGTGCTGTTAAGTGAATTGGACATTCTGAATTCTCCGGCTGTGTACCCGATCAGGCGACTAGGGGATTTTCACAGTAACATCACTGCAGCATTAATGTAAGCCTGCTTGTGACACTAATAAAGATTATTATTTTTATTATTAGTATTAGGATGAATACACTTCCCTGTCCAGCTCATTGATAGTGATCCGGAGCAGGAATCTGACTGAATTTAATTCTCTCTGGCCCAGTGGGGCTGATTTTAAACCATTCAAAACCCACTCACTCGCCCATTGTTGCTGATACAATTGTGTCATGTTGAGCACACTGAGGTAACACGGGCTGCAACTGGATGCAGCTATAACTGAAATAGACTCCAGACCTTGAAGTTAGTTCAATTTGATTTATTGAACCTGTCACACAGTTAGCACAGTTCTCTGTGAGTTCGACTCTCTGCTAACCTAAGTGTGATCTCTCTGTCTGACTGAACCAGACTAGCTCTTAGCCACGTGCTGTATGTGTTACGTGATATATACACCGGACTCACTCTGTAGATGACCCTAGTGGAAAGAGGCGGAGTGTGAGTGCCTCGTGTCTTTTATAGGGGGAAACCACCCCCAAGTGTTCTGCCTGTTGATTGGTTGTGTCCTGTTTTCTGTGCTCATTAGCTGCCTGTCTGTATCTCATTTTGTGCATGTCTGCATATCATGACATCTCTCCTTTTGAAATGTTTTTCTGCAGCCTATGTGAGAGTATTTACATGTGTAGGCCGAAAAACTAATGTATTTACATGAGACGGCAGATGGGAACATATGTATGTATGAAAACAGGTGTCTAGTGTGCGAAAACAGAACATAGCAAACAAAAGAAATGTTCATAAGTCCAGTCTCTGGGGCTTGTGTCTGATCCTCATCGACCGCCGGAGAGGTGGTGGTGGGGACGACGGCTCCTTGATAGGCAGGATTGAAGCCTGACTGGTGGCCTCGTGGTTTGAGGTGTCAGGAGGTGGCACAATAACAGATGGAAACAACGAAGAATGTGGTTGCGGGCGGGCAACAGTGCGCAGTGCCCGTCTGTTTCGCCGCACAACAGAGCCATCAGCCATACGCACAACGTACGATCGAGGAGCAGCCTGTCGGACAACAACCGCTGGAGCTGACCAGCCTCCATCAGGTAGCTTGTTCCAAACAGCATCCTCCGGGAGTAGCACAGGCAAATCGGTGGCATGAGCATCATAGCCCTGCTTTTGCCGGTCCCTGAGTTTCTGCACCTTCTGCAGCACCGGGAGGTGATCCAGGTCAGGCAAGTGTGTGGCTGGAAGAGTCGTCCACAGGTCCCTGTTCATCAGGAGTTGAGCCGGTGACATGCCGGGAGACAGAGGGGTTGCCCTGTAAGCAACCAGCGCAAGGTTGACGTCAGAAGCAGAATCCGCAGCCTTGCAGATGAGCTGCTTCACTACGTGCACCCCTTTCTCAACCTTCCCGTTGGACTGCGGGTAATGTGGGCTGGAAGTGACGTGATGAAACTGATATAACTGGGCAAATCTTGACTACTTGGCTGCTGAATCAAGGACCGTTGTCACTCATGAGAGTGAGTGGAATACCATGCCTGGAGAACGTCTCCTCACAGGCCTTGATGACGGTCTTGGATGTGAAGTCCGAGAGCTTCACAACCTCTGGGTAGTTGGAAAAATAATCGATGATGAGCACATAATCACGACCATTGGTGTGAAAGAGGTCGATGCTCACCTTGGACCATGGGGAGGTCATGATTTCATGCTGCTGAAGCGTCTCCCTGCTCTGTGTTGGCTGGAAGCGTTGACAGGTCGGACAGTTGAGAACCATATTTGAGATATCCTGACTAATCCCAGGTCAGTAGACAGCCTGCCTGGCTCTGTGCCTGCACCTCTCGACACCCAGATGCCCCTCGTGGATTTGCCGGAGCACCAAGTTCTGGAGACTGCGTGGAATGACAATGCGTTCCAGCTTGAGGAGGATACCATCAACCACCGTCAGGTCGTCCTTCACCTTGAAGAATTGAGGACACTGCCCTTTTTGCCAGCCATTGGTAAGGTGGTGCATGACACGCTGCAGAAGAGGGTCTTTGGCCGTCTCATCGCGAATGCGAATCGCCTTTTCATCCGACGCCGGGAGGTTGCTGGCCCACAGCTGCACCTGTGATTCGGTCTGTTGGATGAATGCCGGCGGGTCAGCAGGCAAGGTTATGGAGCGGGACAAGGCATCCGCAATAATGAGCTCCTTGTCAGGCGTGTACACGAGCTCAAGGTCATACTGTCTGAGCCTGAGGAGAATGCGATGCAGCCGGGGTGTCGTGCCGTTCAGGTCCTTGTGGATAATGTGGACCAGAGGCCTGTGGTCCGTCTCGACGGTGAACGTCGGCAGGCCGTAGACATAATCGTGGAACTTGGGAATTCCAGTGAGAAGGCCCAGGCATTCCTTTTGAATTTGGGCGCACCGCTGCTCGGTGGGTGTCAATGCCCGTGATGCGTAGGCAACCGGTGCCCAGGATGAGGTGTCATCGTGCTGGAGCAACACCACGCTGATGCCGTCCTGGCTCGCACCTGTCGAGATTTTCATTTCCCTGTCAGGGTCAAAAAATGCCAATACAGGTGCAGTGGTGAGCTTGGCTTTCAGCTCCAACCACTCTGCTTGATGAACTGCCTGCCACTCAAAGGCAGTAGACTTTTTCACCAGGTGTCTAGGGCCATGGTGTGTGACGCCAGGTTTGGGATAAACTTGCCCAAGACGTTCACCATTCCTAGGAAGTGCAGCACCTCCTTCTTGTTTTCAGAGGTCTTCATGGCTTTGATGGCCTTGACCTTATCTGTGTCCGGGCGCACACCCTGCTGAGATATCTGGTCACCTCAGAACTTCAGTGTCGGCATGCCAAAGCAACACTTTGCCCTGTTCAGCTTGAGGCCATTGGCATGGACACGGCGGGATACCTGCTGGAGACGAGAGATGTGCTCTTCGGAGGTTGTGGACCAAATGATAACGTCGTCCACATACCCACAAACCCCTTCAATGCCCTCCATCATCTGCTCCATGATTCTATGGAAGATCTCCGAGGCCGAAACAATGCCGAACGGCATACGATTATAGCAGTACCTGCCAAACGGTGTGGACTCATCAAGCTGGATTTGCCAGAACCCATGTGATGCATCTAGCTTTGTGAAAAACCGGGCGTGTGCCATCTCACTTGCGAGTTCCTCCCGCTTCGGGATGGGGTAGTGTTCCCGCAATATATTCTGGTTGAGATCCTTGGGATCAATACAGATGCGCAGCTCCCCCAAAGGCTTTTTTACACAGACCATCGAGCTGACCAGGTCAGTTGGTTCTGTGACTTTGGAGATGATGCCCTGGACCTGAAGATCCTTCAACTGCGCCTTCAGGCGCTCCATCAGTGGAGCCGGGACCCGGTGTGGTGCGTGGACCAC